>NW_011888836.1:7752580-7762050 GCF_000151845.1 Pteropus vampyrus
TTTTTCTATTTTGTCATTTGTATTTACCCTATTGATTCATAGGAAGTCTTAATATAGTCTAGATACTTTTTTATAAGTCATATGTTGCATAGATATCTTTCACAGAAATCTTGAGATAAGATTCTCATGAGTATGACTCCAGTTAAGATTTTGATTAGAACTACATTAAATAAGTAGACAAATTTGAAAGTAATAGTAATCTCTATTAAGATTCTATAGTAAGATTCAAATCTTACTATCCCTGGACATGATGTGTCTGTATTCCTTAAGTCTTCTTTAGTGATTTCCAATCAAGTTTTGTCTTTATTTTCATAAAAATCTTGTGCACAGTTTGAAGATTATTCTCTTAGGTGACATAATTTTTTGCTTATTGTAAGTGGTGTCTTTTAACAAAATGAGGATTTTCTTTCTTGGTGTTTAGAAGTGCGATTAATTTTGGGTATAGATTTTGTATCAAACTACAATTTCCTTTCTTGGTGTTTAGAAGTGCAGTTAGTATTGGATATAGATTCTGTATCAAACTAAAATGCTAAACTTTTGTTAAATCTATCAATATATCTGAAGGTTCTTTTTAGTTCTCTACATAAACAATTATACCCTTTATTAAAAAATAGAATTTTTTTTCTTTTCTAATCCTCATACCTTTTATTCCCTTCACTTCTCTTATTATTGTGATCAGTACTTTCAATAGAATGTTAAACAAGAATGTTTATATTCTTGACTAGTTAGATATTTTAAAGGAATGAAAAATAGTTTTTATTTTATAGGTGAGTAATCCACTTTATAGATATTGCATATTCTGTTCACTATTCACTTAATGTTGGTGGACCAAAATTTGCACTTCTACCTCTCGGACTTTGCATTTGCTCTTGTTAGGTTCCTAGAAACACAATAATCTGGAACAAAATTATTTTCTATATATGAGAATGATTTTGGAGACACAAAGTTTTCAGGTCACATGAATGATTGCTTGTAGTTGGGAATTCTGAGTAACGTTTTCTTTTACTAATTAACTCCACACAAAGCCAAAGCCAAGGTAAATACCTCTTTCTTTTCTGTTCTTTCTCTATAGGGTATGATTTTTCTAGTTTATTGTCCAAAGTTGTCCTGATTTTATGTGGATATTTCTCATCTTTGTTAGTCAGAGTTCTCCAGCAAAACAGAACCAAGATGATAGGAAATAATATTAAATATATTGGCTTACACAGCTTCGAAGGCCAAGTCCCATGATCTGCCTTCCACAGACCAGAGAACCAGGTGTAGCCACTAGTGTAATTTCGTCTGATTCTGATATTCTGAGAATCAGGGGGCCGACGATGTAAATCCTGATCTGAATCTGAAAACCCAAGAACCAGGATCTTCCATGCCAAGGAAGGTGAAACTTCATTTTTCAGCTCAAACAGAGAGTAAATTCATCGTTCTTCCACCTTTTTGTTCTATTTGGACGCTCAACAGACCAGATGATGTCCATTCATATTGGGGAGAGTGAACCACTTTACTCAGTTCACCATTTAAAATGCTAATTATTTTCCAGAAACACCCTCATAGACACAGTCAGAAATAGTTTTATCAGCCAACTGAGCATCCTTATCCCAGTCAAGTCGACACATAAAATTAAGCATCATCACACAATATGATTTATCATCCAGTTTGCTTGGACCAGGGCTTGTTATTTTGAAAAATAACAACAACAACAACAACAACAACAACAACAACAAAGCTCCATATCAACAGATGTTGGTAAATGTTTTCAGGGGGAAAAGGTATCATTTCCTTTGGAGTTCAGTTACTCCTTTTAAAGGTTTCTTTCATTCTGATTGTAGCCTTTTATAGTTTTTCTAAATAATCAGTTAGGCTTTAAAATATATTAATAATTTATTTTCTCTGTGTGTTCTGTATCAACAGGTGGTTTTCTATAATTTGTTCCTCAACATACTGCTGGAAAAGAAATTCTTAATAATTTCTTTAGAGATTTATTATTATAAAGATGAAAATGTGCACATATTTCTCCATTCACTCTGCATACATTTATTGAATCTCTACTTTTGCCATATGCAATATAATTTTAAGTTATATATTTATCATGGCATATTGAGTAAACTTCCATTTTTGGAAGAATTGAATAACAGATTTACATTGAATTAGTTGTTTCTGGTTTCTTCCCAGCCATCCAACTGATTTTTCTTTCAGTGATTAAAAAAATCACTTTTTAAATCTTGCATATCCTTGACATTAGTTTATAATTCTTTAATATTAAAAGGTCATATACTCTTTTACTTTCATATTTTTCAGAAGTCATTTAAAAGCAGACATTAAGGACATAGTTGTCTACAGAGTTTTTACTACTTTGTTAACCTCATTTTTTTTTCATTTTTTAACATGTTTTACAAAGGCAGTATAATTAATTTTTGTCAAATAAATTGTGACTTTATTTTTCCGTATAAAATATATATCAAATTTTATGTAAATTTGAAACTCAAACCATAGTTTCTTTTTTGTAGTGAAAAAGCTAATACACAAGCCAAGTTATGGTATTAAACTATGTTAAGCTATCTGTTGTAATAGAGTTACTGTGACAAAAAGATTTGCAGTATCTGAGTCAATGAGTCCAATTAGTTCTTTCTTGAATGATTGTTAGGATGGTAGAAATTTACTATTGACCTCCACATTGAAGTCATAGAATCACCAGCTTTATTTTTATCTAAGTGCATTGAAAATGAATAAAAGCTGCATCACAAAATATAATTCTTTGAATTGAAAATTAATGTGACAGCCACTATATGATAAATAAAAAGTGAATCTTTCATTGAAAAGATATGAGTCTATGGAACATAAAAGATAGAGGATATCAAACTTCAGGTCACACTGATGTACACAGCTCTGGGAGGAGTGAATTTGCTAAATTTACAGTCCTGCTTAATGATAACAACTGGATTGCAAAATCCACTATAATTGGCCTGCAGGCTGTCTTTTATTTTTATTTTTTTCATTTTTCCTGGGCTTCAGGACTGATCAGTACTTTCCCTTTCTGTATTTCTATTAAGCCACCCTGCCCAAAAGGCATTGGCTGAGTCAATTCTATTTTAATTACTGTCAAAAATAATTTTTATTATTTTATTTCAGTTTTCTTCTGATTATGAGTTTTTCTGCCACAGGTTCCACCCACTTGAAGAAATTCTCCCTTATAGCCAAGACTCAGTAATTTCTTTAAAACACTTTAATCACATCCCTCAAATCCTTTGATGGTGTCTGGTCAATATATTTCAAGCTTCCTAGCTGGACATTCAATCTTCTATAGTCTTGTTTCTCAAGTCTTCTTACTTACAACACACAAATCTCCAATATTTTTCTAATATACAAGGCTCTCCTTTGCTTATCCTTTTATTCTTTTGACTGAAATGTTTTAATTTTAGTTGGTTATATAAATATAATCAGTAATAAACTAAAGGTCAAAATTTGTAAAAGATTATAAATAGGACCACTGTGTCTTTAAAAATCAATTCTCTAGAAAAATTATTACTTCCTTCTCCTCCACTAACCCAGTGTTCCAGTTGAACACATCGTTTACTTTCCCTGGCATATATTTTATATGTTTCTGAGAAAGAAGGTTGCTATCTGCATTGTAAGGAACTGTCATTCATTTAAACATACCTGCTTGTCTCATACTATTTAACAAAAATGAAGTTCTCTTAAATGATAATCCAAGAGAAATTAATCCTCTTCCATTTGTACAATAGCCATAAAGATTTTCTTTGCTTTAGAATAATAAGTTTTTGTTTTTTCTAAATCACAAAGGCTTTAAATACATTTGGTATTATGTATTATTTTGAATCATGCTAATGCAATTGTCAGGCCAACTATTAATTAATAAATAAATGAAAGTGAATAAATAAAAATGTTGCATATTTTTGATGGTTCGACTTACATATGCACTTTTTGGTCTTCACGAAGAAGGAAATAAAGATTTTTCTGGAGGAGAATTTATTTTTTAAGACACAGTGGTCCTGTTCATAATACTTTATAAACTTTGATCTCTAGTTTATTCTTGATAATATTTCTATAACTAACTAAAATTAAAACATTTCAATCAAAAGAATAAAAGGATAAGCAAAGGAGAACCTTATATATTTGAAAGAAATTGAGATTTTGTGATATAGTGTGTGGGGCTTTTATAAGTTTAAAGCAGGACATAAAATCAATGTCTGTACTTTAGAACTGATTGAATGGATGGCGAAGAAGATAGAATTGAGATAAATAAGACTTGGAGTACAGATGTAAATTAGTCTGTATGTAAATAGTCTGAAGAACAAAGAAAATGAGAGAGCAAACAGAATGGGGGAGATGGTTTAGTGCTAATTTGGAAGTAAACTGATGAGATCTGTTAATTGATTGATTGTGAATGGATATGGAAAATTTAGTTAAGTTTCTCGGTTGAGATTCTGATTGGAGATGCCAGCTAATTAGACAAATATGTATTGATCACATACTGTGTGAGAGTACTGTACAACACATGAAGGGTGGTTAAAATAAACAAGACATGCTTTTGTCTTGAAGTAACTTATACTATAATGGAAAGAATGTTGGACTAAAACATAAGACAGTGTGTAAAGAACTTAAGGTCACAGTCTGTGTCTTATTTACTGTTATGATTTGACATATAATAGGTGCTTAATATTTGTTGGCCAAGCTAAGGAAGGGAGGGGTGAAGAAGGGATGAAAGATCAAGCCCCCTGCATTTGTCACACTCAATTACTGATTTTCTCTGTTATAGTCCTCCTGACATGAGATATAATTTTGAGGCAATACATCACAATTCACAAAGAATCTGTCAGATAGTGGGGCTTTATATGTAATTTCCAGCAGTTTTTTCACTGCTTTATTGCCTGTTTCATGATTGATTTGAAGCTTCTTTACACTTTTTCTTTACACAAGTGAGCTCTGTAACACAAAAACTGCCCGCAAGTCTAAAGCAAATTCTTGATTTAACAATAAACCCTGAATTACTATTTTTCCAGCCACAGAATGCCAGTCGATCTTCTGAAGTTTCTTGCCCTTCTTGTAAGAATCACAAAAAAGATCAAAGCTGCTTCTATCTGTGCACATGTGCACACACACAACACACACACACACACACACACATCTGTGCTCACCTGATGATGTTGAAAGATAAAAAAAAAAGTGTTATTTTTTTCCTTTGAATAAACTTCAAGTCTAAGAAAATAAAACCATAGGCAATAAGAATTAGGAAATGTGACTAAAGTTGTGAAATTTACTCCATCCAGTAAAATATCCTTTTTAAAAATAAGTTTTGTAAAAGGTGCACTAATAAAGCACATTAGTCCTTTTCCATATTAAAATAGTTTATCAATTTTCTTCTTGTAAGTTTTTATGCATCTTGCATTCTAATCAAATGCAATTATCTCACAACCCAGGCTGAAGTCTATAAACAGTATATAGATATTTATATATCTGGTTCTGCCAATAATATTGATAAAATATTCTCATAAATCTTTTGTGAAGCAATGGAAAAATACTGAAAAAAATTGTATTCACTGTCTGGTGAAATGAGATTCAACCACAACTGTATGAGCAAAATAGACACACAAGTAGAGCAATAATTGTTTTCTGATTGCTTTTGCTAATAAACTTTTCCATTTCCTTAAAACAAAATAATTACTGGTTTACTTTAATGTGGCACTTCTGATGCTTACAGTGTTATGTGCTTTTAGAAGAAAAACTTTTGAATATAGATATGTCAATGCCCCACTTTCTCTCATGCTTATTATTTCTAAATAAAAAGAGAATAGATTGGCTAAAAATTACATTACAACTTGTTCTTATAGGGATTAGGCATACAACAAATGCATAACATTAGCAATTAATAAATGAGATACACAGATTAAATACTAGTTTTATCAAAACTAGTACTGACGCTTACTAAGTTTCTCTCAAAATGGCTTTGATCATACTTAGTATTTTAAGCTCCTGCTTAGAAATCTGTGCTATAATGAACTAGTAAGAAATGTAAAGAATAATTAAATTTTGAAATAATTTGAATTAATGGGATAACAATGGGAAAATTGCATTAGTTATTTCCTTTACTATAAAGGCTGGAGAGTATAGATAAACTTAAAGCGAGGTGAATATATCTAAGGTTTAGAATTCTGCCAGTTATAACTCTGAAATCTATTGCTGTAATTAAACCTATTGACCGAACACCCAAGCAAGGATCAAATTTAGTAGCTCTTGGCTAGAACTGAAATCTGTGTGTATGTGTGTGGGGTGTGTGTGTGTGTGTGTGTGTGTGTGTGTACTTTAATAACTCAGGAAATAAATGAGATAGCCTGAATTAGGCCACATATCAGTTTCTCAGGTTATAGTCTGTTTATCATAGGATCTATGTAAAAAATATTTAATGTAGAATTTTTCAAAAGTATTTGACCACAGGATTCTTTGTGTATGTAAAGTTCCTTGCAATTCAGAATTAGTTATCAACACTGACAACTCATTGTTAAATGCTGGTCTAGTCTGTGGTTCCAGACTGTTGGAGATTTTTCATAAACTGGAAAAAAAAATAATATTTCCACTTAAAAGATAGCCTGGTGATTAAGAGCATAGTCTCTGGAAACAGGCTGCCTGGTTTCAACTACTGCTCTACCATTTGTTAGCTGTATGACCTCTAGCAAACTACCTAACTTCTTGTCTTAGTTTTCTCTTCCTAAGATTAGGATAACAAATATAATGATGTCCTAAGTCTGTTGGGAGGTTTGAATGAGTTAAATTATTATTTCCTTGCAAGTGTTCATTGCATAACTATTAAGCGCATGGCAATATTTTGACCATTGTGAAAAATGATCAATAAGATTTAGCATTAGGTCTTAGAACTTGTAACCTAAACTAAGGTAAATTTTCCATGCAGTCAGATTAAAATCTGCCATAGAAATCCATTTGCTCATATAGGTCTGTCAGTATTATCAACAAAACAGTTTCTTCAGTCTTTTGTGTAGTCACGAAAAAACACTGCAGATATTTCAATCCATTGTTTGGAAAAACCAAGATACCATATGCTGAGAAAAAAAAGTATGATATAAGGTCCTGTTTGATCAATACTAGAAAGTGAATGAAACAATATTGTAAAAGTTAAAGGAATCTAGAGGAGTAAGAGGTCACGTGTAGGCAGAGTGAGTGTGGAAAGATTCACGAAGAAAGTGGAATTGGAGCTAGATCTTGAAGAATATATTTTTATTTCAGTAGCTCTGGAGGTAGAAAGTAGATAGATAAGGAATAGTGGTGGAGACTGCATTTTGGAAAGAAGGAATGACACAAACAAATGTGCAAATGGGGGGAGATTTTAGTGTATGGAAAATACCAGCTTAGGTGTGGAAAATAATAAAAGTTATTAAATTTATGCTAGTCAAATCTCAAGGACCTGAGTCTCAAAATTACTAAAGAAGATGTTAGTCTTTTCTCCTAGTCTTTCCAAAATATGTTTAATCTTTTAAAAATTCACAAAACTTAAAGGTTTTTTTCACAACTCATTAAAATCAGCAAGATAAAAATAAAACAATGAATGCTGAAAAGGGAATTATTAATTTTATTTATATTTAAAGCATTTAAAAATGACATGCCCTAATATTTAAGTAATGTAAGGTAAACTTATGCACAAGTGCCTGAATAGTATAGATAAATACTGTAAATCTAAAATTATTATTAATAGCAACACATAGTTTAGAGACTAAGCTGGATTATGGCAAACTGTGGAAAAAAGCCCAGAAAGTAAAAAGATAAGGTACTTTGACCAGGAACGGCATCCTTCTTTGAGCTTTACAGGAATTCTTACAGATTGGAAAATATGAACTCTCTTGAAGACATTGCCACAGAAATAGTCTGCCCTAAATTGCAATGTGAGGAAATATTACTGATAAAGTTACAGTGTTTACTCAGATGTTGCCAGGAAAAGGCCAATCTAAATGTAACCAATGAAAAAATATTCTTTCTCTAGGGTATTGTTATATTTTATGACTGCATGGCGAAATGAGGAAGGAAATAATAAAAGTTATTAAATTTATGCTAGTCAAATCTCAAGGACCTGGGTCTCAAAATTACTAAAGAAGACGTGTTAATCTTTTCTCCTAGTCTTTCCAAAATATGTTTAATCTTTTAAAAATTCACAAAACTTAAAGGTTTTTTCACAACCCATTAAAATCAGCAAGATAAAAACAATATTATGACTAGAATAAAGAGAAGAGGCATGGGCATCCCAAGTGCGAGAAAAGAGAGAGTTGGAGAATAAGAAAGTGTCAGACTGTCACCAATGCTATTGAGGGGAGAAAGTTCCACGGCTACAGTGAATTAGTGTAGTACTGTTTTCTCTGGGCACTGCCAGGACATGGAGCTTGGGAGATAGAGTGCTGGCTGGATTCTGGCCCCTCAGCTGAGCATTTGTGCAGGGTACAACCTGTACATCGTTGCCCTGACAGGCTACCAGTAGTATTCAGTAGCCTTCGTAGATACAAATTCATAATATAGATAGTCCTCAAGTTGTGATGGTTTGACTTACAACTTTTTGACTTTAACATGGTGCAAAAGTGATATGCATTCAGTAGAGACTGTATTTTAAATTTTGAATTTTGATCTCAGGCTAGTGGTATGTGATATGATATTCTCTTGTGATTCAGGGCAGCGGCAATGAGATGATTTTACTCAGCTATAGGTGAATAAAGTATCCTGAGTACATTTTAAGTAGGCTAGGCTCAACTATGATAAACTATGATATATACAGTAGGTTAGGTGTATTAAATGCATTTTCAACTTTTAGATTTATTGAATGTAACTCCATCTTAAGTCAAGGAGCACCTGTTTAAAAAGGTTATTTCATCAGAGCATCATAGCTCACTGAAGAAAGGGCTCTAACTCACAAAATGAGAAAAATGCAAAAGCAGTAGAACTTTTGTCTGTCAATTATTTTGCAAAAGTGACACCCCCCTCTTCTTTTATTTTATTTAAAATATGTTATGCAAGAGAGGATAGTTAGGTCTCCCTCTTTTATTGTTGTTTATAAAAGTTATTGAATGAGGAAACAATCTGGTTTTGAACTTTATATTAAAATTCTTCCTTTTAAAAAATAAGATCAGTTTTTAGAATATTTAGTGCTGTAAAAGTTTTACTGAGCAAATCTTTTCACAGAGTACAATTTATGTTAAAGTAATATATATGTGTGTGTGTATATGTGTATATATATACTATACATAAATACCATATAGTATTTACAAGAATAATTTAAAGTCATTGCTACAACTTCTCCAGATAGGAATGACTTCATAAAAAACTAGAGTACCATTAGTACATATTATCTTAATATCTTCTGTGAAAAGCACGTACAGAGGTCACATAGGTAGCTCTTGCCCTCAAGGATTTGAATATATACTCCAAAAGATGCATTGTTTTCCAAAGCACAAAAGAAACTTAAA
>NW_011888836.1:7762855-7776141 GCF_000151845.1 Pteropus vampyrus
TATTATATATGATAAAGACCCACTTCCTCATAGCTGGTACCTTTTAACTAACCACATATGAAAGAAGGAAGGGGTTAGAGAGCTTTGTGGGGTCTCTTTTATAAGAGCTAGAATCCCATTGCTGAGGGTTTCACCTTTCTGACCTAATTACCTCTCAGATGCTCCATCTCCTAATATCATCACATTAGGCATTAGGTTTCAGCATATGAATTGGGGGGGGGGCACAAATATTCAGGCTGTACCACCAATGTTAGGAGATTGTGTCATTGTCATGTCTATGAACCTCTTTAAAGATGAAAGAGCTACAAGAAGTGCTTAGACAAAGGCGATGAAGACAGAAGTTGGCTCTCAAACTTAAAACATCAGAGAAAACTTTTGACTTCAATAATAGATGCTATCTGGAAGGCAAGTCATATTTGTTCCCTAATTTATGTTTCAGTCGTGATGGAGTAAAACAATTCAGATGATATTATAAAGAATATGCTACTTTTTTTTCTTAAATAACTTTTTTATTCTTTAATTATGCTTGACATACAATATTATATTAGTTTCAGGTGTACAACATAGTGATTAGACATTTACATAGCTTATAAAATGATCAGCCTGATAAATCTAGCACTTATCTGACACCGTACATAATTATTACAATACTATTGATTATATTCCTTATGTTATTGATTATATTCTTTTATATCCTCATGACTATTTTGTGCTGCTAATTTGTACTTCTTAATCACATCCCTTTTTTTATCCATCTCCATGACCCCCTCCCATCTGGAAGCCATTAAAATGTTCTCCGTATCTATGAGTTTGTTTCTGTTTTGTTTGCTTGTTTATTTTGTTCTTTAGATTCCACATGAAATTACAAGGCATTTGTCTTTCTCTGATTTACTCCATCCAGTACAATAACCTCTGGGTCCATCCATGTTGTTGCAGATGGTGTTACCAGAGCAAAATGGGTCTGCCTGTGTCAATCAGATACAGACAGGTTTTGCAGCAAAGAAAGTAAAGATTTATTAGAGAGTTGCAAGTCCTGGAGACACAGGTGGCTATTGATCAAAAGCCTGGCTCCCTGGGCATCTCAGGAGTACAGATTATATAGGGAAAAATCAGTAGTCATGGAAACTTAGGGAGATGGGGTTGTGGGTGCTACTGATTGAATGATTAAAGGGAGATGAGGCAATTGATCATTGTATCTGGTTCTGGAATCAGTCATGGCATTGTCCTTTCTGGTCTCGTGGCCTGGTGGGGATGTTCTGCCTGGATGGGCCTGGGGCCAAAACACATCTAAATCATAGATGTTGTTCTTAGTCTAAGGTCTAAGAAGCCTATTGTCCTTATGATTATAGACCTGAGGTTTAGTTACTCTTATGTTCTAAAGCTTAATAATTAAAGGAGCAGGCATACAGAGGTAGAAGGTTAAAGATAGAAAAAGCAAATGAGTAACAATGCTATTATCTGGTCAAATAAACTTAAATCAGAGACTATATATATATGTATGTATATATATATGTATATATATATATAAAAGAAATGAAATTTGTGTGCAGTTACAATGACAAGATTTTATTCTTATTTTAGGGCTGAGTTCCATTGTATATATGTACCACCTATTCTTTATTCATTCATCCATTGATAGACATCTAAGTTGCCTCCATATCTTGACTATTATAAATAAATCTGCAATGAATGTATGGATTCATATGTCCCTTCAAAGTAGTGTTTGAGGTTTCTTTGGATAAATAACCAGAATTGGGATTACTGGGTCCTTCTTTGTCTCTTCTTATAGCCTTGTTTAAAAGTGTATTTTGTCTGGTATAAGTATTGCTCCTCCAGTTTTTGTTTCCATTTTCATGAAAAATCTCTTTTCATCCCTTTACTTTCAGTCTGTGTGTGTCTTTTCAATCTGAAGTGAGTCTCTTGTAGGCAGCATATGTAAGTGTCTTGCTTTCTTATTTATTCACCACCTTATCTTATGATTAGAGCATTTAGTACACTTACATTTAAAGTAATTGTTGATAGACATGTAGTTATTGTCACTTTATTATTCACATATATATATTTTTCTGTTTTCTTCTTAAAGAAATCCCATATTTCCTGTAATACTGGCTTTGTGCTGATGAACTTTTTAAACATTTTTTTTTTTTGTCTGAAAAATCTTTATCTGTCTTTTAATTCTAAATGATAGCTTTGCTAGGTGGAGTAATTCTGGTTGTGAGTCCTTGCTTTTCATCACTTTGAATATTTAATGCCAGTCCTCTCTGGACTACAAACTTCTGTTGAGAAATCAGCTAGCAGTTTTAGGGGTGCCCCCTTGTAGGTAACTGCTTTTCTCTTGTTGCTTTTAAGATTCTCTTTGTTTTTAAGCTTTGGCATTTTAATTATGATATGTCTTTGGGTTCATCTTATTTGGGATTCTCTGAGGTTCCTGGGTTGTATGTTTTATTTTCTTCATCAGGTTAGGAAGGTTTTATGTTATTATTTCTTCAAATAGGTTTTCAATTCCTTGCTCTCTCTCTTTTCATTCTGGTACCTCTATGATATGAATGTTGGTATGCTTGATGTCCCAGAAGTCCCTTAAACTATCCTCATATTTTTGGATTCTTTTTTCTTGTCACTGTTCTGATTATATGTTTTCTGCTATCTTATCTTCTAAATTCTAATTTGATCTTCTGCTTCATCTGATCGGTTGATTCCTCCTAAGGTAGTCTTCATTTCATCTATTGTATTCTTCACTTCTAACTGTTTCTTTATTATGTTTTCTATCTCCATTTTTGTTTTCTATCTCTTTGTTAAAGTTATCATTGAGTTCCTCTACTCTTCTCCTAAGTTCATTGAGCATCCCTATAACCAGTGTTTCGAACTCTACATCTTGTAGATTTCTTGTCTCCATTTTGTTTAGTTTCTTTTCTGGAACTTTGCTCTGTTTTTTCATCTGGGACATGTTTCTTTGTCTCCCCATTTTGGCTGCCTCCCTGGGTTGGTTTCTATATGTTCGGTAGAGCTGTTCTGTCTCCCAGTCTTAGTAGAGTGTCTTTATGTAGTAAGTGTCTTGTGGGGCCCAGCGGTGCAGTCTCCCTGATCACCTGAGCTGGGTGCTCCAGGCATGTCCTTTGTATGAGTTGTGTGTGCCCTCATGGTGTAGTTAAGCCTTGGTTACTGTTTGCACTTCAGTGGGAGGGATTGACCCCAGGCTGATTGGTTGTGAGGACTAGCCAGCAACTACAGTGGAAGAGCTATTATGTAGGGGCTGACCCTATAAAGCAAAATCAGTTTTAACAGGCTTATGGTGCCTACCCAGCCTGACCTTTGTGTGTATCATCCTCCAATGTGGTCCCAGGTGGTGCTTCAGCTCAGACCGAAGCCAGCTATTGGAAGTGCAGGCCAGGGCCTTTTGGGAGAGCCCCTGCCACAGGCCAAGTTCAGCCTCAGCCTGCCCAGGGCCACCTGTCATGAACCACCAAGCAATCATGAATGGCCGTCACGCTGTGCTTGGATGTGCCTCAAGAAGCCAAGCTGCAAACTAAGGTTGGCTGTCACTAGTGCTGGGCTTGAGACTGCTCAGCATGATGTACAGGGTACACCAAGTCCAGATGCTCTGCTTGTTTAGGTTTTGTGAAACTTTGAGAGATTTTCAGAAAGTCTGCAGCATGAGCCAAGGCAGGCTATTTGTATGAAATAGCCACTAGAAGTAGCTTGGGTGCGCCCACAATCTGAATGAGGCAGAGTCTCAAGGAATCACCAGGGTGGGTCAACCAGCGGTAGCCAGGCTGATGAAGACTCAGATGTATCCCTGCTTGTAGAATTTCTGTACAGCTAGACTTTGGGCAACTCCGAATGATGGCTGCTCCATAGTTTAGTTGTAATTTCAGTATGGTTATGAAGGAGGCAAGTACAGCATTTACCTACTTCATCATCTTGTGAATGTTACTTCTATAAATCCTTTATCTTTTCAAAATATATTTATGATCAAGTTGCAAAAATATAAATTAATATATCGTATCCTCTCATTAAAATATTTGTTATACAAATTCAAAATTAGGATTGCAATGCAGCTATAAATATACCATGAAATATAATGTTCCTGTACCTGAGGTGGTGTTTTGCACATAATAGAACCTACTATACCAATAATCAAGAGAACTTTTAAGCAAGCTCTTGTTTATTTTAATATGTCCTGTGAGGGAATGGCATTCCTATGAAGGGTAGAATTTGGAAAATGGGGCTTATTAAATACAGATTAGTTTAGGAATATGAATTATTTCCTTGAAATGCAAAGAGAAGAAACCTGTGGCTTTTTTTTTGATTCTGTGTGTTGGGATGAGGAAAGCTCACAGAAAAATAGGCCTCTCCTTAGGGTCAGATCAGAAAGTGCCCTGAGAGTTACTAAGCGCTGTGCTCAGGAGCAAAAACAAAGGGGTGAAGTCTGTCAGAATGCCCATATGCAAGCCCAGAAGAAAATGAGGACTATAGATTGTTTTTAAGATTTAGAATTACTGTTAAAAATATGCAACATTCGGCAGTCATTTTAGTGTTCCCGTATTTGTTGTTTTTGTATGCCAGACCTCTTATTTTCTAACATTTAGCAGCAAAACTTTTAAAGTCAATAGGCCAAAATTTTATTTTATTTTATTTTAATTTCTTGAAAGAGCAAGATATAAGTAAGCTGAAAAAACTATATTCTATAATCAGGCTTGTGAGGAACACAGAATCCTAAGGGAATGTGGTGGTAGTAACAGTTGACAAGAAGAGAAAGAAACTGTATGTCATGTAGATTGCTATAAAGGAGAAGAGTTCAGATTATTTTTGAAGAATAGAGGTGATATAATATCCAGGGTATCTCAAGTAAATACATAAACTAACACCATTAGCAACTTTGGGTCATATAATACTGATATTCCAATCATAAAACCATGCCGTTTTTCATTTGTGGTTAGCTACTTAAAAGAAAAATCTACAGGTTATTGGCTAGATCTTTGAATCAGACAACAAGACTTCCTGACTAGAGCTTCCCTTATGAATTTATTATACTTAGATTTGTGCCAAGTAACTACATGGTTACTTGTACTTTACCTCCAAATATTATCAATTTTCTTTTTGCTGCTAGTGTTACATACAATCATGAACAATCATTTTACATACATGTGTTAAAAAATTTCTGACATATTCAGGGTACTTGATATTAAAGATTAATTTTGATTGATTGTGACCATTATCTGGGTGAAACACTATAGCAAAATCTGAATCGATTTCTCACAGTTTATGGGTCATTTAAAATAATTGTCCACAGCAAAAAGTATATAATTAGTTAATAAAAATAGGACTATTTCTTTAAGGGACATCAAATATCTAATGTCAACACAAAACTAAATTTAAATTTAATCCAGACTGTGGGAAACCTGCAAATGACCCTGTTAATTATTAAATAAGCCTAATCTAATTCATAACTAATCAATGAAGAACACTCTGAGGGAAGCCTTGGTAAATGTGAGTGGAGACTACCAATTTTACAGGGCAAATGTTATTTTTGAAAATATTTTGAGGAGTCATAAAAATACTCAATAACCACTTTATTTGGGGTGAAACTATCTTGCTCACTCTGAAATGGCATTAGTCTTTGGGGTCAAAGTTACATAAATATGAAGATGAAAAGAGAGCACTACCTGTCTGGTTTTTATACATATAGTTGAGAAGCAGTGGCTGTGGAGGGACAGAATTGGGTATTTTAAAATCTAGATTCACTCTGCATTTATTCATTCACGTATTCATTCTTATGTCTTTATTTCTTCTTTTTATCATTGCTTAAACTGTACTTGACAGGTCAAAAGAATCCTACAAAATGTTATCTGCGAAACTCGTCAATGGCATGGAAATTAACAAATGGTCTTAAAAGGCTACAATGGTCAAAACAAAACCAAATGAAACCTCACAGGCCATACTGTGAAAATAAAATGCATCATCGCTTCTGAGCTCTGTTAACTTCTATGCCGATTTCACTTCTTTTGCATCTTCTATTTCTTCCATCAGGTTATGATGACTAGCAACTTCCATGGCCTATTTTAATATGACAAATCTAATTACGTACAGCTATTATTAGGACTTTTGAAGGACACAGAGAGATAAATGGAAGCATCTGTGTTGTATATCAGAGTATATACTAGCCATTTACACTAAATTGGATATTATCCCATTTATTTTTTTCTGGACATGTTTAATATACATTATTTTAAAAAGATGAATTATCTTTGGGAGTTCCTGAAAACATCTTTTTACACTATTTAACTCATTTCACTTTTAAGCAAAGATTTTGGCCCAACTAGGCAATTTTTCTTTTTAAGTTATTAGGGTAACATTGGTTAATACAATTATATAATTTTCAGGTGTACAATATAATTTCACATCTGTATATTCTCTTGTGTGTTTACTACCCAAAGCCCAGTTTCCTTCAGCTACCATGTATTTGATCCTCTTTACCCACTTCACCCTCCCCCTACCTCCCTATATTTTGCCTCCTTTAACTGTCTACCTACCCCCTCCTCCCCGACCCCCTACCCTCTGGTAACCACTAGTCTATAGTCCATGTCCATGAGTCTTGGTTTGTTGGTCCTATTCATTTGTTGCTTTTAGGTTTATATCCCACATATAAGTGATATCATGTGATTTTCAACTTTTTCTGTCTGGCTTATTTTGCTTAGCATGATTATCTCGAGGTCTATCCATGTTGTCACAAATGACAGTATTTCATCTCTTCTTATGGCTGAGCAATATTCCATTGCATATACGTACCACAGCTTCTTTAGCCAATCATCTATCGTAGGACACTTTGGTTGCTTCCATATCCTGGCCACTGTAAATAGTGCTGCTATGAACATCGGTGTACAACTAGGCAATTTTTATTCTTCACTATTTCCCATCAGTACCCTTGCTCTTTCTTGATTAAAATGGAATCGTCTCAACTAAATATGACACAAAGCTTTCCTACATTCTCTGAATTTCCTTAGATATTTGTCTCAGTTTAGAAAATATACTATTAATGACCCTAGAGTGGAAAAAGAAGAGATCTTTCTGACAGCAACATGGGGAAAAGCTTAGATGTGGGAGTCAGGCAGCTAGATTTAAGCATGCTGCTTCTTAATGTTGTGACATCAATGAGTTTCTTTATCCTCTTGCCATTTACTTTTGTACACTTTTAAAGTTAGAAAAAATAAAGCTAAATGAGTTGTCTCTATGTACTAACATCACTCCTTTTCATTCTCAAAATATCCTGGTTTTGGCAAGAAAACAACTGATAAAGATTGCAAGTTGTATAAATATCACATTGTAGTGGTATTTATAAGTATCCTTTGCCAGAGCAACTGTAATGTATAAAATGGCCCAGTTTGAGTTTCATGTCTTCTATTAAGTGGTGACTCCCAGGAAGTTATGGTAACTAACAAGAGAGTAAAGATGAGCAAAGAAGAGATAAAACATCTCCAATTAGACAGTGATCTTTTAAATACCTCAAAAATGACTGTATTATTTTGCCATCACATAAACAGGCATGTCAGAAATCTGATTATTTATTCCATAATTTGTGTGCCTGGTTATTATTATAAGTTTTTTCTCTTTCCTGTCATTGTTCATATTCACAGTCACGTGCTTCTTTTTAATTTGATTGGTGTATTACATTATTTTTGCAGAGCTAGTAATACCATAATTAAGTGGGGTCATGGAGGCCAGTTCTGACCAAAAACTTTGAGAGGAATGCTCTGTGTCACTTCCAGGCCGATGTTTTGTAAAAGGTTGCTGGCATTCCAACTAGTGCAAAGCCTAGAGAGTGGGTCTCTGTTGGGCTGCATAGAGCAGAGTCCTGGCCCATCTGCAGGGGACATGTGCTGCTAATGTGAAATACCCTTTGGCACCTGAAGCCAAAGATTTGGAGATTATTGGTTATACCAGCATCAGCAAGCCTGTCCTGACTAATACAGAAACTGGTATCAGGAGAGATATGCTGCTATAACAAGCAAGCCCAAATCCTCAAGTACATGAATATGGGTTTGGTGATCACTGAAGAAACAACTATTAAACTAGAAAAGTAGCAACCAATTTTTTAAATAAGATTTTCAAAAAACTTTTAGATTTAGATTTTTTACAGGGATAAAATATTTATACAACTGAAACCTGTGATAATTTGGGAAGATGATCTTGTAGTATGTCTGATATAGCTCTCTGGGAAGAGGTTGGAAGATAGAGCACTAATAGTGTTTGCTGGTTGCTTTCTGGTTGTATTCCACAAGGTATTACAAGAAAGAGATGATTTCAATCAAGAAATTGTCAATTTGCAGCTTAATAAAAGGGAATGAGGACACTTAGGCCTCTCACAGCTAAAACACTTTATTGCTTTGACACCCATCAGCAATAAGCTTGAGAAAGCCTTTTTGAGGAACCTACTCAGGATCACCATTCAACTAATTAAAATGAGTAAGGGCAAAATTAAACTAAGGATCAAGGCCTCCTGCCTACAAAAAAAAAAAAAAAAAATTTCTCACTGAAGCCCAAGGGACTAAGACACCCTCATTAAGTTTCGAGAAAGTAAGAGTTGTAGGGGTGAGAAAGCAAATAAATATTTTGTATGTGAGAACTATGTCTCAAAGAGACTGTTAGATGCATTCACTGGCACATCAGGCTACCTAGAGTGGACAAGATAAGAAACTCTATCAAGTTTTTGAAACTTGCCAAAGAAACCACTGAACTGAAAGAGATGGGGCTTATAGCAATTTTAGAAAAGGTTCCATTATACTGTGGCAACAAACAACTGCAAAATGCTAGTGGCTTACAATAGGCAAAGCTTATTTTTTTGCACCATGTGACCATCACAGTTGGCTGTGACTCTGTTCCATGCTGTGTTTACTCTAGGTTCCACCTGAAACAACCACTTTGATAAATTGCTAATGAAAGCGGCAGAGGGCAAAGAGAGCACAGGAGCAGGTCTGACCCTAGATGTAACACGTGCCACTTCTCATGTGATCTTGGCTAAAACTGTTGCAGAAACAAGATGGATGAGAAACCAAGCACCACTTGGAGAGTTAGAGAACTCAGGCTTATTATGCCGGCAATTCCAGAAGAGCTAGTGCTCTGAAGATCTGGGCTCAGGGGTAACCTTTCTTTTATAGGACTTAACAAGCAAAGGCAATACATTTGTTTTGTTTTATTCGTCCCCTTTTTAATTCCCCCCGTCACACACACACACTTCCACCTCTGACCTATGGATGTTGCTGTCTCCCTCTATTTTTTAAGAACTGGATCTCTGAAGGCAGGGTGTCCCCTGCCCCAAAAGCTCCCGGCACTCACCTGGGGCCTGGTGCACCTGGGGCGTGGCATGCACCTGGGGCATGGTCTGTGGCTCTACCTGCGGTGCAAACCCAGGACCTTCTGTGTGTAAAGCAGATGTGCTAACCATTACACTATGGAGCTACCCCTACATTTGTTCTCAACAAGAAAAGGCAATACATCCGTTCTTAACAAGCAAAGGCAATACATCTGTTATCTAGAAAATTCCTCTTCAAAACAATGATAAACCCAAAGATTATATCAGTAGATGTACGATCCCCTTGAAAGGAGGGGCAGTGAATATTGGGGAACAGTAATGGAGATGACTACAGGCTACTAAAGTTTTATGAACAGGAACTGGGCTCAGCCATGATGAAGTTATACTCCCTATTGCCCAAGTCAGATGTGGACAAGGAGCGTCAAGGTAAAGGAATCAAGGATCATTTCCCGCCCGAGCTGAGGGTGCTCTCCAAATGTGTGTTCAGTGGAATTTTTGGAATTGGTACAGAAAGTCACTATAGTGCATTTCTTGTTTTTCACTCCAGACAGAAGCTTCCTACCATCGTTTTTTATTAGAGAGGGCAGTAGCAGATATTTTTAGTCTGTAAGCCTCTGCACCTAAAGGAGACAAATATGTGCTAATATAAAGATGACTGCATATCATTGAGACCCTGAACTGTAAGCTAAGTCTATGACTGGCTGAATTTTTTATGTGATCTCCATTGGAAGGCTGTTAGATGTAGCCAGTCTATTGGAAGAAGAGAGTATAAGGATCTTTGGTAACTAGAAGGGTAAGCTGGACCCCAGACTTAGTTAGCGTTGCCTAAGTTAGCTCTGCTCTGTTTCAAACGCTCACCAAATATTCCATTTCCCCCTCCATTTCCACCCATGTGACTGGTGATGGTCAATGAATTCTGAATGGAAGCAAAGCGTCACTTGGAGGCTGAGGTAATGAAAAGCCTACAGATGATCTGCAGCCTCTTTTCATGGTGTGTAGAGAGAGCATGCCTCTTGATCTAGGTAGCACAGTTACAAAAGAAGAACCCTCTGTCAGGTCCATCTCTCAGGGGCAGTGTGGAGCAGAGCCTCCTGCCGACCTATGTGAGGCATGGGCCCTGAGTGAAAAATAAACTTTTGTTATATTAAGCACCCGCACTTTGGGAGTGTTTTGTTCCTAAAGTGTAATCTAGCCTATCAAGTTATGTAAAGCTGAAAATTCTGTACAAAGCAGATCTTTTTTTAAAAAAACGTGTTTAATTTTCTCTTCATATTTATGAGGACACTTCGTGTAGTTTATCCTTCCTATTCACTCATCTCTCTGCTCTTGGGGGAAAAATAAATGTAAGAATAATGGTGAAGAGGCAGACGGTGAACTCTACCTAACTATAAACACTCTGTTTCAAATGCAGCAAAACGTGGGTAGAAGAGTTTGTTTTTCCATTCCTACATAATGGTGCATCAGAGGTTAGATACACTCAGGAAAAGGTTACTGAAATATCTTTTGGGAATTCCATAATGGGCGCTTGCTCTTTGTACATTACTTCTAATCAATGCAAAATAGCAGATTGTGGGTTCTCTAAGCAAAAGCACAGACATTTAATCACATGAATGCACACAGATCTAAAAGAAGAATTAATTATTAATGATGCTGTGGTTAGGCTCAACTTCAATTAATAAATAATTTAGGATGCTATATACAAGGAAACCACATTATAATAAAAAAGTAAGATAAAGTAAGCAGAAACCTCCAAATCAAAATTTAAGAGGTTATTTCTCAACATTGATAATTCCTAATATTGTAGTTTTCCAGTCAACTCACTTCTGTTTATTCATAGCAACACCCGCAGACCAGCATGAGGTAAAGTATTTACAGGCATACCTCATTTTATTGTGCTTTGCTTTATTGTGTTTCTCAGATATTGCCTTTTTTCAAATTGGTGGTAAGACACTCCACCAGCAAAAAGATTATGACTCTCTGAAGGCTCAGATGATAGTTAGCATTCTTTAGCAATAAAATATTTTTAATTAAGATATGTGCATTGTTTTTTTAGACATAAAGTTATCGCACACTTAATAGGCTACAGTGTCATGTAAATATAACCTTTATATGCATTGTGAAACCAAAAAAATTTGTATGACTTTCTTTATTGCAATATTCACTTTATTGAAGGAGTCTGAAATCAAACCAGAAATATCTCTGAGGTATGTGTTACTATTTGAAAGTCCTTTTTATAAGTTTATGATAGTTTGTTGTAAAAAGGACATAATTCAAGCTGTAATCTGACCTGATAAAATAAAAATTTGTACCACTCAAAGCAATTTTCACTAATACATAAAAGGCAATGAACTTATTTCTGCTTGCAGTTATACCTAACTACTTTAACACAAATTAACAAACATCTTAAAAAAGTAATGCTACAATAGGTGCCACTCTCATCAAATGGTCTATGTATGGTTCTTGGCTAATGCGAGGACAAGTTGCTTATTCCAGAATCTACCAGAATCTAGACTTTGAGAGAAAAAGGGAATATCATTATGGGATGTTGTTTTCTTTTGATATGCACTTGGTAAACATTCCTGTGTTCATCTAGCTTTAGAGTTATAATGCTCAATTTTGTGCTACTTTTTAATTTTCATTCTTATTTCATGGTAAAAGTGATAGCCTTAAAAATTGCTCGTACAAAGTTAAATAAAGTAGAAGAAAATAAGGACCTTGTGAAAGCCTCTGATTCTATATTTTATTATCTAGTGTTTAGCTTTCTTTGTTTTCTTCTTAGTCCATTAAATAGATGTAATAGTACCAATGACTCAGAAATAAGAGAATATTTGTGAGTTTTATAAAATACATTGAGTTCTTATGAAATAGGTGTAACGTAGGTTAAATTTAAAGAGATGTACATTATTTATGTATTAAGAACTATAAGATAGGCTGTTAAAACTGGTTAACCTGCATTGAAATATTTGCTAAAAAAAAAGGAAAATGAAAAATTAAAAACAACTTTTATTCTAAGGAAGAAAAAGAGAGTCCTCGTGCTGACATTTATGCAATGGTCTCCAGTGTTTTAGTGCCCAACTCTCCTGGGTAAAGTTTTCTTTCAAATGACAGATCTCAAAGGGTCTTTGCCCTCGTGATTGGCAATAGAGGGTTTTGTGCTTAGTTTCAGCATTTCTAACCAGCGGCTCAGATGATTCCAATGTACATGGTCCCAATCCACACCTTCGTTTTATAGATAAAGGTAAAAACTGACAGAAGACAGCTGGATGGGAAGAGAAGAGCCTCTGAGAGGGACCAGGTACAATAAATAAAAGAAAAAATTTTCTTGGTTAAAACAAACAAACAAACAAACAAACAAAGAAAACAGCTAAGGGAAAGAATATAAAAATACCTGAGTTACCTAAGAAGTAGCTAACAAGTAGGAAACAGCCAGTCTACCAAACCTGGATAGACCAAGAAGAAAAATTAACACATATAAGAGAATGATGAGAAAGAAAGAGGATAACATTAATTGTATTGTATGTTAGTTTTTCTTTTAAATTTTCTTTTAAATTAGCAGGGATTTTTTTTTTTTTCCTGGTTGTTATCCTTTTGTTTTTTTTCTGCCCCCATCCACTCCCAATGTCTTGATTTTTCCCTCCTTTCAGAAATAACTATTTTCCTTAACAGCTGTTCTTTGATGCCAGTTTCTTGTGTTAGGAAAGTTTGGGTCAGAAACAACAAAAACATAAGTGGGGAGAAATTACTCTCCTTGACTCATGGTTCCCAATCTTGGGGACACATATAAATTTAGAAACAATTTTGATAGATTCATGAACTCCTTAAGTCAATCCACTGGATTTATTATGTGTACTTTTTTCCCCCATAGCGTTTTAATACAGTACAATTTAAGCACTCTAGGAGAGGATCTTGGATTTTTTTCAAGCATAGAGTATTTTTTTTTATAACAGATACAGAAAAGTACATTAAATAATTTTAAAAT
>NW_011888836.1:7777761-7790986 GCF_000151845.1 Pteropus vampyrus
GGCATACAAGTCCTTTATCAAATATGTGATTTAACATGTATTCCCAGTATGTGACCTCTTTTTTCATTTTATTGACAGTGTCTTTTTAAGAATAGATATTCTTTAGATGAAGTCTATAAGTTTTTCTTTGATGAATCATGCTTTTGATGTTATATCTGTGAAATATTTGCCTTAACTAAAGTCATAGAGCTTTTCTCTTATGTTTTCTTCTAGAAATTTTATAGTTTTAGATTTTACATTTGTGTTGCACGTATTTTCTTTACAAAAGTAGTAGGAGAAGTGTTAATTTAAATTGAAATTATAAGTAACACACACTTTGTAGAAAGTTTGAATTCTGTAGTACACATTATAAAGAGTGTAATCACTCTCAAATCTTATCATGGAGAAATATTACTGAAATAGTCTTTTAATTTTTTCAATATTTGTGAAAATTGTTTAAAACAAAAATAGTACCAAAACATAATACTGTCTTAGAGCTTGCTTTTATTACTGCTTGAAAATATATTTATCATGGACAGTTTGTCATTTTAGTACAAATAAAATTGTTACATTTTTCAAAGACTACATAATAATACATTAAATAACCCATTTGAATGGACTTTAAGGTTCTTTTTTTTTCTATTAAAACCATTTTATTTATCTTCACTATTTATGTAGCTATATTTTTAGGATTAATTTCTCAAAGTGAGATTGCTGTGTCAAAGGATATGTAGGGTACATATTACAATTTCCCACTTTTTTCCTGAGTTATTATTATTTTTTTATCCAAGACCTAATTAAAGTTCACCATTGAATTTAACTTTTATGTATTTTTTGTGCTTTTTTTTTTTTAATTATCTTGCACATTTAAGGAACCTAGGCCAGTCTGCTCATAGAATATCACACATTCTGAAATTGTCCAATAGTTTCCTCATGATTAAATACTGGATAAACACTTCTTAATAATGTTACATAAGTAATGTCTTATATCAGGAGGTATGTTAGATGATCCTACTGTTGGTTGGCTTACTTGGGTTAAAATGATGACTGTCAGACCTTTCAATTGCAAGCATATATTTTCCCCTTGGTAATTAATAATCAATGATAATATGATATTTTGCCATTATGATAACCTATTTCCTAATATTTTGTTACCCAGGGGTTTAGCATTTATTGATGACTCTTTCCTAAACCAGATAGTATATTGAAGAATGGTAATTTTCTAATCCTGTCTTCCTACATTTATTAGCTAGCATCCTTCTTCTTCTTGTCTCTCCTCTTTCTTTTTAAACAAGTATCACTACAGACATACAAAATATTTTTATCGTTATGTTTGTTATTCTTTTTGGCTGTTGGCAGCTCCTGCAAGCTGGTCTTATGTCCTTTTGTCATGACCTCATTAATCACTGAATAATCTCTTGCTTTCTGGAACCTAAAGCTATCCCAGACTCTCCTACTTTTTCTGTACCATACTTAGAATCAGCTTTTTCACGGAGTTCTAGACATTTTAGTGAAGAATGATACTTAGAAAACAATTCTGGGTGTAATGTGCTCATTCATTTCTCCTAGGCTTTTTCAAAGGTTGGAGCTTTAGGAAATATACATTTCGTAATATAGTATGAATTTATTACATTTAAGTCAAATGTAATATTACAGTATTTCTTACCACTGTTTTTGAAATTTTATATTTAAATCTCTTACAGTGAAAATTTTTGACTATATTTGCATATCAGTTTTAGCCTTTCTTATATACATATACACATAAATGATAGTTTTAGAATAGTACTATTAATATTTCTACCATTAACAAACTTGCTAAGTCAAGTTTAAGACCTTTTGGATTTATTTTGTTCCTTGGAGTAGTACATTAAGCTCTCTTTTTAATTAATTATTTTCTTCTCATAGTCAATATTATCCATTTGAAATGGAGTCAGGTGCGTGTATTTCTCTCCATATAGTTTAGAGTTTATTTTCTCCTCTTTTTGATTTAATTTTAGTTTTGATTATTTTTGAATGTTATAAAAATTGCTATATTTAAATTTTTTAATTTTAAAAATGTAGTTCACTTCTTACCATTTCTATCCTCTCTGCCCTGTTCTCATCTGCCCCCACTGGTATCATTTTCATTAGTTTATAGCTTTTCTTTTCCTTCCTTTTTTCCTTCCTTCCTTCCTTTCTTCCTTCCTTCCTTCCTCCCTCCCTCCTTTCTTTCTTTTCTTCCTTCTTTCCTTCTTTTCTTCTTTCCTTCCTGTTTTTTTTGCACCAAAATCATATAATATACATATTTGTATATATTATATGTTTTGTATATTTTCGCTTAATCATATATCTTGGTAGTTATTCATATCAGTTTATAGAGATCTTTCTAGTTTGTTTTTCTGTGGCTGCTGAGAATTTCATCATGTGAAAATACTTGTTTATTCAATCAATTTCCAATAAATAGACATTTGAGTTATATATAAATTTTGACACTACAAATAATGTTTTCATTATTAATAAAGATGCATATATTCGATTTTCCAACAAATTTAAATTAGTTTACATTTCGTTACCAATGTAAGGGGTATTCAAGGCACAGATAAGCCCTGTACTTTATAGATCTATTAAGTTGACACTGTGATAAAGAGCAAGATGCAAACTTTGAGACTAACAAGAACAGGAATCTTTACCCTAAATTTACTGGTTGGACAAGCATGTGGCTAGAAAGGAGGATGCTCTTCCTTTGCTTCCTCCTGAGAGTGAAATAGGAGGTCCCTTCCCACTAAGGCAATGTAAGGAACAGACTACTCTTCAACCACAATGTTTTGGCCATTATGTATTTTTATTGACAGAATTAGGGTCATAAGATTTCAGGGTTGGGGGAAGCTGCTCTTCCCTTACTCTTAACAGACTCTTCTCAAAAGTCCAATTAGTTCTAGAGTTATTCCAAAACAGTATTTAGAATTATGTAAGATTTATGGGGCATGCAATTGTGCCATCACAAAGGGATTGAGTTGTCACCGCCTATCCTGTTCATAAGGATAGGGAGAGACTTCCTGAGAGTAACAGGACAAAAGATGTATGTCACTATCACTATTCCATACTGCCAATGAAGATCAGTGGTTTTTCTTTTCTTTGAAAAGAAGCAAATATTTACTCTCCTAGTTATTGTAAAAATATTTCACTTTGTGCTATCCCAGTACAGTTTTATTTGATTGCAGAGCCTATTGTGCTCCACCCCAAGGAAGGAAATAA
This sequence comes from Pteropus vampyrus, assembly GCF_000151845.1. Classification (NCBI taxonomy): domain Eukaryota; kingdom Metazoa; phylum Chordata; class Mammalia; order Chiroptera; family Pteropodidae; genus Pteropus; species Pteropus vampyrus. Next base: position 7,780,975 of record NW_011888836.1, read on the forward strand.
TGAACAGATCCATCTTTTCTTAAATATATATGCGCCTAACTCTATTCGAAGTGACTTACACATATGTCAGTTTGTTTGGTATAATGAGGCACCAATATCTACTTTGCCAAGTATTCAGCTCTGAAGTTCCACTGGGGGGCTGTAAAACTATTTTGAAATGTGAACTGTAAAATAAAAATGAAAAATATATTTAATATATCGAGACCAACAATCTAATATGTGTATTACTTTTGAAGACCCTAAATTATGAACACCAAATACTTATAGTAAATTGTTTTTAAAAATTATAATAGCTTTCCTTTTCCCAGTAGATATGAAAAATTTTCTGTAATACATGTTGTGGAAAGATAGAACATTTACAAAGAGAGTAAATACAGCTAAGGACATCACACTTGCCAGTTTCTCCTATTTCTTTCCAATTTGCCTTTGGATTCCTAAATAGTTAAGGTTGCATGTTAACAACATTTTCTACCACTTAGAAACATCATATACTCAGAAATCCCTCATTTTAATTAAAAAACTGTTACTCAATTAAGAGGTCTTGTCAGGACAATCTTTTTTACTTTATGTCAACTGCCTGTTCTAACTACAGATTAATAACAAAATGATTTGGGGAATTAGCAAGAGGACTATTTTTCATCTTCGTTAGTACTATTCTTTCTTTTCTACTATTTGTAAACAGTAAATACACTGGCTATAAAAGAATAACAATATATGCCATCCATTAGGTGTTATCTATGATTAAATATTCCTATAGAATTCAACATTTGCTGTGAATTTTTGCAAAGACTTTTATCAAAAAAATGAAAACCAAATAAGAGCAACAAGAGAAAGGCCCTTCCTTTCAAAATACACACGAACAAAACCTACTTGAACAAGCAATGAAAGCATTAAACACATCAAATTAGATTAGGAGACATTTAGGAGGGGTATTATAACAAAGTGTAAATGAGCCTCAGATAGAATGGTGAAATTTCAATAAGTTAGTGTTTACCCTTGATTCTTGCAACTTCTGTGGCACCTAATGATTCTCATACATGAAGAGTTGGCTCTATTCCATGGATGCTGCCCATTTTCAGAAGCCGCTCTATAGAACTCCTACTCTGGCTACCAAGGAACTAGCCAGGTTCCTACAACCCTCACTTAATGTAAGGAGGAATTCACTCTGTGAACTTCACTCTGAACTTCTGTAGGGGCCAGAAAAAACATGTGCTTTCTCTCATGTCATTCTTGGACACTGTCCTTCCAGCAAGCCTTTATTTTCTAATCTGTTTCATCACTCTATATTTCCTCTTTTATAACCCATTCCTTCCAGTTTTCTGTTTCATCTCTTTCCACTATGCCCTTTAGAGTTCGATTATATAAAAAAAAAAAAACAAGCACAAATAAATATTCTCTTTATTTATTAGATTCCACATATTACGTTACCATTTTCATCATGACCTTACCTTATTCATGGTTTTCCCCCAAGTTTATAACTTTTCTTGAAATCTAATGTGGTCTTCTAATTTGGAGTTAAGAGGTTGTGAGTGGTAGTCTATTACTCAATTTCTTTATTTCAAGTCCAGATTATTATTTTTTCACTTTCCTGAAGGAGGAAAACAAATCAAAACAAAAGATAAGATTCTCTTTGAGTTCCATGATTTTGGGTACACCTCAGCCTCATCTCCTTATTGTGGAGAACACTTTCCTAGTTGATTTTCACCCCAGACCCTGGTCTTCTTTCTTAACTTCTGGCTCCTGTCCACATGTTATCCTTGAACATTCTCTGCTGCAACATCTGAGCTCCAGCCAATCTTGACTTCTCTGAATGTTCCATACTCTCCAGCTTTCTCCCTTTAATACCACTTGCTTCTCTATTCTTTTGACTTCACTTCTGCTCTCCCCATTCATATGTTCTCCTGCTGAATAGCTTCTGCCTTTTCTTCTTCTATGAATCTTTTTTGGAATCAGTGTCCCTTTTCTGCCAGAGTGTTCTTATTGCTTGTTGATGCTCCCCTTTGACAGCACTGCTCTTTGAGAATGGGAGCTTTGCTGTTTCTCTTTCCACTGTATGCTGGAGCTACCCTACAGTAGATGCTAAACATTTGTTTGCTTATTGAATAGATTAGTGGTCAGAGGAGGAAATGAATGGCCTTTGATTATTTAGGCAATTTATAGTCTAAAGCTCCAGGTCTGGCAGTTGTAGAAGTTGAAACTCCTTCTCTAGCCAATAAATAACAGATGTCAGTGACTTGCAAAATCCATTTAATGGAGATCCAGAGTTTTTTCCCCCAGTTTTATGGAAATTTCTTTTTAATTCATCAATTTTTCCTACTAGTTTTTGACTTGGCATTCCAGAATCCTCTCAATTCTAAACTCAAACAGGTACAGTAAGGATAACAGGTAAAGATAAAAAGAAGCAATATGTATTGCTAATAATAACTTGTTAGGAGTACATCTCAGCTTGAGCCTTGGCAAAGTAAACCTCCGGGAAAGGTATGGTTGGCTTCTACTTCTCAGTTTCTAAAATTCTTTCCTTATATCATGATGTTTATTAGGACTTTTGGCCCGTGGATCAGAAGAAATAAATCCAGAAAGGAATTAACTGAAAGGCCAAATATAAATTGTATACTTTGAGACTTCTTTTTATATTCTGTATTATATTGAACCCTGAATTAAGGTCACAGTTAAGTATATGTTTTCACACACACAGAGATGATTAATATATTTATTGCTAGGTGTATAGATGTTGCATACATGTCTAGGAGTTGAGATCAGAAAAGTTCATTTTTATGGAATCTGTTATCATAGCACTGATTTTGTTGTGACAGGAAAAATGATACCAATCTTTAAGTTCACTTAGCAGTAGATAGCAAGACTGTGAACACAGCTATTTAGAAACCTTGTCTAATTTTTCTGTAGTTTGCCAGATGAACTTTTCAGTAAGATGGAACTTTAAATTAATGGCTTATGCCTTCTTAATGCTTTTTAGCCTCTTAGAAATTAAAAAAAAAAAAAACTGTTTTGGTTTTATTTCTTGACCCTTGAGAGGTTCCAAGAACAACCATTTTTCTTAAGGCTCAATGACTAAGGGAAAATTCAAGCAGATGAAACTGTCCGGTCTTCATAAACCTCTGAGATTTTTTTGTACTTCTTGTGGTTATTCTTATAATTTTGCAAGTGGCTTTAGTTTATCTAATTTTGAGAAGTGACTTGAGAATTATAACCTTGAAATTTTTTCTTTATATTCAACCTTCTTTTAATTATACTTTTCTTTCTTGTTCAAAGTAGGCTTCATAAAAGGCAAAGACTCACAGAACCTTGTGGAAAGTTCCATGTTAATGAGTAGTAATGTGAAAATGTCTCTATATTCAATAATCAGTATTATTTTTTTCAAGTACTCATCACATGGTTGTCTTTTTTGATTGTGTTTGAGTTTATATAAATAATATAAATATATTGTGAAGCTCACCCATGTGTTATATTTGGTATCTGATCTCATTTTTTGAAGAGTGATGAGAAATTTGTTCAGGAAATAAGTAGGCCATTTGTGCTATTGTGAAAAGATTTTTCTACTTAAAGTTTGTTATTCCAATAAACTCATAATGTGCTTTTTAGAGTGAATTAGTTTGAAAGCAACAGAGAATGTCTTTGGCCAATTTTAACCAAAGGACACTCATTGAAAGGATACCTAGGGATCACAGAATTGGTGGGAGACCAGAGGACAAGACTGGCAGGCATCAAGAAGCAAACTATAAAGGAAACTTGTGACCATTTTGAGTACATTGAAATTAGAAACATTCACATAAAAATGTAACTTTTAACAGAGTATTAAAAAACAGATCAGAGACAGAAACAAATATATAATGATTATATCCAATAATTAACCATTCATATTATATTAAAAATTTTAAAAATCAGTCAGAAAAGCACAAAACTCTCAACAGATAAGTATATGAAGAAAATGAGTAGGCAATGCACAGAAAAAGAAATCCAAATGTCTAAAATAAACAAGATGCTCAACCCCACTGGAAATGAAGGAAATAAAATTTAAAATGAGATTTTAGTTCATGTCCATCAATTTAATAAAGATTACAAAGCCTGAAAATGCTGTGTTGGTGAGGGTCTGGAATAAGATCATCTCTTGTACATTGCTGGTAGAATTACGAACCTGTCAAATAACTTTGTAGAGTGACTTGATAATATCTGGTAAAGCTGAAGGAACTTTCAACTTATAGATAGATACTCCAGATTAACTGTTATACATGTTCAAATGGAGATATATATACAAATGATTACGGCAGCTTTTATCTAAAGGCAATAATAAACAGGTGAATAAATTATTTTTAGTATATTCATCAACTAGAAGATTATCAAAGGGAAAAAACAGACTAGAGTTACCTACGTTAATATGGATAAATTTTAAAAATATTATGTTGAGTAAAATAAATTTCAGAGCAATGTGTGGCACTTGAACTAGAGACAAAGGCCAAAGTGCAATTTATTCCTTCTCTCCAGGAAATCACTGCCCTGCCGTTAATTAGAGCCTTTCAACTGATTAAGTCAGGTATACCCAATTATCCAGGATAATCTTCCTAGATTAGAGTCAACTGATTAGGGACTCAAATTATATCTGCAAAATCACTTCATGGCACTCCCAGATGAGTGTTCTGTAGAGTAACTGGTAACTACATCCTAGCCAATTTGACATCTCAAAACAAGTCATCATGAAGAAATTAATAAAATACTTAAAGCTTCTATAAACCAGATTGGGAAGCCAGAATTTTCTACATTATCAAGGGGCCAATTTAGGCATGTAAACACACGGTCGATTGGGAGTGGGTATCTGATACTGATATTAATGACCATTCCCAAAATAGCTATTGAGTAAATGAATTAATATATTTGAGTGAAACAGCCTCTTGGGAGACAGCTGTATTGTGTGTAGGTGCTTTTGTAAAGTTATTGCTGGAGAGAACATAATAAAAAGAAATGTCAGTTTTAAGCATTGCTTTCTTCAGACTTCAGACATGCTGTGACAAGAACAAGACTTTCACACTGTCTCCAAAGTATTTCCTTTTTCATTTTTAATATTATTGCATGAGAGTAGAGTCTTTCCAGCCATTTTTTGTGTCATACCAATATCTCCTTAGATATCAATGCGTGCTCTGTGAAAAATAGAATCCATGGTAAAACAAATTTGGTTAAAAAAAAAAAATTAAACAATATAAACCAGGTAACCAGTAAATCTTAGTAGCTTAAAACAGCTAAGGTCTATTTTCCACTCACAAATGCCTACTGTGGATCAGTTGCAGCCTCTGGTCTGGTCATTGTTATTGTTCTTACTCTGAGAGCCAGTTGGACAGAGAAGCCACTGTATGGTGTGTGTTACTGTGACAGAGGTGGAAAAGAGCTCGAACAGCATTCATTGGCTCTTAATGCTTCTGTCTACAAATGACACATATCACTTCTGCTCACATTTCATTAGTCAAATCAAGTTCATGGCCCAGCCTGACTTGAAGAGGGCGGGAAAGAGGAGTGCTTTGCAGAGAGGTAGACATTATGCAGTCCATCACAAAAGCAGACCATAGGCTTTACAGAGCCTAGAAAGTGCAACATGCATTACAAATAACAATGAACACTGCTCATTTCCTGCCAGTGCTACAGTACACACAATATTAGCCAATTTATTAGAACATGAACAGATTTTTTCTTCTATTAATGAGAAGGTGATACAGTATAGATAATTAAATGCATGGACTGTGATGTCATGCTGCTTGGGTTCAAATTTCACTCCTGATTAGCCAGTGGCCTTGGGCAAAGTACCTAGCCTACTTAACCTTTAGTGCCTCAATAACATCTCTTATCTAATGGGTTTCTTGTGAGGATTAATGCACATAAATCACTTATTTACCTCCTGGCACATTATGAACTCTTAATAAAATTCAACTAAAGTTTCATGGGACAATGGGGTTTGGAAGAACTCTGAAAAACAATGTTCTGTGATTTTGTGTCATTAGTTCACAAAATAGAAGATATTTCTCCATGTGCTTAAATGTTAAAAGTTTAGTGTGTGGTAGTAGATAGGGGTTACTAGAGGTACTAATCAAGGTCATTGAAGAAGCCAGAATGAGTAAGGCAAGTGGGTGGCACAGAAACTAGAAACATGGAAGTAGAGCAACCAGAAAGACTAACTTGGAGAAGCATTACATTTCCATTATAGCTTGGCGAGCCAGCAAAATTGAGTTATTCAAAACTTCTCTTAAAACATTAAGTCCATATAGTATACATAGAGTTATAATGGAATAATATTTGATTGTTTGAAATTTAAAGGGTCAACATGATAATTGCCTGATAACTGGTACTTTTATATTGATGGAATGCTCTGGAAGAACATTTTATAATCAGCTGATAAATGTCAAGTACTACTAGCTACATCATTATAAAAGTATTTGTTTTAGTCCATAATTTTAATGAACTTTTCTTACTTGTTATGAAACAAAAGCTAAGAATTTATATAATGAGCAGAGAGATAGCAAAATTTATCAAATTTCTTACATAACTTGGGAAGTATTGTTAATTTCTCTTTTTTAATTGATAACTTCAGGATTTGTAATTATTCCTAAAGATTCAAATGTACATTTTGCTGATTATAAATTGTCTTACAGAATATTGCTGTACAGAATTACTAAATTGTATAATTATTAAATTATAATAATTTACTCATTAAAATCCATCAGAAGATTTCTCATGGAATTTAAATTTCTGAACCAAGAGGTTAACCTTTATAGAATTGAATAAAATTGAGTAATTCGCATAAAAATGGATTTTTCTGCATTTCTAACAATATTTATGCCTATTATACTCTCAGCTTGAAAATATCATAATACTCTGAGATTGAAACTTAAAAGTTCTCTGCAAAATAATTGGAACAAGTGTTCTATTCTTTATGTGTAAATCAATGTAAAACAATCAAGCAAAGATGAGATAACTCAGGTGATCTGGCTCTCTGAAATTCTTCAGCATTATTTGAAGAGTAAATAATTGCTTCATTGTTCATGGAAATGCTTACTATTTTGTTATGATTTCCACTTTCAAAAGGTAGTAGATAATATTGTGTCAGATAAACACATGGAAGAATTTTAGAAATCTGAATATAAAACAAAATGATGCTGGCACTGTTTATCTTTCAGGTAAAATAAACTTACTAAGGATAGTCCTTTTGGAACCTCAAGGTAATCTGTGAATATTAATCAGTCAACTTCCAGTCAAGTATGTTACTCCATTTTACATTTTTGAAAAAAAAAATATGTTTCCAAATATATATGGTAAAATTATATAGATATTCTCAAATCACACATATTTTATATTTATATACTACACATATTATATACACAGTATACCTATTTTGTATGCATACTATACAATTATAAAAATGTATATACATTTAAATATTAGTACATATAATATTACTAATTAGTACATATAATATATGTTTTATATATACTATACATATTTTATACATATACTATATAAATATGAATTTTCTAATATTCAACATTTATGGGTTAATAAATGAAGAAGAAGCTAATCACTCACTTATCAAAGTTTATGATCAGCATTTTGGAGAATTATATAAATGTATATACATTTAAATATTAGTACATATAATATTACTAATTAGTACATATAATATATGTTTTATATATACTATACATATTTTATACATATACTATATAAATATGAATTTTCTAATATTCAACATTTATGGGTTAATAAATGAAGAAGAAGCTAATCACTCACTTATCAAAGTTTATGATCAGCATTTTGGAGAAGACTCAAAGGACTTTGCTATTCCTATCTTCATGGCAGGTACTGATTAAGAAATACAAGCTGTATTTATTTGCCTTTATGCTAAGATTGAAACTTTCTTCCTTTTCTCTGGAACTACTTCTTTTTCTGGATGAATGTTGAACCATTTGAACTTGATCTACAACAAATACTTGACCCTCTTCCCTCCTTTGTCTCCCAGATGAACAAAGGGGTGGTAAATGTTTTCATACTATGAGTAGGTTAATTGACTAAATCTTTACTGAATTCTTCTAGCACCTATTTGTCATGTTATACATCATGTGTTCAGAAAGTATATTACCAAATTTATCCATATTTTAAAAATAATTCTGATCAACACTGAATGATAAAGTTGAATGTTGATACTATTGTTACAATCAGGTAATCATTTCTCTTTCATATAAATAATTGGTAGTACATTTCATTAACACATTCCAACACAAAGAAAGCTAGCTCTCTCTCAGTGAACATGTATATGACCCACTGTCTATAACATATATCAGAACTTCTAATGCTTTGCTCTGTGTTTATAGGTGCATTTCATTCATCTTTTGAGATTATAAATCTCTGGAGGACAAAACAAATTGTACACATCTTTATGTTTTTTAATGTTCTTTAGTAATTCAACCATATCTTGAATTATAGAGGAGCTTTAAAAACATTTGTCAATAAATGAAACAGAAGAGAAAAATGATAATTTATTATTGTATTGATTCTAAATGTTTAAATATGATAAACCATTGTATTCGGTTTTAAATTTAAAGAAAGAACAAAATGAAATTACATGTAAATTCTTGCTCAAATAAAAATATTTTACTTCTAATGTAAACCCCAGATTACTTTAAAATCTAATGTGCTAGTTGGAAACAAATAGAAAGATTAAATTTCTTTAGAAATTGAAAAATAAATATACGTATTTCAGTTAAATTCTGATTTTTGAAAAAGAATGTCTCATGTTTTTTTCATTACCAAATAATTTTTAAAAGACAAGTTCTAGGAAAAATATGGTTTGAGTGTTTGGTATTAGATTCTGAGCTCGAAACCAAAGCAGTACTCAATATGGGTTGTCGAAAAACATTGGAATTCTTAGCTTGTTCACTTCTTAGGACAGAATCTCAAAAAGAAGAAGTTAAAATGCAAGCACGTTTATCTTGTACTGGTGATGGATGTTAACAACAGACAGAATTAAGGATATTTAATAAGGATATTATCATAGTTTTCAAGGTGAATATGAACAAAGAATACATATACTCCTTTGTTTATATGAAGAGGATTTTCTATGAGGACACTAATTATAATAAAACCCAATCATAAGGGAAGTGGTTTTTAATGTTTTGAGAATTTGAAGAAAGCTATGTATCCAATTTCAATAAAAATATAGAATTTCAAAATAAATTTTGCAAATTAACTTTAGGGAGTTCTTGAACTCTTCCACTGGTCTGAGTTAAAGATTTCTTTTTCCTATGTGGCAACCCTGGCACTAGAAAGCTGAATAGGATCACACTTACACTTTTGGTCTAAGAACTGAAATAATTCTAGGCCAAGCTCCTAATCTTATCACCTTATCTCCAACAGTACAATACTGAGATAAAGTGAAAAGAATCACAGCCAAAGAGAAGAGAAGGCTTCTTTCCAAGGTCTAGACCAGAGTTTACCTTAGGATTCCTTGTAGATTTTCCTAAGGTAGTGAAGGGGATAAGGTGGGATGGCGAAAACAGACTCTATTCTTGCATAAGAGAAAATTAGTCCAAACAATCTGGACAGAAAACAATAGAAACATTAAAAGATTACTTCAAAGAGGACATGTGATGTAGCTGCTACATTTTTTACTTCTGTCATGAACTAAAAGTTTTAGGACTTTAGCACCTTGACCCTAATCTATGTCAGTGCTTTTCATTTTCCAGAGTGGAATATGGAAGATGAGAGCAGATTTCTCTTGTATGTCTTTCAATTATTGGCACTTTACTGGCTTGGTTTTATAGTTTTTTGCAAGAAAGACTGTGGCTCAGATAGAAGAAAGCAAAAGGGGAAGAAAAAGAAGGCTAGCCCATATTCTCAAACCTTAGTGTACAAATGGATCATAATCATATGATTCCCTTCCAAAAATTCTAATTTAACATTTCCAGAAGGGGAGCTAAGGATTTATTCTTTAAATCAACAATACTTTGTAAATAATACA
>NW_011888836.1:7793711-7832441 GCF_000151845.1 Pteropus vampyrus
CTTATAACAGCACTTTGGTAATGGTACAAGAGATATAATTATTCCAACTTATTAACAAATAAACTGAAGTTAAAACAACTCATTTACCTAATTTTAACTGTCTATTATTTAGCCTTTGAATGTTGCATGAAGGTCCTCTGGGTCATCTATTACACTATTTGGGATCTCCAATGCCACTTCTTTCTTAATCCCATATGCCCCATTAGGCATCAACACACCGTCCTCTCTAATTATCATCAATGTCTAGTGTGTCCCCTAGAGCTGGTTCTGCTCTAAACTTTGTAATCTGGAGTGATGCCCAGAGCCATCAATAGAGCCTCCACACAGGGAGGATTCCAAGTATGGTTTGGAATCTTGTACCCTGCTAAGTGCTACTTTTGTCTTAGATATGTATGATTAAGTTAATCCCATGAAAATTTGATCCTATATTAGAGCTGAATCTCAGGGGTAAACTGTGGAATTAGAATTTCCGTAAGTTCATTTTCATTACTGATATATTTAATTTTGACAAATGAACCAGAGTGAATTTAGCAGCATGACTATACTTGTATTATATATATTACATTAAATCATTTTCATGTGTTTATGCCCAGAAGAACAATGAGCATCTTAGTATGGGAAACAATTTCTGAATTTTTATTAACATTAATTTGCTACTTACTAAATCATATTTTATCTGCTAGTTCTTTCTCAAAAAAAAATTCTATTTTTCAATTACATTTGGCATACAATATTGCTAGTTTCAGGTGTACAAGATGGTGATTAGACATTTATGTAACTTACAAAGTGACAACCCTGGTAATTCTAGTACCCGTCTGACACCGTACAAAGTTATTACAATATTAATGACTATATTCCTTATTCTATACTTTACATCCCATGACTATTTTGTAACTGCCAGTTTTTACTTCTTAATCCCTTCCCCTTTTTCACCCAATCCCTCTTTCATCTGACAACCACCAAAATGTTCTCAGTATCTGAGTTTGTTTCTGTTTTGCTCATTTGTTTATTTTGTTCTGTAGAATCCACGTGTAAGTGAAATCATATGGTATCTTTCTCTATCTGACATACTCCACCCAGCAGAATACACTCTAGGTCCATCCATGTTGTTGCAGATGGCAAGATTTCATTCTTTTTATGACTGAATAAAATTCCATTATATATATGTACCAACTCTTCTTTATCCATTCATCCATTGATGGATACCCAGGTTGCCTCCATATTTTAGATATTGTAAATAATGCCACAATGAACATATAGATTCGTCCCTTTGAAGCAGTATTTTGAGTTTCTTCAGATAAATAACCAAAAGTAGGATTACTGGGTCCTTTTTTGTTTCTTGTTATAGCCTTTGTTTTAAAGTCTATTTTGTCTGGTATAAGTAATCCTACCATAGCTTTTTTGTTGCTGTTGTCTGTTTCCAGTTTCATGAAATGTTTTTTTCTATCTCTTTTCTTTCAGTCTAGGTGTGTCATTCAATCTGGAGTGAGTCTCTTATAGGCAACATATGTAAGGGTCATGTTTTTTTTTTTTTATCCATTCAGCCACGCTCTCTTTTGATTGGAGCATTTAACCCATTTACATTGAAAGTAATTATTGATAGTGTATAGTTATTGCCATTTTATTATTCACTTTTTGATCTTTTTTAATCTTTTTCTTAAAGAAATCTCTAGCATTTCTTATAATAATTTCTTTGGTGGTGACAAACTCTTTTTTTTTTTTTTTGCGGGGGGCGATCTGGGAAGCTTTTTATCTCTCCTTCAATTCTAAATGATAACTTTACTGGGTAGAGTAGTCTTGGTTGTAGGTTCTTGCTTTTCATCACTTTGAATATTTCATGCTAATCCCTTCTGGCCTGTAACGTTTCTGTTGAGAAATCCACTGACAGTCTTGTAGGAGCTCTCTTGTAGGTAATTAATTGATTTTCTCTTGCTGCTTTTAAGATTTCTCTTTGTCTTTAACCTTTGGCATTTTAATTATGATATATCTTGGTGTGGGCCTCTTTGGGTTTATCTTGTTTGGGACTAATCTCATTTTTTTGGATTCTTTTGTTGTTGTTGTTGTTGCTATGCTGATTGAGCGTTTTCTGCTATCTTATCTTCTAAAACACTCATTTGATTCTCTGCCTCATCTAATCTACTGCTGATTCTCTCTAATGTAAACTTCATTTCAGTTATTGTATTCCTTATTTCTGACTGGTTCTTTTTATGTTTTCTATCGCTTTGTTAAAGTTCTCATGGAGTTCCTCTACTCTTCCCCAAAGTTCATCAAGCATCCTTATAACCAGTGTTTTGAACTCTGCATTGGTAGATTGCTTGTCTCCATTTTGGTTAGTTCTTTTTCTGGAGCTTTGTCCTTTGTTTTTGTTTTTTTTTCCATTTAGGATGTGTTACTTTGTCTCCCCATGTTAGCAGCCTCCTTGTGTTTGTTTCTATATATTAGGTAGGGCTATGCCTCTCAGTCTTCATAGAGTGGCCTTACATAGTAGGTGTCCTGTGGAACCCAGTGACATAGTTTTTTCTGGTCACCTAAGCTCGGTTCTGCAGGTGAGGCCCTTGTTTGGGTTGTGTGAGCTGTCCTGCTGTAGTTGAGTTTTAGTTACTATTTATAGGTCAATGGGAAGGATTGATCTTTAGGCTGATTGTTTGTGAGAACTGGCTAGTGAGGAGCTGACCCTACAAAGCAAGATTTGCTGTAGCAGGGCTCTCATGACTGCCTGGTCTGCTCTTTGGATGTGTTGTCCTAGGATGAAGCTCCAGGTGGTGCTCAGGCTCTGTCAGAATCCAGTCACCAGGCATGCTATCCTCAGAGCCTCCTGGAAGGGGTTCTGCTGTAGACCAAGTTCAGCTGCAGCTTGTGCCTTGTCAAAGCCCACCTGGCACAAGTCACCAAGCAATCTCCAGATGGCCACCATTTATGCTGAGCTTGGAGATTCCTAGAGAAGCCAAGCCATAAATCGAAGCCAGCTACTACTAGCGCCAAGTTTGAGGCTGCTCAGCAAGAGGTATGGGGCACACTGAGGATAAATGCTGCTTGTTTGGGTTTTGTAAACCTTTGAGAGATTTTAGGAAAGTCTTCAGCACAAGCCAAGACAGACTATTTGTATGGAAAGGCCCTGGAAACAGCTAGGGTGGGCTTGCAAGTTGGGTGGGGCAGGGTCTCAAGGAATCACCATGGTGGGATCAATATTATTAGTCAGGTTGGTGGAGACTCAGATATGGCTGCCACCTGGGTCTGCGCACCAAGAGTGAGGAGGGCTCAACAAAGAAATAATGGATTCTATCAGCATTTCTGTCTGAGAGAAAGCTGCTCCTCCAGCCCTCTTCCTGAAGCCAGACAATTCAGCTCCACTCCATATGCCTCTGGCACTTTTTGAGCAGCTGTCCCAGTGCTGGAGCTCAGAATGAGTGAGTCTGACAATGAGTAAGTCTGCTTGTGAGCCCCTTAAGAGAAATGTCTGTGATGCCATAGCCCGAAATTATGGGGAATTTTCTTTCTGGCACTGGAAGCTTAGGCTGGAGAGCCTGGTGTGGGGCCACGGCCCCTTGCTCCTTCAAGGGGACCTCTGCAGCTGAGATATTCCTCCCAATTCTCATCCACCACACGCAGGCAAGACACCAGCCTGTTTCATATCTCTGCACTTCTACTAGTCTTGAGGTGTCCTCTTCTGTATACAGGACTTCTGTTCAGCTAAACTTTAAGCAACTCCTAATAATGATTGTTCTGTAGTTTAGTTTTAATTTCGATGTTGTCATGAGAGGAGGCAAGCACAGTGTTTATCTACTCTGTCATCTTGACTGGAATCTCTATCTGCTAGTTCTTGTGAGCAAGTATTCATTGATAGTTAATTTTTAAAATAAGATTCATGAGACAAAAGAGCAAAGGGATTAATTGAGTGACTCGTAGTTCTTAAAATTTTTTTTCAACAAAATTTAAAAAGATTGTCATTTTTCGATCTTAGACGTAGAGAACATTGGCCCATCTTGTAAAACTCTAGTGTAGTTTAACTTTCTTGACTAATTTAAAAACTAACAAGGACACTCTCTATTATACAGTATATATGAAGAGAGATGGTGAAAAAAAATTATGACCTCTGATATAATTTTGGTTTGTATCCCGTTAAAAATTTTTGACTAATATTGAAAATAAAGTTTAAATGGGAACCCAACAAATTATAGACTCATTTTTTAAAGCTCATTAGCAGAAGATATTTCTATCCTTCAGGTAGCCTCTCTCTCCCTTGAAGCAGGCCTCTTTGTTGTGCTTTCTCTGCGCTGATAACCAGGCTATTGCCAGGCTTTGTCCTTCATCAACCACAGGAGCATCAGGAACAGGTGACCTCCCTCCTTCTCTTTCCTTCCTCACTGTGCTTCAGTCACATTGGCTCCTTGCTTTCTCTGAATGTATCCAGGCACTGTGAATATATCCAGGCACTCTCCTGCATGGTCTAAAACAACCTGGAAATGCTTTTCCCAGAAAGCCACATAGCCTTCTCTTTCACCAATATGAGTTTTTATATAAAATGTTATCTTCTCAGTGATGTCTTCCAAACTGTTCTCATCACTGGTACTTTCTATTCCCCTTTCCTCAATATTTATTTATTTTTTTGTCATAAAGTTTATGACTCCTGGTATACTATAATATCTACTTATGTATTTTGTTTATTGTCTATGTTAGTCATCTTGGGCCGCCATAAAAAATACTGCTTAGGTAGTCTAAGCCGACAAATATAGACAATAAACAGTATGTAACCTAATAGAAGTTGTCAGTTTTATGATAAAAAATATTGTGGAAAGGGGGATAAGAAGTACCAGTGGCAAGAGTGATTTGTAAAACCACTTTCTTTGGTGCATGCACACACAGAGAGTTCTCTGGTGTCTCTTCTTACAAGGAGACTGATTCTGTTAGATTAAAGTCCCAATATTATGGCCCCATTTAACCTTAATGACCTCCTTAGGAGCCTATATCCAAATACAGGCACATTGAGGTTAGGGCTGCAACATAGGAATTTGAGGGGCAGCACAATTCAGTCCATAGCATTGTCTGTTTCTTACTGCTGGAATTTCCTTTAAGGCAGAAGCTTTTGTCTGTTTTGTTCATTGCCATAGTCTCAATGCCTGTGAGTATTGGCACACAGAGTGCACCCAAGAAATATTATTGAATTAATGACTGAATGATTTAAAATACTCAGGAACTGAGTATATGAAATTGTTTATGCTTATAGATTCTATGACCTAACATCTAGGGATGACTTAGGGAAGCACCTGTAAGAAATTGCAAAGAATAAGATGACCCCAATCATAATATTGAAGAGAAAATTCATACAATTAAGTGGTCACTATTTCTCCTTCACTGAGGTAAACATGTTGGATTCCCGCTCCGGTTCCACCACACCTCCACCAGGTTATCTCTTTATGACCTGTTTCTTTCTTTTAATATTGTCTGAATTCACATTCCCTTAAATATATAGATGCGGTCAGAGAGGGGAAAAGGCAGTGACAGACCCTAGGATAGGAATTATGGGTGGCTATCATCACACAATTTAATTTTTCCAAGTATTGTTTATGCTTTGTACATTATGTAGTGCCTTGGACACTTCAGACATCCTTTTTATTCATAAAGTTTAATGAGTAAACAAACTCTGTACCTAGTGTAGCTCATCAAACATTATGCTGCCCTTTTATTTTCTCCTTTATGTATAAAAGAAATGAATATATTTGTAGAGTTAAAAAAATAGCCAGTTCTGACTGTCTTTGAGGGAAATTGAGTATATGTCCAGGGATCTATGAGGGCACTTAAATTATTTTATGTATGTAAAAGAACAAACGTTATTTATACATGGAGCTTAAAAGCTCTTTTATTCTCCATCCTGACAAGGGATATTCTGAAATTGTCTGCTTAGCTTATTTGTCTTTACCCATCAACTGATGATACAAAGAGAAGAATGAACAGGGTCTTATTTTCATGAAATAATTGATCAGAATTTAAGGGGAACCAGATCTACTACCTGATGTAGATATGAAAGCAGGGGAGAGAATGTTTTAGGGATGCTATTTCGCAAGAGGCTAAGGCCCAGAGGAGGGAGGGTATCAAGGAAACGAGATGGTGGGACAAAATAATATGGCTGAGAAAATCATTTCTTCTCAAGAAAGTAGATTGGGATGTTTCTACAGACTGTGAGGTAAAGGTCGGGCAATTTAAAAAAATATATGAGTTGCTTTGGATCATATACTTTGTAAAATGCAAACAAATGGTAGAATTATATTTGGGGGGTTATGATTCTTTAAATTTGATACTGGCTTCAGACTGTATCATATGGATCATAGCTTCATATATAGTATATTACACTTCAGGGTAGCAACAAAGGAATACAAATGTTCTGCTGCTCTAAAAATGGAACTTAGCTCTGGGGCATTCTGTGAATAAATTCAGCATGTATGTGTGTGTCTGTGTGTATGTGTGTGTAACATAGATTAGTCATTGTTAGAAATAAATATAGAGCGAGATAAAATAGAATATTATCTTTAGACTCATGAGAGCTGAGCACTGTGTCCCTTAGTCTATAAACAAAAAGTAGTTGATCTTTGATATAGAGACTAGAAATTACCATGTTTTTGTTATTCCGAATTGTGTTAGAACAAGAGGTTAAGAAGGAAACTTCCATATATGCTGTCAGAGTATTTATCAAGATGTAGTTTTATGGAGGAAAATTAACTAGTTCTCTAAGCATGAATCATTGAAATTAATGATAACTCTTGAAAATGTCCAGAATATTGACTTAGACTCATTTGTTAATTTTATATTTTATATCTTATAGAAAAAAATGAGAAAAACAGTAATCAGTTATTAATAAAGAGCTTACCAAAATAGCAGCATATCTAAAAAAAAATGTTGAAGAAATATTTGTAAAACTGAAATGTACTGAAAACAGCAGGTCCAGATGGCATGCACAATGGGGCATTAAAGAGAACCAGCTTGTGAACTTACCAAACTAAGCTGCTTCAGTCAGTAATAAATCATGGATATCTGAGTGGGATGATCCCAGTCCATTTAATAGAGGAATGAAAATCACACAACCCATTTAGATTGAAAGTAAAATAACAATAAACTGCCAAAGAACTATATGTATTAAGAAAAATGTTTTCTACAAACACACAGATAGTGAGTATATAGTAAATCAATAAGTGGAAACATGAAATAAAAGCAAATGAATTTTAGCTTTTGATTTTCCCAAAATAAAATAAACAAATCTATTTGATACTATAAGTTTAGTCAGATGCACAGCCTATACAATTACAAAGGAGCAAGGTTAAAATAAGAATGTCAGTTTACTTAACTTGGATAATTTGATTCAAATCATTCTGGCAGACATCTTGGAAAGTAATTGAAAATTACTTGAAATTTTTTTCCAGTAGCTGAAAAATGTGCCAAGAATATTGACAAATATCAATAGCCGTACATAGTATGCTTTACTTACATTTTAAAATATAAAGATGTAGATATTTACTTCACAAAGATAAGATACATTTTTATTTGTAATAATAATATAGCTAGATCTTCCTAACAATATGTTGTAGCAGATGTAGTATCTTGTTTTTTTTATATACATTGTATTTTTAAATACAACTTTATTATATGATTCATGATATATATATAGATTGTTACCCTCTTCCCTATCTTCACAATAGCCTTCACTCCTCTATTTACGTGGAGTATTAATTATTCTTGCTAGATGAGTACGTTCACTTTTCTATGAATACTCATTTTTTTAAAAAAGGTGTGTATGAGGTACAGGGTAGAGGAACCTGTTACCCACACACATACCTGCAAAATCAATGAGTAAAGAAACACAGAACTGTACTTAAGAAGAGTCATTTTTCTTTTATTTCCCTGATAAAATTATGAATAATAAATAATAATAAATAAGAGAGAATAAAGACAAACACAGTCATGTATTGAATACTTACCATGTTACATTATCTTTGATCTATCAGATTCATTATTTGTATGAGGACACTGAGTCTAGAGAAATTTCAGTGCTTCAGGGCAGGCCAATTCTAATTATAAGAGAGCTTTAGGTTAAGCTCTTACTGTGTTCTTTCTATCTCAAAATACAGCAGATAATGGAGATTTTCCAAAGGTCACCAAATAAATTTTGCATTCTCCTCTGAACCTATGAAAAACTGCAGTTTCCTCAATAGCATGGCAGAGGGACTGTTTTTCTTCTCTTCCCTATTTAAAGGGCTTTGGGAGGATACATGAAAGATGTGTTTTTAACTTGAATGGAAGTTACTACATTTAGCAAAGGGAATGGTTTGCATTAAACCATTATACCACGAGGTATTAGGGAAGAGAACTTTCTCCATAAAAGGAAATTATAAGACATAATTGGATGATGATGACTACAACAGACATAATGTTACTATTTTTTCAGTTAAAATTTACAAAATGATGACTTCTCATGAAACTGAACTCTACTCATTTCTCAGTGTATATTAGAGGTCCTCTACCTGTGTGGCTGTGGCACTGTGTTATGCTCTGTGGGGATCAAGAAAGGAAAAACAGTGAGAGAGATGGAAATATAAATCTATACATGGGGAAAAATGAGGAAGAAAATCTAGGTAAGGCCATTTGTATGATGTTTTGTTTGTAAGAGCACATGTTTTGTTTCCTGGTCAATCCTCTTTGCTCAGGTATCTTTGGACTCCTCATCTTCAAGTGCAAAGCCTTCCTCACATGTTCTTCCCTTGTTCTGCTCTCTCCCTCTGGAGCCTCTTAGATGAACATAAACGTAAGCAGACAATAGCAACAACACAAATATCTCCTGGAAAAGGAACTCCTTCATTTTTTTCTCTTACTGAAGCTAAAGATCATGCATACATAATCCAGGATGACACACACTTTTTACATAAATATGTAAATTGTATGTTTGTGTGTGCGTATGTGTGTGTAAATTAATACATTTTAAGTCCAAAGTCTGTGTACCTTATAGTGCACCATAACAGTCTGGTTTGTTTATTGTTCTTGAGCATTGCTTTGCACATCCATATGTTTTATCATCATTTGGTTCCTCTTTTGTGATCTTGTTTACCAGCTCCTGGTTGCAGTCTGGCTCTCATTTCCCTTTCTCAGTCACCTGAGTTGCAATTAGATTTACTTTCTTTAGCAGTAAATAAGTTGTAACAGAATTTGGCAGAATCTAAGTAGGTACCTCTCATATTGAGTTATCTCACGTGACAGATGCCAAAGGCTTCATTTTGGCCAAGGATGTATTAAGCTGCAACAATCTGTGTTTAGATTTGTATAGACATTATCACCAATAATTCTTCTAAAGATTTTCTAGACTGGTGCTGGGTTACGTTCCTACTGTCATTTGAGTTATCACTTTGTGTTGTGATCTGTATTGTGGCTCTTTTCAGGCTCACCAAAGACACTGCAGTGATAGCTGCTCACAGGTAACACTTTGGAAAGTTAGTTGTGTTGGAACTATTTTATGAATGTTTCAACTTCAGATAGCCTGAAGGAGGCTCTAACTAGACCCTCAACTTTGCCTTACAAAACTTAGTCCTTAAAACATCCTGAAGGTTTATTTTCCTAACCATAGAAATAGTCCATTTGATTCCCTAAGAACAGAACAGGTATTAGTCACTATGTTTATTAAATAGCTTGAATTCTCCATTCTTTTCTTTTAAAAATTGAAAGTCCATGCTTCTCAGCATGCTGGCATCGATGTATATTCTGAGGATTAGCTAGATAATATGATTTCTCTCAGTGTTAGAAATGCTACTTTATTACAAAATATTAATATTAGCAGGCAGTTCAAGTACATAGTGAGGCTAAGAACCATGCTGTATGAATTTCCCATAGAAATATTACTATCCTGTGAACTGAATAAGAAGGTGGCTTAGTATTAACAAATTTAATAGCATATAAATATTAGTCTAAAATTATATAAATTTATTGTAGATTAAACTTCTTAGGGTCTTACATATTAATTCAATGAACTTACATATTAAATCAATAAACTAAACATCAAAAATGGAAATTGTCAGAGGCTATTTCTACATTGAGAAAAGCATCTTATTATTTTCAAAAATGCAGACAAATGCAATGATTTCAATATAAGTACATAATTGATAGATAAAAATATTTGCTTGTCTTGTAAAAGATTTCAAATTTTTGTCCTATTTTAACCCATTGGTAATGGGTTGTAGTAGCTAACTCAGCAAAATCTAAACCAGACTCTCATTTCAAAGTGGTTGTGCTCCTTACCAGGTCTATGACACTGAACAAATTCATTCTTCTCTCTAGGCTGAGTTTCTCATTTATAAAATGAGTGTAATTCTCACTTCATAGGATTTTGTAAGAAATAGCAGATTTTATAGTGACTGACACATATTAATTGCTCAGTGGATCTCAATTTTCTAAAATTTTATTTTATTAGTTTCAAGTATACAGTACGTTTGTTAGACATTTATATAGTTTATAAAACGACCCCCCTAATTGCTCTTTCTCTCCTCTGGCCCTCCCCCTAGCCAAATATTAATGCTAACTGCATTCCCTATGCCGTGTTCCCCATCCCCGTGACCATCTATCAACTACTAATTTGTATTTTTTAATAATTATTATTAAGACAATCAACTACTGTGCCTCTCACCTTGAATAGATTTTTCACTCCATCTTATCTATCTGTATTTTCCTGTGATAGATAAGAGCTGGCTATAAATTCTTTGCTACACTTCCCATTGACAAGAGGAAATTTGTTTCTTTCCTTTGAATTGGAGATGGGTTCTGTGTCAGTGATGGCACACCAATTTCCAGGTCAATCTCAAGGAATCGGTATACATGGGACACTTGGTCTTGAATGCCTGAGCCGTCATGTAAGAAGACCATATACTCCAAAGCCAACATACTGTGTAGAAGCCCAAGAAACCTCATATGGATGCACATGAGGAGGGGAATGAAGGCCACTGATCAAATATCCCAGCTGAGATCCCAGCTGACAGTGAGTAACAATTTGCCAGACATGTGTCTGAGCTACAATGAAAGTTAATTTTCCAGTCCCAGCGGATCTTCCCCTGCTGATGCCTCAGAGATATTCCGCCCTGCTTGATCCATGCTCACATTGCAGAATCATGAGCAAAAGAATTGACTGATGTCCTGGGGTGGCTTGCTATCCAGCAATAGATAACTAGATTCTCAAATGACAATTTTTTGAGGTTCACACTTAAATTCCACCTCTCCCATAAAGCATTGCCCACATATTTCAGCATACTCTGATGTTCTCTTTTATGTATTCTGTAGCTTTTATGATCTATACTATTCTTTATGTTATTTAATCACAAGTAGACAGTTGATATAAATAAATATTTATATTATTTTTATAAACATAAACCTTTAAATATTTACATTATTGGTATTAATATTTAAAAGATTTTAACTCTTTAAAATATCATTTTAAAGATTTCCTTTGTGTAAATAATTCATATTAGTATATACTATATATACGTATATATACAATTGACCCTTGAACAACATGAGTTTGAACTGCTGTGGTGCACTTACACACTTACACTGCTTTTTGGAATCCTGTTGATAGGAGCTAAATTTAATTAAATACTGCATGAAACAGATCTAATGGATATAATCTCAACTTTTGTCATTCAGATTAATCAGAGTGGCCAACAGAAAAGTATGAACATGGGAAAATCTGGTAGAAGCCAAGATTGTAGAAACCAAGAGTGGAATTGTTGGAAGACAGTTCTTTTTGAGTGTCTCTCATTTCCGCACACTAAGGCATTAACAATTTGCTCTACGCTACTTTTTACAAGAATACTGTTAAAGCAGACAGCATTGGAAAGATAGTGATATCTCACACATTATATATATGTATGTGTATATTTATATACATAAAATATATATATATTTCTAGGGAATATATATATTATAGAATAGTAAAGATGGGGATGTCTTCCTCCCCTCCCTGGACCAGATTTACTTACATTACATGTAATAAAGATAATGTCATTCTCTGAAGGGTAGAATGGGTATAAGAGATCAGAGCTGCCTCATCTTGGGATTTCTCTTCTGTAATTCATCCCATTGCACAGACAACACTTGGTCTTCATCATATCACTTTGTGGGAATTGGAGCTTGGGAAAATGGGACAAGATGTCACTCTGGTTACTTGTGAGTAATAAACTGTCATTTGTTTCTAAACCAAATCTTGTGTTTTCTTCTCTTATCTCTAAAACTGTGACAAGCTAACTTATTAGCTTTCAAACAGGGTAAAATCTTATACCTTCACAGTCCCTTTCTTGAAAATGCATTTATGATTTTTATATCTTACTGATAAATTAACCATTTTTCATTATGAAATGTCATTTGTCTCTGTTAATACTCTTTGTTTTGGTCTATTTTACCTGATATTAATATAGTCGATACTACTTAAGTTTACTGTTTGTATGCTCTGTGCTTTTATTTGATTCATTTACTTTGAAGCTGTATATGTCTTTATATTTAAATATGTCTCAGAGGTAGCATGGAGTTTGCCCCCTCCTTTTATTTCATTCTGAAAAATCTCTGCCTTTTATTTTGACTACTTAGTGAATTACCATTCAACCTAATTATTGAAATGCTTGGATTTAGGCGTACCATTTATTTTTTGCTTTCTGTTTTCCCCTTTGCTTTTTGTTTTCCTAAATCTTTTCTAACATCTTTGGACAATTTGAACTATTTAAAGATATACATTTTAATTTATCTCCTGAATTTTAAACTATATTCCTATTTATGATACTTAATGGTTTCACAGGAGATATAACACACATGTCACAAGTTTTCACAGTCTAGTAAGGCTTATTATTGTACCTTCACATAAAATGAGGAAATCTTACAATATAATGATCCATTTACTGGCTTTATTCATTATATTATTATTGTCATATGTATTATATTTATACATATTATAAGACTCATGAGATAATTTTATATTTGCTTTGAACAGGTCTATGTATTTCAAGAAATATAACTTTTCCTATGTATTTTACAAGGAATTTTCCTTCATCTTGTAGAATGTCCTTTAGTATTGCCTTTAATCCAGATCTCTGGTAACAAATTTTCTTAGTATTCCTTTATTTGAAAATGTGTTTATTTTGATTTTATTCTTAAAAAATCTTTTTACAGAATATACAATTCGAGGTTTAAAGTTTTTTGTTTAATACTTTCTGGGCTTTAAGGACATTTTTCCTTGTTTACCTGGACTTCATAGTTCTGATCAGAAGTTATTGTGTATTTGAATCATTCTTTCACTATATATAACAATATTTTCCTGTGGCTGCTTTCAAAATTTTCTATTTATCTTTATCTTCTAGTAGTTTTACTGCCATGTGTCTATCTACATTTCCCCCCACATTTATTCTCCTTATAATAAACTGAGGCTTTTGATTCTGAAAATTAACTGAGGCTTTTGATTCTGAAAATTAATATTTCTCCCATCCTTAGGGAAAATATTTTGATCACTCTTTGTGTAATATTTTTTTCTGCACCATTCTCTCATATCCTTCAGGCACTTAAAATACATCTACATCAGGCAGTTTGATATTGTTACATAGGTTCTCAAAGTTATTTTTTATTTTAAGAAAAAATTTTTTCTCTGTTATCTTTACTGTCATCTCTATTCTGTTATTAATTTTATTTATCAAATTTTGTGTGTATTGTGTATAGAGATGTGTTTATGTGAAAAAATTGCTTTGTTTCTTCCTTTCTTTTCACAAAATATATCAACACTACTGGGAGCAAGAAAGGAGACTTTAAAAGACTTTGGCTAAAAATGAAATGAGCCTCCGAAGAGATTAAAATGATGCTATGGGGGGAAAAATGCATGAGGGTGCAGACATCCAGGAAGGGCAGAAACAAATATGATATATGGAGACTGAGTACTTTAGGGAAATAAAATGAACTGCTTTTTCCTGTCACCCGTATTTTGGTAATGTGATTTCTAAGGTTGAGATACAAAGCTGAGCAGCCACCAAATAAATCTCCTGTGGTTCTCAGATTTTAGAGAAACAGCAGTTTTTTATGGGTGGAATAAAGGGAGTTTTCTGCTAAGGTCCAAAATTTCATGTTACGTTTTCTAGAGCAAAGGCTGTAACTCTGAGAAAGTTGTTTGCAACAGATCCTGATTAATATGCATCATTTGTGGGTTTATAGAGGGAGCAAGGCAAGTAATGCAAGTGGTTGAACTTCAGGCCAGTTGAGAATCTATAAATGCCTGACTCATTAGGAGCAATGCACCCTTATGTTTAACATACAGAATTATTGTGGATAGGATGTTAAACTAATAATTGTGATGAGGTGAGCAACTCATTCAAAGTGAGATGACCCAGGAATTATTTTCTACAATAGAGATTATATATATATCATACAGTGATTTATATCAATTATATATATTTAGTATGATGGTGAGACTCAGCTTAGTCATCTCTAAGGATGTTAGCAAAAGAGCTTTCACACACCTGCCAAAATATCATGAAACATATTAGGCAATTCACAAATAATACTTTTAGGAAGATGCGCTTCATAGAAAAATATTATTTAAGATATTATTATGTATTCATTAATCTCATTGTTTTATTACACATATGACGTGGGAAATTAAAAAGAGTTTGTATTTAGAAATAGGATAGAATCCTATCAGAAACAATAATTCCCTTTTAAAACAGAGCAAGTTATTTCTCTATTACTATTACCCTAATTGTCAAAATGGGGATAATAGTTCTCACATAATTATTTCAATGACTAAGCTAGTATCATGCCTGACATATAGTAGCAAATTTCTGTCATGAGCTCACAAATTTAGCAGACTGCATCAAGCAATGAACGCGCTTAGAGTTGATCCAATTTCATTAATTAGGAGGAAATATGGCCATTTTTTCACAGTTTCAATATATAACATCCATCTCTTCAGCACAGTTTTTAAAATTGTAGTTGAGTTTTTGCTTTTCTTACACAAGTGTCATATAATGTTTGATGAAACTACTGTTATATCAAGTTAGTCCTCTGTATGGGTTTTTTGTTTTTGTCAGGAATGAATTCTGTCAAATTTCTAATCTTCCCTTAACTGGAGTGAATAAAACTAGTGCTTATTCAATTCTAAGGCTCTCTCTGAGAATTGTTTTCTCTCACATTTCAACCATTTTCTGACCTAGAAGATAGGACTGCTGTGAAAGGAGAATAAATGAATTACTTAATTTGGTAGAGAAAAAGAACTATGCATGTAGTTCCTAAGGAAATAAAAGATGTTTTCTCTACAGATTAAGATTCTCAGAAATGTTCTTTTCTTCAAATGTGCTTTTAAATAGAAATAAGATATTTTATTTTTTGGAAATTAGTTGAATGCTGATCAGGCTTTGCTCAACAATATGGTTTATCAGATGAGCCTGTTAAATTAATTTATTTTTCATCATTGCCAACTTAATCTCTTTTAAATTGATTTTATGTTTAGGAGGAGAAAAAGTATCAAATGCTTCTTGGACATTTTCTCATCCTGGCAAATATGTCAAAAGATTTCTCCCCTTTCTTAGACAAAAATGCTGAATTCATTTCTTTCACCGCCTGCTCACATGAGTCTACAATGTTTTAGGTTTACTCATATTTATATCTTAAAATCTCTCCTGTTTGGAGTTTCACAGAAAACATTAAAAATATAGGCAATATATTTCTAGGATGAAGAACATAAAATTGAATTAAATAAACAAATTAGTCTTTAACAAAATTGACCAGGCTATAATTGTGGTACCTTCCCTATGTGTCTCAGAAATCCTGAGACATCCCCTTGCACTGAGTGTTTTCCATTGTATCGCAATTATTTATTGATCTCTTCATCACTAGAAAGTTAATTAATAGAAGAGAAATTCTGTCTTCTTTACTATGATATTCACAACGTTAAGCACGGTACAAGACATATGGCAAATACTCAATAAATATTTGTTGAATGAATCAGTAAATCTACGTACAATGATATATATTCTAAAGATGCATTGGTGGTAATGAGACAAACAGAAATCAGAGATGGACCTCTGAAATTCTGGAAACATTGGTTCTCAATTCATAATTTTTCTACATTTCTTTCTTTGATTTTGAGTCAGGCCATAGTGTGTCCTTCCTAATTATACATGACCAAAATGATCACTTTGCTTGAGCTCTTTTGCATTGTCAAGCAGATCAGTTAAGAGTGGAACAGTAATGTGTTAGAAAAAATATATTTCTATATTTATTGAACATCTGCTTGTGTCCACTGCTATTCTTTTTTTAAATTATAGTTTTCTAATTATCTCTGTTGCTTTTTAATCCACTAAAAATAATTTCAAAATATAACATTTTTAGGGAGCTTCTTTGTTGCTTTCTTTGGTTTCACTTCTCTAGGGCACAATAGTTCTATCTTCAATAACAAACCTTCATTTGTCAACCTACAAAGAAAAGCTTGTACCACAAAGGGTCCCAGATTCAGCGGTCTGTGCCTATAAACTTCACTGATAACTGCTTGCAAATTGGCAGTTATCTGGTCATTTGACATATCCAGTGTTGCTATTTTTGTCTCAAGAAAATTCCTCCTTTCTTCATCTACCTTAACTTCATGTCCAATTTTAAATAATTCAAGCATTTTGGGGGTGTCACGGCCAATGGAATTTCAAGTAAACTTAGCAAATCTTTTTTTTTTTTTTTTTTCCAGTTTCTTCTTTAATGGATTAAGCTTGGGCATTATTTCTGGAACAACTACATAAAAGTCTGATTGAATTTCATCATCCCAAATCTTCTGAATCAGATTAGTTCCTCCTACAAAGGCAGCTCCATTTTCTTCTATTTTAATCTCTGACGCATTCCCTGTAAATACAGCAACTTTGATTTCTGAAGTGAATGGTTACTGAAAACTGAAAGCATTGGCAAATGGCTCTACTTTTTTCTTCTTTCTCAGTGCCATATCCAGTGTCAAATCAAGATAAATACCTTGCTTTAGATTTGTAAAGTCCAGGATTTGAAACTTCTTAAGTGAATAGCTTTCTCTACCTCATATATCTGTTTTGGATATAAGCGTTTTAAGTAAACATCATCCTTAGGTTCACTTACCATAAAGGGATGTGACTATTTTTTCTATCTCATCTTTTGTTTTTCATCTGATGCTTTTTCTTTGGCATTTTTTGTTTGTTTGTTTGTTTTCTTTGCAGGCTTCATAACAGCAGCAAATTGTCTACTGGGCACCGGAATGCATACGGAGCAATGATAAAGAGGTGTGTGATTAGCCATTTTGGAAAGACTATGCCTTTAATTCTGTATCAAGGCTCTACGGAGGCATTTTTACCGCGGCTGCGATGTTGACGGTTCCAGATGGTGTTAACCCACTGCTACCTATATTCTGAGAGCATAAAGGTTCCTGAGACAGAGTAGCTTTCTTCAAGGAGCTTGCAGACTAGTGGAGAAAATAGTTTATTAATATAAATCCTGCCACAAAAAGTGCTGGAACACAGTATCAAATTGCATAGGGGAAAATTTTAGCTCTATAAAAAGAACTGCTGTAGATTTGGCTGAAAGCTCTGAGTTTTTTTTACTATATTAAGACTGAATATTAGATGCATATTCGAAGCAGAGGTGAACTAGTACCTTCTCAAACTGTCTCACAAAAATTGATTGTTAATTTTCAGGAATTTTGAGAACTAATCGCTAAACAGTTAATATTTAAAAATATGGTATATAAAGTTACTATTATATAAACTATGTTAGAAATAAAAAAAATTACAACTCATCACTCCCTAATTATTTGACTACATTTTACTGCTCTATACGGTCTTGAGGCTATTTACATCTACATGTACAGTGGAAATACTACATAATAATGTTGTTACTGCCCATCTATTTTCAGCTCCATGTTTAGTGGCATCATGGCAATAACTCGAAATTGGCCTTGGTGGGAGGATCTAAACATTGAAAACAGGCAAGCATTATAAATGAATACTTAATTTATTGTTTTTTATTTTTTTATTTCTGTTATCTATATTTATTTTATTTTGTCATTTAACTTTATTGTCTAAACTTAATAAAGTGATAGAGAAATGTTAATAAAGCAGATTAAACTTTAAAAATATGTTATATCTGTAGCTGTTTCACTGAAATAGCACAAAATTGAGGAAGCATTCTTCTAATATTCAAAAGTTTTTAAATTTAATTTAATTTAACTTTTTATTGTTTTAAAAATTTAATTATTTATTTTAATTCATTTCAAGTTTACAGTACATGGTTAGACATCTATATAGTTCATAGACTGATCCCCCCTAATTGTTCTCTCCCTCCCCTGGCCCTCCACCTAGCCAACATATTAATGCTAACTGCATTCCCTATGCCATGCTCCCCATTGCCATGACCATCTATCAACTACTAATTTGTACTTCTTTAACCCTTCACCTTATTATCCCAGCCCCCCAAACCCCCCTCCCCTCTGTCCATCACCAAATTGTCCACTATATTTGTAAGTCTGTTTTTGATTAGTTTGTTCTTTTCATTCCTTAGATTCTGCATATAAGTGAAATCATATGGTATTTATCTTTCTTTGTCTGACTTATTTTACTCAGCATAATAACCTCTAGGTTCATCCATGTCATTGCAAATGGTAGGATTTCATTTTTTTAATGGCTGAGTAATATTCCCTTATATATATATGAACCATAATTTCTTTATCCAATCATCTGTTCATGGGCATTTAGGTTGCTTCCATATCTTGGCTATTGTAAATTGTGCTGCCATGAATACTGGGGTGCATAGATATTTATGAATTATTGTTTTGGTTTTCTTTGGATAAATACCCAGAACATATGTCTTTGTTGTTTCACTTTCATCTTACCATTTAATAAAATTAATAAAATTAAATAAAATTCTCAAGTAGATATTTATGTTGCAGCCACATTAATTCATCACATGCAACCATAGGTTAGCTATGGATATAATAGTTCACCAAAAATCAAAGAAAGCATTCTGGGAAAATAAATTGGCTATATAGAATTTACAGTAAGTAGTATTGTATACTTCATTTTTATTTGTAAGTTATGTGCTACCTAGTGTCTATGTAAATCAAACTTATAATAAACTTGTGTTTGTATCCGTATATATGTGTATATATATTTATATTTGTTTTTATAGGACAGTTGTTAAGCATTTACAAGCACACCCAGATAAAAGAGCACAAGAGTTTTAAAAAAAACAAACACAGGATTATATTTATTAGTTTTTTTCTCTCTAATATCCTTTTATAATGTCTCAGTGTTATTTTCCAGTTCTGCAGGGAAATTACAAGATAAGTTATAAAGTAAATTATATGTTTATATACATATATATGTTTAAATATTTTATACATATATATTAAATGTATGTGATTGAATTATAATTAACACAAAAATGCACAAATTGTAAATATACAGTTCAATAACTTTTATAATTTTATAGTGCGATTATCTTCTTCAGGTAAAGTTAGAGAACATTTCTAGCTACCTAGAAATTTCCCTAGTGCCACTTCTTCTGGCCACAAAGTTAGTCACTATTTTCATATCTGTCACCATAGACTATCCTTGAAGTACATATAAATAGAGAAATATACTACTTTCTATTTTTGTATTCTTTCATTCAATATTTTTATATTTGTAGCTTGTGTCAGTAGTTTATTTTTCTTTATTGTTGTGTAGTATTCCATTGTATGAAAATGCCCCAATTGTTTTATCCTTTTTCTTATCAATGGACATTTGATTTCTCCCAGTGTGAGACTCTTAAGAAAAAAAAGCTTAGTAGGAAAAGTTTGAGAATTTCTATGTATGCTTCCTTGATATTTTTCTTTTTAAAAATCCTTTGTTCAACTTTGGCTGTGGAGTGGGGATTTGTGGCATTTATTATGTCACATCAAAAGAACTTATGCAGTTGGCATTAATATGTTGGCTAGGTGGAGGGCCAGGGGAGGGAGGGAGCAATTGGGAGGACTGTTTTATGAACTATATAGATGTCTAACTAATGTACTGTATACTTGAAACTAATTAAAATAAATGAATAAATTTTTTTAAAAAGAACTCTAAGGGGCAATTTTTTAACGTAACTTGCCTGTATTCTTTAAAAATTTCAATTTCATAAAAGATAAAAGCTGAGAAATGATTCCTAATTAAAGGAGCTCCAAGAGGCAGGTTAACTAAATGCACCGAGTGATCCTGCACTGGATCCTTTACTAGAGGGACAAATCTTGCTATAAAAATATTATTGAGACATTTGACATAATTGAGTCCCCAAATAACAGTTACATTAATAATTTAACTTTTCAGAGTTTTATAAAACAGAATCCTGGCCAAAATTCTTGAAAAAATCAGTGAAAGAGCTTAAAGACTCCCTCCCTTTACTAGGTATCAATGTCTGTTACCACATGCTGTCTTGATGGCAACTCTGATCTCTCTGTCCTTTTCTCTCTCTCTCTCTGTTCCCATTTTGAAGGGAAATTTTTTTCTGTGACTACTTTGTCAATAGATGATTCACAGCTGATTCTAACTCAAATCTTTACTCGTTCCCATTCATTGTGGTCTTCAATTATAAAAATTTGCTGAATTAAAATAATACTGATTGTATCCTCTGAGTAGTATAAATGTTGGGATAATGAAAGTAAAAAAGAAAAACCTCATATTTGTTAAGAGTTATGTGGGTACATAAACTTTGATTCATGTTATCTTATTTGGTCCTCAAGCCAGTAAGATAAGTAGGAATAACTACCTCTCATTTTTACAGGAAATAGAAATTTAGAAATATTAAACAACTTGCTCAAAGTCACAAAGCTAGTAATTTGGGAAGGCACAGTTTGAACCCAAGACTTCTCATTGTAAGTCCTGGACTTGTATGTTGCAAAAGACAACTCCGAGCTCCAGATCTGAATAATCAAGTGGATAATGATAAGAATAGCAGTATATAGGGAGAAGTAGTAAGAGTATTCGTTAGGGAAGATGTTCTGTTCAGCCTTAATTTTTAGTTATTTTCCAGATTAATAATTTAATTAAAATATTAACCTTCATTCTTTGACAATATCACAGAATTTGTTTAAATCTCAATTATAGTACTTACTAGCTGTGATTTATTGTATACCTCTTTCTAATCACAATAGTTCCTTATAGTTTACTTCATTGTATCTGCCATTGTTCTTAGAACAATGTTTTCCACAGTGTGTAATCAATAAATGCTTCTTGAAGGAATTGGATTTATATCTCTAAATAACAGATTTACAATGACACATTAAATATAGAAAATGTAAGACCACAATAATAGAGGTTTACATTAAATTGAAGAATGTAATGTCTTTATAGGCTGAGTTACAGGAAAATTTCCTACTCAATTTTGTAAGAAAGTTGCAAATGAAAGTGGGAATAAGGGGATTTCTAAATTCATAATATGCCTATTAAGTGAATTTTGCAGGTGCCTCACTGGCATGGGTCCGTTTTGGACCACAGCAAATGTAATAAGTGGGTTAGATTCCAGGTCTGCAACTGCCAAGGGATTGAGTATAGATCAATAAGCAGCTGCATGAAGGAGAGAATAATCAAAGGCGAGAAAATGAAAAAGTATACGCAAAGCTTTGGTCTAAGGTCTAATTGTATTATTGACAATGCTAAAGAGGTATAAAGTCATTGCAGATATAATTGTCTTAATATAATCAGAGTGATTAAGCTGATATCACTGAGCAATCTATGGGCAGAGAGGTGAAAAGATGTTCCTCCCTTTTCATAGGTTGTCTTTTTACCATTAATGGCCTCTGACCCAATAGAATAATTAGTTTCCATTTTGCTAACCTGTTAGAAAGTACAAGCACATATTATTGCAATTCTAGAAGAATTTTTTCCCAAGACCAAAAACATTATATTTGGAACAAGACCTTCCCTTAGCAGGTGTTGTAAAGATAATAAAGGCATCATGCAACAGTACTCATTTTTTTCTTTTCTGTTGAGGATAAGTTTTATGTTCTTACATATTGTAAGTGGTAGAAAATTTCCTGTTTTGAAAACTACTATATCATTCTAAAAGCAACAGAGGATTGTGTAAATGTGTGGTATGAAATATAAAAGTGGAAAGAAAACCATGAATAACAGGTATGGTAGGTAGAAAGTCTCTTCACAAATAATGTTTTGACAGTTGGGTATTTCATGGGCTGAAGAAAAATGTACATGAGGCTATTGATGACCAGTCTGTTTATAAGTTCCTGAGCATCAGAAATTATAAATGGTGTTGCTATATTGGTTTATACTGTGTTTCTTTATCCAAGAAAGGCTAGTAGTACACAAAGATTTGTCAACTAAAAAATCATATTATTGCGAATGGATAATTTGATCAAATGGATAATTTGATTGATTTATTGATTGATTTTCCTGAGCCTGACTCAAGGGTTTGACATTTCTAGTTTTTCAGTCTGTATTGCTTGAGTTTTATAGATGTTTAAACTATTTTCTAATTGTTTACTCTTTAATAACATCCAAGAAGATTTTCCTAATGCAAGTATTCTATTAGTCACTATATAAGTTTATTATTTAGATAAATCACTATATAAGCACATGAATACACATGAATAGAAGCAAGAGAAAGCTTTTTTGCTCACGCAGTACTACTGATAGGTATTGATTATTTTAGGGGCTTAAAAACAAGGATGTTGAGTTAAGAAAATGACCTTGAGCACAATATACACACTATCAAATTCTATCTAATATCTAAATTCTCTTTTATGAATGCAGAGGGGCTCTTTTGAATAAGTCAATGGTCTCCAGCATGCCACCTATATTTTATAAAGTTTTATTGGAGCACAATCACGCTCATTTTTATTGTTAGTGATTGCTTTCTTGCTACAATGGCAGAGTCTAGTAGTCGTGGCAGTGATCTGCGCTAACCTTATAGCCCACATATAGCGTAAAATATATGCTATCTAGTCTTTTACAGAAAAAGTTTGCTAACCTCCAGGCAAAATGAAATGGAAGAGAAAATTGTCTGAAAGTCTTTGCTGTTCTCAGTTCTGAAAAAGTGACTACTGCACACTCAGACAAAAACATACACATTGTAATTTTACTGAAAGTAAGTATCAAACAAGAGAGTAATTGTAGTCCATTTTGAATGTACTGGTTTTTCTAAATATAGTATAAAATATATTTGTTTTGTTTTGTGTACTGTTTCAGAGTTTAGTTCTTCCACATAATCATTTAATTTTACTATAACAGCTTTGTAAAATAGATAATGTAAATATTATTATGCTTACTTTCTATATGAATCAATTAAAGTTCTAATTTTAGAACTTCTTTAAGTACCTAGCAAATAAATGTAATGAAAATCTCAGTCCTAAAGTCAAAATTCTATTTCTGTCAGTTCCTTTTTGGCAGAGATGCTCTTCTGTGTGTATTGTACTGTTTACTCTTTCTAGGAATATGAAAAGACTATACTTTCTAACCTTTTTTATAGTTAAGTTGGGTCATATGACTGAGTTTTAGCCAACGAATTGTGGATTAAAGTGATGTAAAATATGTATAGACCTTTCCTGTAAAAACATGTTATGCCATCTATTGGTTCCTTCTTCTCCTAGATAGTATAGCTGCAAGACAAGAGAGGTCTCTACCTTTGCAACTTGCGCTAGATTTTCAGAGAGCCAGGAAATAAATCCGGTTTGGTATAAGCCACCAAGTTTTGGGCGTTATCTATTATTATAGCATAGTATAATCTATCCTTTTAAATGGGATTTCCAATTGAACTCCATAAAAACCTTGAACACATTGTATTAAAAAATCACCTATTCTCTTCAATTTGATTGGATAGTTTGTTTTATTTCTTATTATTGAGTTGTATGAGCTCTTTATATATTTTGGACATTAGGCTCTTATTGAAGGCATTGCTTGTAAATATATTTTCCCGTTTGGATGGTTGTCTCTTTACCTTGTTGACAGTTTCTTTTGCTGTGCAGAAGCTTTTTAGTTTGATGTAGTTTTGGCTATTGACTGCTAATCTGATGTATCATTGGCAAATATCTTCTCCCATTCAGTAAGGTGTCTTTTATCTATTTTGTTGATAGTTTGCTATGGTAGAAGAAGATGGTCCAGTTTCATTTTTTTGCATGTGTCTATCCAGTTTTCCCAACACCATTTATTGAATAGACTGTCTTTACCCTCATTGTATATTCTTGCCTCCTTTACCACAGATTAAATGATCATATAGGTGTGGATTTATTTCTTGTTCTCTATTCTGTTCCACTGATCAATGTATGCTTTTATGCCAGTACCATGCTATTTTGATTACTATAACCTTGCAATATGTTTTGATATCATATTGCAATATGTTTTGATATCAAATAGCGTGATACCTCCATTTTTTTTCTTCTTTCTCAAGATTCACATGAGTATTTGAGATCTTTTATGGTTCCATAATAATTTTAGAATTATTTGTTCTAGTTCTGTGAAAAATGCCATTAATATTTTGGTAGGGATGGCATTGAATCTATAAATTGCTTTGGGTATTATGGACATTTTAACAATGTTGATTATTCCTAGCAATAAACACAATATATCTTTTCACTTATTTATATGTTCTTTAAATTCTTCAATGATTTATAATTTTCTGAGAACAGTTCTTTTACCTCCCTGATTAAATTTAATCCTAGATATTTTATTTATTTATTTTTGATGCAGTTGTAAAATGAATTGTTTTCTTAATTTCTCTTTCCCATAGTTTCTTGTATAGCAATGCAACCAATTTCTGAATATTAATTTTGTATCCCGCTACTTCACTAAATTCATTTATTAGTTTTAATAGTTTTTTTGTGGAATCTTTAGGGTTTTCTATATATAGTATCATGTTATCTGCAAATAACAGTTTTACTTCTCTCTTTCCAATTTGGATGTCTTTTCTTTCTTTATTTCTTTCATTTTTTTTTTGTCTGACTGCTGCGACTAGGATTTCCAATACTATGCTGAATAAAAGTGATGAAAATGGACAATTTTATTTTGTCCCTGATTTTAAGGAAAACACTTTTAGCTTTTCCCCATTGATTATGATGTTAGTTGTGGTTTTGTCATATATGTGGGTTTAACATAATATTTTATTATGTTAAAGTATGTTTATTATGTTAAATTATGTAAAGTAACATAATATTTTATTATGTTAAAGTAAACAAACTTTCTGTGTTTTAAAGTTAAATCCATTTGGTCTAGTGTATGTTGCTGAGAATTTTTATCATAAATAGATGCTGGATTTTGTCAAATACTTTTTCTGCATTTATTGATATGATCATATGACTTTTATCTTTCAGTTTGTTAATGTGGTGTATCACATTAATCGATCTGCAGTTATTGAACCAAACTTGCATCCCTGGAATAAATCCAACTTGATCATGGTGTACGGCATTTTTAATGTATTGCTGCATTTGGTTTGCTAATATTTTGTTAAACATTTTTGCATCTATGTTCATCATGGATACTGGCCTATAGTTTTTTGTAATGACTTTGTCTGGTTTTGCAATCAGGTCTATATGGTGGCCTCATAAAATGAGTTTGGGAGCCTTTCCTCCACTTGAATTTTTTGAAATAGTTTAAGAAGAATAGGTACTACTCATTCTTTGAATATTTGGTAAAATTCACCTTTAAAGACATCTGGTCCAGGACTTTTGTTTATTGGGAGTTTTGATGACTGATTTGATTTCATTAATAGTAATTAGTCAGTTTAGATTTTCGAGTCCTTCTTGACTCAGTCTTGGAAGATTGTATGTCTCTAGGAATGTATCCATTTCTTTCAGATTGTCCAGTTTGTTGGCATATAATTGCTTGTAGTATTTTCTTATAATCTTTTGTATTTCCGTGTAGTCAGTTGTCACTTCTCTTCTTTCATTTCTGATTTCATTTGGGTCCTCTCTTTTTTTTTTTTCCTTGGTGAGTCTGGTTAAAGGTTTATCAATTTTGTTTATCTTTTCAAAGAACCAGCTCTTGATTTTATCGATCTCTTGGATTCTTTTTTCAGACTCTATTTAATTTATTTCTGCTTTGATTTTTATTATCTCCTTTTCTCTACTAACTTTGGGCTTTCTTTTTTCTAGTTCCTTTAAGTGTAAGGTTAGATTGTTATTTGAGATGTTTTTCATTTCTGTATTTCTATAAATTTTCCCCTTAAAATACTTTTGCTATGTACCATAGATAATGGGTCATTGTGTTTTTATTTTTATTTTCTCAAGGTATCTTTTGATTTCTTCCTTGATCTCATTATTAACCCAATCATTGTTTAGTAACATGTTATTTAGCCTCCATGTGTTCATGTATTTTTCATTTTTTTTCTTGTAATTGATTTTTAGTTTCAGACTTTTGTGGGTGGAGATAACGACTGATTTAATTTCACTGAGACTTGTTTTGTGGTTTATTGTGTGGTCTATCTTGGAAAATGTTCCATGCACACATGAGAAGAATGTATATTCTGCTGCTTTGGGGTGAAACATTCTAAAAATATTAGTTAAATCCATTTGGTCTAGTGTATCATTTAAGGCTGCTGTTTCCTTGTTGATTTTATGTCTGGAAGATCTGTCATTGGTGTCAATGGAGTGTTGAAGTCCCCTACTATGACTGTTTTATTGTCCATCTCTCATTTTATGTCTGTCAATTTGCTTTCTATATTTAGGCGCTCCTGTGGTAGATGCATAAATGATTACTAGGGTTATGTCTTCTTGTTGGATTGATCCTTTTATCATTATGTAATGTCCTTCATTGTCTCTTATTATAGTCTTTGTTTTAAAGTCTATTTTGTCTGATATAGGTATTGCTACCCCAGCTTTTCTTCATTTCCATTTGCATGAAATATCTTTTTCCATCCCTTTACTTTCAGTCTGTGTGTGTCTTTCGATCTGAAGTGGGTTTCTTGTAGATAGCATATGTGTGGGTCTTATTTTCTTATTCATTCAGCTACCCTATGTTTTTTTCATAGGAGTATTTAATCCATTTATATTTAAAGTGATTATTGATAGGTATATATTTATTGCCATTTTATTATTCATATTTATGTTATTTTTTTTCTTCCCCTTTTGTTTTAGAGAAGTACCTTCAACATTTGTTATAATATCGGCTGGGTGGTAGTGATTTCCTTTCACTTTTTTCTGTCTGGGAAGCTCTTTATCTTACCTACAATTTTAATTGATAGCTTTGCTGGATAGAGTAGTCTTGGTTGTAGGTTCCTGCTTTTCATCACTTTGAATATTTTGTGTCAATCCCTTCTGACCTGCAAACATTCTGTTGAGAAATTAACTGACATTCTCATGAGAGTACCCTTGTAAGTAATTAACTGCCTTTCTCTTGCTGCTTTTAAAATTTTCTCTTTGTCTGTAACCTTAACATTTTAATTATGAGGTATCTTTGTGTGGATCTGTTTGGGTTCACCTTGCTTGGTACGCTCTGAGCTTCTTGGACTTGTATGTTTATTTCCTTTACCAGGTTAGGGAAGTTTTCAGTCATTATTTTCTCAAATAGGTTCTCAATACTTTCCTTTCCCTCTTCTTCTTCTGGTATCCCTATGAAGTGAATGCTATTACACTTGATGTTGTTCCAAAAGCCCTTTAAATTATCCTCATTTTGTTTGTTTGTTTTATTGTTCCGATTGGGTGTTTTCTACTCTTCCTTCCAAATCGCTGATTCAGTCCTCTGCTTCATCCTATCTACTATTGAATCCTTCTAGTGTAGTCTTCTTTTCAGTTATTGTATTCTTCATTTCTGACTGGTTTTTCTTTGTGGTGTCTATGTCCTTTCATTCTTACTATCTCTTTGTTGAAGTTCTCACTGAGCTTATTTATTCCTCCCCTAAATTCCTTGAGCATCCTTATAACTGGTGTTTTGAACTCAGTATCTGGTAGGTTTCTTGCTTCCATATCAGTTAGTTCTTTTTCTGGATTTTTCTCCTGTTCTTTTATTTGGGACATTTTTCTTTATTTTCTCTTTTGGGCTTCATCTTTGTGTTTGTTTCTATGTATTAGATAGATTTAATACATCTCCCAGTCTTAGCCAGGTAGCCTCATGTGGCAGATATCCTGTTTGGCCTAGTGGCTGTTTCCCTTATCACCTGCACCAGGTGCTCCAGGAGTGACACTTGTATGAGGTATTCAACTATAGCCCTCCTGCTATAGTTGAATCTTGATTTTTGTTGGCGCATCTATAAGTGGGATGGACTCTCATGCTGACTGGCTTGTCAGAATTGGCCATGCCCAAAACATATGAGCTGCTGTTTGGGGGCTGATCCCATTAAGTGAGGTTCATCTCAGTGGGTTCATGTGGCTGTTGAGACCACTCTTTGGATGTGCCACTTGTGGGACTAATTAGATGGTGCTCTGTTGAAGTATAATGCCAGCCTCCAGGTGTGTTGGGAGGGGCTTCCATGCAGGTCAGCTGCTCCCTGTGACTGGACCAGGGCTACCTGGTAGGAGCTACAAAGCTATCCATAGTTGATCACTGCCTGAGTTGGGCCTGGAGGTGTGTGGGAGAGGCCAGACAACAAACTGGGCCTGGGGCAGCTCAGCTAAAATACCCGGGGCACCCCCAGGCCAGAGGCTTCCTGCCGGCTACCTGTAAGGTTCAGCAGCTGAATAAGCATCAGGGGTACAAGAGTTGGATGAGGCAGGGTCTCAGGGAATCACCAAGGTTGGATGAGTTGCATTCCCCAGGTTGGTGGAGATTCAGATTTGTTACCAGTGCTGAGCCTGTGGTCGCTTGCAAAAGTCTCAGCTCACACAGAGGACTTCTGCTGCCTGCCTCAGGCCTGCAGACCCTTGAAATTTGTTCAAGAAATACTGCAGCTATGGCTGGTGCTGGTTGCTCATCACCTAAAGTGTTTCCCAAGGTGTATGAGCCAAAGCCTGTTGATTGATTTCAAGGGAACTTCTTTCTGAGAGCTCAGAGTAGTGCTGGTTGCCCAGTAAGCACCCAAAATTATGAAAATGGGCAATTTTCAAGTTAGGTGGGACAGAGTCTCAGGGAGTCACCTAGAGGGAGCGAGCAGATCTCACTTGGTCAATGCAGATTCAGGTTTGGCCATATGGGTGGAGGGTTCAACGTAGGCAAGACGGCGCCCACCTGCAGGCTGCACAGGAGGGTTCAATGAAAGGACAATAGTGGCTGTCCTTCCAGCCCTTCCCCTGATGGTCCACAGCTCACGCTTTTCCTGTATGTCTCTGGCACCTCCTGAGCTGCCGTTCCTCCACTGGGGCCCAAGGCGAGTGCTTGCGAGCAAGTGAATCTGTGAGCAGGCCCTTTAAGGGGACATCTGGATTTTCATCTGCTTTCTGTCTCACCCAGTCAGCTGGAATCTGCACTGATTCTCACAGCCAGATTTTGTGAGTACTGCTCTCCCTGATACTGAAACCCTGGACGAGGGAGCCCGGTGTGGGGTTGAGGCCTGTTGCTTCTCTGGGGTGCCTCTGCAGCCAGGATATCTTTCCAAAATCCCACCACCACAGGTGAGTGTAGGACCAGCCTGTTTCCTCTCTGCCACTTCTACCAGCCTCCATGTGGTCTCCTCTTTATATCCCCAATTATAGATGTTCTGTTCAGCTAGTGTTCAGATTGTTCTCTAGGTTGACTGTTTCATAATTTAGTTGCAATTTTAATGTGGTCATGGGAGAAGTTGTGCACAGCGTTTACCTACTTTGCCATCTTGATTTGAACACTCGAGTTTGTTTTTTCACCTGCTGATTGTATGGAATAAACAACAACAACAACAAAAAAACACTTATGAATCAAGAGAATGGGTTTGGATCCTGATTCTGCAGGGCCTGATTTGATGAGAACTAAATCTGACAGTTTATTAGTATATCAATCACAACTTTTGGTGAGTATGCCTTTGGGGGTATAGTTATGCTGTTATCCTTAGGCTGGCTCTTGGCTACCCTGTGTTTGCTCCCAAAGTTCTTGGAAGTGTAACCAAAAAACTGTAATCTTACCCAGGATAAGGTGTTGGTAATATAACCACAAAGCTGTCCTCTTATCTAGAGCGTTTATGCAAAGTCAGTTTAACTGAGGTCCTAAGCTTAATTCTTACTTATTCTCCAGTTCGCTGCTGAGTCTTTATCTCCAGCTGTGCTTACTGGATCTTGACAACCTATCCAGCTTTCCCAGGGATTGGACCATGATGATGAAGTCTTTATTTAAAAATGTATATTTCTGCTTCTGGGTTATCATTCATTATCTAAGAATTGAATTGGTAACTGATGGCCATAAACATGGATGGGCATGGAGTGGGGGAGGACCTAAATTTTGAACCAAATTCACTGTTTGCTTAGTTAGTTCTAACTGCAGTTTATTCTTTTCATCATTCTAGCCTACCATTGATGTCTCAGTGTGGTCTGTGGTTTTATAGCTTATGTTTATTGGGCAGGGAAATGAAATTTTAATAATGAGGAACTAGAGAACATCTGCTTTCCTTAGAGCAAGTGTCAGAAGGAGATAAAAGACCCCAATAAGTGCTTTATTCTCAGAGAAACTAAAGATGCATACCTAGAATTTTATCATGGAGGAAAGCTCAAAGACTCACTGGGGTATTAGTTGGGAACTGGGGTATTAGGTGGGAAGATTGTTCTTTAGAAACAGGGCTGTTAAACACAGGAGCACCATTCTGGCTACAAGGATGAGACATCTACAAAGGACTTAGAACTCATCCTGATGATACCAGCCCTGAGTGAAATAGTCTCCAAATCAGTGATTAAAAAAAAAAAAAAAAAAAAGAGCTCTAAATGTTTGAAACCTGAGAAAAGAGAGCAAAAACACAATGAAAATATCTTTTGATCTGAGAAGTTATTAGGGACTAATTATTGTTAAAAAAAAGATTCTCTGTAAGTAATAGAGATACATCTGAAAAGAATGAAGAAATGGATTAAACTGTCACTATCACTGAATTGCCATTAGAGAATGCCCTGTCTATAAATATATTGCCTGTTTTACGCCAAAGGTTGCTAGTGAGAAGTCACGCGATGTAGAATACACATAGTAATTGTCTTAGACATTATTAGCCAGGTGTCCAAAAGCATCGATCATAGTGAGGAAAGATTTGGCATGTTGGCCCCCATATCTGATTGCTGCTAAGAACCATTCCCACCCATGGAATTGTATGGTTCCCATAAATTTTATTAATATTTCGTCCATTCTTTCCTTTATTTATTCATTCATTTAGCAATTTTTTATTTAACATTTATTCCATTACATGTAGAAACAGGAGAAAAGGTAGGAAGACAACTGAAATGCTTTTCTAGACCAAGAAAAAAATTACAAATCTGTATAACAATAGTTCTGGAGCTTATAAATATGAAAAAAAATGCTTTGTAAGAGGTTGAGTAAGGGAAATTTCAAAACAATTGTGAGGAGAATATACAACTCAAGCTCAAGGGTATACCCAGATACTAAAGTTGTAAGAATTTAAGATCTGTTAACTTGGTTCCTGCATAATTATTAAAGATGTGTCCAAAATGCTGAACTTCAGTGTTATGATCAAGGTGTCTTTATTTAGGAAGATTATTTAGAACTCCAGGAAAACCTCACCCCCTAGCTAAAGGCCCTATGAAGAAAAAAGTCCCTTTGTAAATTATAGATGAAAACCAAGCTTAATTGTAGGACCCAATATAACTGGAGAGCTTCTTAGTCTTCTACCCAGTGGGATCAAAGAGGGTACCCAAGAGATGTGAGTCATAAACAATCAATATTTCTAGGAAAGAAACATCGGGGCACTGTGAAAACTCTGCTGTGTTCTAATTAATGTTACCTAGATTTCTGCCCGGAAATGATCTTCTTTTTTTAATAAAAAGAAATATAAAATTCCAGATGAAGGTAAGAAGACAAGAGGAGTAAAAATAATCATTAGTTTAAAAGGGTCATTTCCTTAAATGCAAGTCATTTTGTTTATTGTCAAAGGATACACCGGAGGGGAAAATGTGCAATGGATCTCTCTGTCATGCAGCTTCTTAAGTCTTACTGCTAAGACCTCTCATCTGATTTGTTTCTGCTTCACTCTTTGGGTGCAAAATCTGCTCCTAGGCATGAGAATTCTGAAGATCCTTGCTCAAAGACCATTAGCTCATTATCATTCATCATTTAGTGCTCACCTTTCATTGAATTTGTGCACTGGTTCTAGCAATCAGACTTTTGTTCTATGACTAAGCTCTTGGCTTACATTGCAGTTCTGGTAAAAAGATGAGTGTCTCATTCTTCAATGCTTTAAATTATCCTTTGGTCCCTTGAATATATTGCAGTGTTTCCAGAGATGAGTTCTAACATATTGTCACAAGTTTGTCAGGGGACTAGTTCTATCCAAAATTTCAGTAGTTTAGGTGTGGGTTCTAGAGCTGTTCCTTCCGGAAGCCCGTTATCCTTCCACTTGGTTCTATTGCCTATGCTTCCACATCCGCGATGGCATTTACGATATAGTCTGCTCCTAGTCTCCAAATAATAGTTACATAACCTGAATGCAAGTTATTTATTCTCCTTGAGATTCGGTTTCCAGAAAAATACAATAAGCAGGTTAAAGAACAAGAATGCTAATATTGTTTGATCTCTTCCAACTCTAGGTATGTAGAGAGAACATCCTTGTAGCTCTTGCTAAAAGGCCATGTTTCAGAGTTCAATAATGCTAGCTTGCTACTCTGTTCCAAGCTGACATTACTTAAAACTATAAATGCATTAGTTTTCTTTTGCTGAATAATCAATCACAAACTTAGCTGCTTAAAACAATACACATTTTCTGTGAATTTTAAAGCTGGGCACAGCTTGTGTCATTTGCTCAAATTCTCACAAGACCACAGTCTAACCGCTGGCTGAAACTGTGATAGCATCTGAATCTTGAGGTCTTCTTTCACTGACACTTGTTGGTGGTAGAATTCAGTTTCTTGCAGTTGTAGGACAGAGACCCTTAGCTCCAACAGATTGCCTGCTATTATCTATTATGTGACATTATCCACAACAAGCAGCAATTTTCTTCTTCAAGGGCAACAGAAGATAATTGCTGCTACTTCTTCCATTTCTGACCTGTACACAGTCTTTTAAAAGCTCACTTGATTGGGTCAGGCCCAACCAAAATAATACCCTTTAGACAAACACAAAACGAACTGATCTGGGATCTTAATTACATTTGCCAAATTCCTTCAAATTTGACATAAAATGTTAACAAAATCAAGTGGAACATATCCCATAATATTCACAGGTCCAGCCCACACTCAAAGGATGAGATGTATATCACAGGGAAGGACTCTTCAAGCATCTTATAATTCTGCATACCACAGTAACCCTATTCACACTGGAAAAAGGTAATGTGCTACAATTTTCCATACATATTATTAGTGACTAGCCAGAGGAAGTCTATCCACCATATACACAAACATACGATAGTGTTAACATTAGTGAAGAAGGAGTCCTTTGCTACTTGCCTGTCTTGTCAGACTTTATTCCTTGACAGTGGTCTGTTTCAACTCATTTATTCTCAAACATTTTCTGAGATCCTCCTATGATGGAAGTACAATACTAGAACTGATGATATTACAGAGAATATGACTATGTATCTTGGAAGAGCAATATCTACTAATGTAAGAGATATAATCCCAATATTAGAGTGCAACATGGAATTGGTATAATGAGGATATATTCGAAGAATGTAAATACAGAGAGAAAATGCTATCAACTTTGAGAGGTAGTGTAAAGCAACGAGGAAAGACTTCATACAAAGGTCACCTTGGAGCTCAGTCTTGAAGGATGAGCAAAAGTTCATGGATGCACAAGAGAAGTCATGGAGATTTTAGGTTGGGAGAAATGTTTCACTAAGACACAAAGTCATTTGAAGAATGCTCTAAATGACACTTAACAGTCTGGAATCAAATAATGGATATCCTCATTTACCAGTGATGCATGTAGATCAAATTAGAGGCTTATGAAAAATATTATTTTCTCACTTTATCTCTGTATCACATCCATCTTCTTAAGGTTACATGTG
Source organism: Pteropus vampyrus (assembly GCF_000151845.1). NCBI lineage: Eukaryota > Metazoa > Chordata > Mammalia > Chiroptera > Pteropodidae > Pteropus > Pteropus vampyrus. Next base: position 7,827,729 of record NW_011888836.1, read on the forward strand.
TAGAACCACTTGTTCTCCCCTTAGATGCTCATTATTCACAAGTACTAAAACTTTTAACATCATTTTGGACCCTTCACAATCCATTTTTGTTCAATCTTTTCAATCTGATAATTTCACTCTCTTTCTTAAAATCTTACAAGGGTTTTTCATTTTACTTCCTTACCACATCCTTGAAGATCCAACCAATTCTAGCTTTTACTTCTCAAACCCAATCCAACAACACATATGGTCCAGTTCCATCTTCAGGCTCCTGGAAATTATTGAGATGCTTCAGCAATGGCTTTACACTGGCAGCTTTTAATTTTGCTTGAAACACTCTTCTCTCAGATTCTCATAGGTCTGGTTTTATCTATAGTCAAGGCCTCAATACAAACAATGTTAAGTCCTTAGAAGATTCTTCCCTGATTCTACAGTGTAAGTAGCCTTCCTCTACCACCTCACGGTCAGTCTCATCACTCTGCTTAATTATTTTTTCTGAGTGTTTCTCATTTTGTGAAATTGTCCTTCTTTTACTGTTTTATTTTTGTTTTTAATCTGTTATCATTAGAATATAAGTTTCTTGGTTGTGCTCCCTACTGTATCTTCAAGGCCCATAACAGTGCCTGCCTGCCATAAATTAGACATGCAATAAATATTAAGTGAATTAAGTGAATGTATAAGTGAAGCATGAATCTTATCTGCCTTCATTGTTCATTCTATTGCTCCTTAGAGAATGACCTTCTGAGTAATGCATAGAAAGGCCTTGGTTATTTCATTTTCTCTTTGCTTTTTCCATATGGTCCCCTTCTTTTTTATTATATTTTATTTCTCTTTGTTAAAGGTAAGCAGAAATTATATTTATGTTTTTAGCTCCCACAACAACATTATACATATATAACCAATTCAATAGAAGACATATTTAGAAAGCATATCCAGTATTATGTATTTCCTAAATGTATCCTACTGAATTGACCATATTTTGTTGATTACTAATTTGAATTATTGACAGAAAGATGTTTTCTAAAGTATATTGTGGATTACTCTCTCCCTGCTCTCCTCTGCCTTTGGCAGGCACAGCTAAAAATGCTACATATGATACTCTTTGTTGGTGTCTCTCCTTTAGAAGCAGTTTTGCACTATATATCACAGGATGTCTGTGAAGAATTAGTGAAGTTCAACTTAAATACGATTTATGGCACATCAAGTCCAAGAGTAGAATTGGGAGCCACACTGTGACCTTGAAGCGATCTTTATTGATCCAACTATGTTTTAATAATATCAATCAAGATGTACTCTGACAGCTACTTGATATTTTTTGGTTACAGTGAGAATTTCACCGACATCTTTAGACTCTTTCCTCATCTGTCTCCTTGTTTGCCATCATCTTTCCACTATCGAAATCCATTTATGGCCAGATCTGTTGACTCGGGGGCCCTAGCCTCTTCATAAATGTGGTAGAAAACAAAGATATTTTCAAGCTGCTTTTTGCCTCTTCATTTTATGCTGTTAGATATGATGACACAAAAGCAGCTGCCTTGCTCTTAGATAAAAATGTATCTTCTCTTGATTACCTAAATTTGAAATAATTTATTTTAAGAAGTACAGAAATAGTACACATTTTTATGGTGAAAACTTTCCGAATATTTTTTAACCTTACAAAGACTGTTTTGGAACTGGGAATCCAGTCAGATGTAATTTCATCTGTACTGGTTTTTTTTAAAGAAGTCATTAATTTTGCTTATGCAAATACACTTTCTTCATACCCATTTTTTGCCAAGTGAACAATAAAAATTGCTAGTGGATAGAAGAGGAAGGTATCTTAGAAAGAAATAGAGTGGGCTTCTCTTTTAGTATGTTTTTAATTTACCTCTGTATATGTTTCCCCTGTAATCAGAATAGTTTTTATTTTTGTTTATAAATTCATTGCAGTTTGCATAACTTCTGACTTGTATTCTAGTTAGTTTTGTTCATGGTTCCTTTACTAATTTAGAACTATGTTTCATTAATTTTCTTCTGACTACCTATTTCAATCATTGAATTATAATAGGAGTTAATACTCATTGATTTAAATCTAGCATGTTGATAATATACTATCTAAATTTTACATAAATATTTATTGAAAACCTACTGTGTGCTAGGCACTATAATTATGTATTTGATGTATAAAAAGATTATTAGACTATCATATGCTAATTTAGTGGAAAATACACATAGAACTTTTACTTAGCACTATATTATGATTGCACTGTTAAATGATAGAAATAAAATTCAAACCTAGAATTTTCATGTATTCTATTTTAAAACAGCAACTATAAATGTCACTTATCCCACTATAAACCATCCAATTTTTTTTTTCATCTAAGAAGCAAAAATGCCATCAGTAATATTTTAGAGAAAATAGAATTGGCCTTGCTCATGAAATCACTGGCAAACTGGCTTTTCAAAATAATGGTATGATAACTAACGGGATTTATGATATGCCATGTACTGTAATGAACAATGTGTACTTATCATGTTCATTTCTTAAGACAATCCTTTGAGGTTATCATACAATTTTCACTTTATGGAGAAGTTAGCTGAGGCTTAGAGGTGCTAAATAACTTTCCCAAGGTCCCAATGTAAGTGAAGCAGAGATTCAAAGTACTCTGTACTACTCTGTCCTACAGTTAACCAGCTCGCTTTTTATTAAATGAGTCAGCGCTGATTTCTGCCCAACATTTCTACTCGCATTCAAGTGTGGTCTTGAACTCTCAGCTCTACATACACTTCTCTAAAGAATTGAACTTTCTTCAAATAATCACAAGGTGGCAGTGTATCAAACCTTAATTCAAATGTTAAAGCTTTTGCATTTGTAGTATCTTGATATTGGCCTCAGATGTAAATCTGGAAAATACTAATTGGTAAATGTTTAAACTAAAATAAAGCTGAGGAAGTTCTTATGATATCATTAGGAATTTAAATTCTAGATGATTCATGTTTGGGTATATACTTTTCTTCTATAGCGTACAAGGAAAATAATTCCCTTCATTTGATGAGATAGGCCATATATCAATTTTTGGCATTTTCTTATTTTTCATTTGAAACATAAATAAGTGTATTTATTACTCAATTATAATTTTGACCTGAAATTTTCATAATGGTTCTTATGTAAAAATATTTGACATGTTACGACTATTCCTAAGGATGTATTGCTTTTGTGAGTCATAACAGAATTCTTCTAATGTCATAAACAATGCTAAGCAACTATAATCATTATTATATGGTCGTTTTAAAGTGAACACTTCTTAAATGTTTCACATAAACTTAATGTTGAAATAATTACATGTGTTTTGATTTTTATTTCTTAATATTTATGTCATCTCTTGATTCCATCACTATTGCTTTCAGGCCTTAATTATCTTTTGGAGTTAATATCCTTCTTTAACCAAAAGAGTTAAGATGACTTCTGTTTAAGAAGCAGAATATTATAATTCTGATATTTCAGATAGATTGACACAGAATGAACCAGGGATGACATTTAGAACTTTATATGCCTTAAATGTAATTTTTAATTAAGCTTTTCTCTTCTCATTACTGGATTTCAAATTATATTCAAATAATAAGAAGGAAGACCTTTCCAAGGCAGTCAAAATAATACATATACATTCTTAAAGATGCTAACAAAGACTATGGAGGATAATTGTCTCAGCCCTGTAATTCAGAATGATTTTTTTGTTTGTGTTTCAGCTCCTGCGTGAGTTTTGATTTCTCTCCCTCAAACACATCACAAGTCATTGTCCACCTTATTCATTCTTTATTCCTGCTGCAGCTAACTGTAAAGTAGCATTCAGACATTTTGAAGATAATTCTGAATGTAGATCAGCTTTCTTATGCATGGAGAAAGTAAAATATAGATTTTTTTAAATGTCTAAACACTTTTACTCTGCTTTTCTTGGTGTGACAAGTTATATCTCCAAAATTTCCTAATTTCTATTGATAGGTAATAAAAAAACAAAAATATGTTAGAAATAAATATTTGGATTAATGGTGAAAATATAATTACTTTGTTTCTGAATGCACATTTATTCAACAAAAATACCAGTGTTACTGTGTTTTAGTTTTAAATTTAACCATTACTTCAAAATGCTCTTTTATTGTTTTCTGTAATGCTGCCTATTTACTGAGAACAAATTCATCAAATGAATTCAATTTGTTTTACATTTTATTTTCTTCAATTTATCTTGTGCATCAAATATTTCTCAAACTTAATCCTATTTGTATATTATCTCTTCATTGTGTTTCTTCTTTTCAAAATCTTTTTTTTTTTTTTCTCTTGCTGTCTGTGAAAGGCTGGTGTCTGTTGTCTGGAGTAGAGGAATGGGCAGTAGATGACAGAAGAACTTTATACTTCTGCATTCTAGTGGGTATTATTTATTATTTTAAAAATAAGCTGGTCCTTCATCTAAAATTTTCTGGTACAGTCTTTTATCATGGGAGGTATATTTTTTCTTTTTGTTACCACAGTGGGTCGGAAGAAATTTGATACAAAAAATTTTATCGCCTCCTAGAAAATCTAATGACAGAAAGAGTTAAGTCCCACAATACAAAATTGTGATCTCTACTTCTAGGTTGAATTTTAAGCTTTTTGTACATAATGAATTCTTGCACTATTTACCATTTTTAACAACTCTTCACTCCTAAAATTTGGCTACTGTGAGTAGAGGAATCATGATAAGAAACGTTGGCTGCTGTCTC
>NW_011888836.1:7834121-7839594 GCF_000151845.1 Pteropus vampyrus
CCATCAACAGTGTATGAGGATTCCCTTTTCTCTACATTCTTTCTAAATTTTGTTGTTCTTTGATTTATTGATGATAGCCATTCTGACAGGTATGAGGTGATATCTTATTGTGATTTTAATTTGCATTCCTCTGATGCTTAGTGATCTTGAGCATCTTTTCATGTGTCTATTGGCCATCTGTATTTCCTCTTTGGAGAAATATCAAGTCAGGTCTTCTGTTCGTTTTTTAATTGAATTTATTTTGTTGTTGAGTTATATAAGTTCAGTATAGATTTTGGATATTAACCCCTTATCAGATGTATCATAAGTGAATATCTTCTCCCATTCTGTTGGTTGTCTTTTCTGTTTGTTGATGGTTTCCTTTGCTGGAAGCATGAATATTTTTAGCATTAGAGATTTTTCTGCATAAGCACAGTACTATTATCACACCCAAAACAACAATTATTTATTCAATAACATTGATTTTGAAAATTTTCTTGTGCCATCTTCTGGGCAATTTCTACCTCCCATAGGCAAATATAGTTCTGATTTCTATCATCATGAATTAGTTTTGCCTATTCATATAATTGGAATCATACAGCTGTATTCTTTTGTCTTTGGCTTCTTTCATTAAAACGATGTTTTCCAAATTTATTAATATTGTTATGTATAACTTTATTAGAAACTGTCAGAAAGTTTTACACTGTGATTGTTCCATATTCCACTCCTATCAGCAATGTGTCAGAGCTTCATTTGGTCTACATCTTTACTAATGTTTAAAGGCAACACTTGCTTTTGTAGCCCTGAGAAGACATGCTAGAAGTCTGGCTACTTTGAAGGCTCCATACTATGAGAAATTTCAAGCTGAAAGAGAGGTCATATGTTGGTGCTCTGCTCAACAGCTCCAATGAGTTGAGTCTTCAGTCATTCTAAATCCAAGTGCCAAACATAAGTAATGCCATCAAACAATTGCAGCCCCAGTCATTGAGTTGCTCCAGCTGTTCCACTATTCCCAGTTCAGGACCAGACATTGTGGAGCAGAGACATGAAATCCCTACAGTCCCGATCTGAATTTCCAAACCACCGAATCCATGAGTGTAATAAAATGATCCTTTTATGCCACTTAGTTTTAAGTGGTTCGTTATACAGTGGCAGACATTTGGATACATATTGTAATTTCATTATCATTCAGTTTGAAATATTTCTAGTTTTTCTTGTGACTTTTCTTTGACTCATGATTGTTTTTAGAAGTGTGTTGTGTCAAATATTTTCAGATTCTCTAGATATCTCATTATTTTCATTTCTAATTTAATTATGTTACATTTAGAGAACAAGTTATAGATAAATGCAGCCCTTCAAAATTTATTGAGACTTCTTTTATGTCCCTTGCATGGTATTTCTTGGTGAATGTTCTATGTACATTAAAAAGAATATGTATTCTTCAGTTGTTTTGTCTACTTCTTTTATAAATATCAATTGGTTCAAGTTAGTTGTTAGATCTTCTATTTTCTTGCTGATTTTTCAGTCCAGTTGTCCTATCAACTATCAAGAGAAGAATATTAAAATTAGATATCACTAATAATGATTGTGGCTTCGTCTATTTCTCCTTAAAGTTCTGTCAAATTTAATGTCATGTATTATTAATCTTCGTTATCAAGAGCATATGCATGTAAAATTTTTACATATTTTTTATGAATCTATACTTTATCATTATAAAAGAACCCTTACTATCTCTGGCAAACCCTTCTTTTATAGTTTGATTAGTCTAGTATTAATAGGTTCTTTTGTTTTTGTTTTGTTTTCTACCACCATATAACAACTTTTTTATAGTACTTGCATGGTACACCTTTTCCAATTATGTTATATAATTTCAATCTTTTTTGGCATTTAATTTTTAAATTTATCTCTTGTAAATGACATAAGCCTCCCCCGCCCAATTATCCAATTTGACAATATTTGCCTTTTATTTGGAGTGTAAGTTAGCCTATTTGCATTTAATGTGATTATAGATGTGGTATGCTTTAATTTTACTATTTTACTATCTGCTTTTAATTGTTCTCCTTTAATCTTTGTCCTTTTTTTTACCATCTTTTGTGAAGTTAATCAATTACTGTTTTAGAATTTATGTTTTTTATTGTTTATTTTTGTTTGTTTGTTATCGTTAAAATTGAGGCTCTGCCAACAAGTTAGTGAGGAACACATGTTGTAAAGGAGACCAGCATCAGAGCATAGATTATTGACCAGAATTCTGTATATCATGCTTCAAGATGACTCTGAAAAAGTAATGAGGGAGAGTTGGGAAAACATGGCAGAGTGAGAGATGTCTTCAGATCTCTCCCCTTGAAACAACGATAAGCTGAACATCTAAAACTGAACAAAAAAAACACCCAAACTGCATACCAGCACGTCTGAGCATGGGTTCTGCACATAAGAGCTACCACAGGTCAGAACCCTGGGTGTTGGGTGGTGGACTGGGGTAAATAATGAAGCTGTGTCTCGCAGCTGCCAGAGCTCCCTGTAGGAGGAGGGAGAGGGGAGAAGGAACGGTGTCTTCACTGAACAGCCCTGCCTGGGAAAGCTGTGAGCTCCCGTCTGGCTGACAGCAGGGCCCAGCCATCAGGGCAGAAAGCAGAGAAGTGGGATGGCAGAAAAACAACAGTTGATTTTTACCAGCTGTGGTTGCAAAACCGAGGCTGATCACTGTGGAGCCCCAGGGGAATCTGAGCAAATGCTGCTGGTACTGTCACGGACACTGACAGGGACTGAAACTGAGAGTAGCGAGGGTGATTAAATATCTATGAGAAAATAAAAAGGCATTTTAAAGGTTTTATATAGAGAAAGATCTAAGAAGCTTAGACATCCCCTACTGGAAACCAAAAGAAAAGTACCTTCTTTGCAGCAGGCTAAAGAGAGACATTTATATAATAAATCTTCTTTCTAGAAAAACAGCAGAATACAATTCATCTGCTTTTAATTGTTCTCCTTTAATCTTTGTCCTTTTTTTTTTTTACCATCTTTTGTGAAGTTAATCAATTATTGTTTTAGAATTTATGTTTTTTATTGTTTATTTTTATTTGTTTGTTATCGTTAAAATTGAGGCTCTGCCAACAAGTTAGTGAGGAACACATGTTGTAAAGGAGACCAGCATCAGAGCATAGATTATTGACCAGAATTCTATATATCATGCTTCAAGATGACTCTGAAAAAGTAATGAGGGAGAGTTGGGAAAACATGGCAGAGTGAGAGATGTCTTCAGATCTCTCCCCTTGAAACAACAATAAGCTGAACATCTAAAACTGAACAAAAAAAACACCCAAACTGCATACCAGCACGTCTGAGCATGGGTTCTGCACATAAGAGCTACCACAGGTCAGAACCCTGGGTGTTGGGTGGTGGACTGGGGTAAATAATGAAGCTGTCTCTCGCAGCTGCCAGAGCTCCCTGTAGGAGGAGGGAGAGGGGAGAAGGAACGGTGTCTTCACTGAACAGCCCTGCCTGGGAAAGCTGTGAGCTCCCGTCTGGCTGACAGCAGGGCCCAGCCATCAGGGCAGAAAGCAGAGAAGTGGGATGGCAGAAAAACAACAGTTGATTTTTACCAGCTGTGGTTGCAAAACCGAGGCTGATCACTGTGGAGCCCCAGGGGAATCTGAGCAAATGCTGCTGGTACTGTCACGGACACTGACAGGGACTGAAACTGAGAGTAGCGAGGGTGATTAAATATCTATGAGAAAATAAAAAGGCATTTTAAAGGTTTTATATAGAGAAAGATCTAAGAAGCTTAGACATCCCCTACTGGAAACCAAAAGAAAAGTACCTTCTTTGCAGCAGGCTAAAGAGAGACATTTATATAATAAATCTGCTTTCTAGAAAAACAGCAGAATACAATTCCATTAATGCCTAGGTGGAGAAATAGTCCATTAAACACCATAAACAACCAAGGTGACAAGGCATCTCAGAAAGAAAGAGAATCTCCAGAAAATAAGCTTACAGACATGGAAATATGTGACCTAAATGGCAGAAAATTCAAATGGTATTTCTAAGAAAACTCAGTGAGTTCTGAAACAAGTCATATCAGTGATTTCAGGAATTGAAAAAACAACTAGATGAGCAGAGCAAAGGCATTGAAACCCTCAAGAAGAACTGAATAGACCTTCTGGAGATAAAAAACACACTGCGAGAGTTAAAAAATGAAATAGCAAGCTTGGGAAATAGAGTCGACCAAATGGAGGAAAAGATCAGTGATATCAAATACAGAAATCTAGAAATAAATCAGAAGAAAGAAGAAAGAAACTGAAGAATGAAAAATAATGAAAGAGAAATACAAGAACTAGCTGACATCATCAGGAGAGGAAATATAAGAATAATGGGCATTATCGAAGGTGAGGAAAAGGAGCAGGGACTAGAAAGAATTTTCAGACAAATAGTTGATGAGAATTTCTCAAATCTAAGGAATGAGCCAGAGCTTGGAATTCAAGAAGTCAACAGAACACTCAATTATCTCATCCCAAAAAGGCCTTCACCAAGACACATTGTATTAAAATTATAAAAAATCAACAACAAAGAATTCTCAGAATAACCAGGGAGAAGAAAATGGTAACTTATAAAGGAAAACCCATTAGATTATCATCGGACATCACAAAGCAGACCTTGCAAGCCAAAAAGGAATGGAATCAAATATTTACACTATTAAATGAAAGGAACTACCAGCCTAGAATAATGTATCCAGCTAAGCTCTCCTTTAGGTATGAAGGAGAAATTAAAACCTTCCCAGACATACAGAAATTGAGGGAATTCTCCACTATGAGGCTGCACTACAGGAAATACTGAAAGGGGTCAGCTCACCTAAAACAAAATGACCAAAAACAAAACAAAACAAAACAAAACAAAACAAAAAAACATAATGAGGAGGAAAGTGACTATCAGGCAAATAGAAGCAGAGGAGTGCAATGCTTACTAAGAACAGGACATCATTATAAACTTAAATAATAAGAAGAGAATTGTTATAGCAAGATAGTAATGAACGTTCAGCATACATAGGGACAAATTGAGACAATGACTGAAAAGGGGAAAATTCAAAGATCTAAATTTGCAAAGGGGAATAGAGGTAAGTCACGTGCAGAAGAAAATGGATGACTATATATGTGTAATTATCCTTTTCATATTCATAATGGTAACCACACACCAAAGATTTAGAACTGAAGTATATAACATAAAACAAAAAGAACCAGAGGGAAAACCCACAAAAGCCAACCAAAATAAAGAAAACAGAAATACAAGGGCAAAGAAGCAATGGAAACATTGAGTTACTAAAAAGCAAAAATTAAAATGGCTGTAAGACCTCATATTTCAATAATCACTCTAAATGTAAATGGATTGAATTCATCAATAAAAAGACACAGAGTTGCAGAATGTATAAAATAAAAACAAAACCCAACCATATGCTGCCTCCAGGAGACACATCTCAGCTCCAAAGACAAATATAGACTCAAAGTGA
>NW_011888836.1:7839644-7842614 GCF_000151845.1 Pteropus vampyrus
GAGGCTGCACTACAGGAAATACTGAAAGGGGTCAGCTCACCTAAAACAAAATGACCAAAAACAAAACAAAACAAAACAAAACAAAACAAAAAAACATAATGAGGAGGAAAGTGACTATCAGGCAAATAGAAGCAGAGGAGTGCAATGCTTACTAAGAACAGGACATCATTATAAACTTAAATAATAAGAAGAGAATTGTTATAGCAAGATAGTAATGAACGTTCAGCATACATAGTGACAAATTGAGACAACAATGACTGAAAAGGGGAGGATTCAAAGATCTAAATTTGCAAAGGGGAATAGAGGGAAGTCACGTGCAGAAGAAAATGGATGACTATATATGTGTAATTATCCTTTTCATATTCATAATGGTAACCACACACCAAAGATTTAGAACTGAAGTATATAACATAAAACAAAAAGAACCAGAGGGAAAACCCACAAAAGCCAACCAAAATAAAGAAAACAGAAATACAAGGGCAAAGAAGCAATGGAAACATTGAGTTACTAAAAAGCAAAAATTAAAATGGCTGTAAGACCTCATATTTCAATAATCACTCTAAATGTAAATGGATTGAATTCATCAATAAAAAGACACAGAGTTGCAGAATGTATAAAATAAAAACAAAACCCAACCATATGCTGCCTCCAGGAGACACATCTCAGCTCCAAAGACAAATATAGACTCAAAGTGAAAGGGTGAAAAATGATATTTCAAGCAAATGGCATTCAAAGTAAAGAGGGAGCAGCAGTACTAATATCAGAAGAAACAGACCTCAAAATAAAAAAGGTAAAGATACCGAGGGACATTTCATAATGATAAAGGGAATCATGCACCAAGAAGACATAACACTTATTAATACTTATGCTCTCAATCAGGGAGCCCAGAAATATGTAAAGCAATTACTAACAGAACTAAAGGGAGAAACAGACCAAAACACTATCATAGAAGGAGACCTAAATATCCCACTGTTGGATATGGACAGATCCTCCAAACAGAAAATCAATAAGGAAATAACATCCTTAAATGATACATTAGGCCAACTGGACATAATTGACATATACAGAGCCTTCCATCCCAAAACAGCTGCTTATACATTCTTCTCTAGTGGACATGGAACATTCTCAAGAATCAGCCACATACTAAGACACAGAGATAGCCTCAACAAATATACCAACCATATTCTCTGATCATAATGCTTTGAAACTGGAGATCAACTGCAAAAAGAAATCAGGAAGAACCACAAATACATGGAGATTAAACAACATGCTATTGAAAGATAACTGGGTCAGCAAAGAAATAAAAAGAGAGATCAAGAGATACATAGAAATGAATGATAATGATACTATAATATATCAAAACTTTTGGGACATAGCAAAGTAGTCATAAGAGGAAACTTCATATCATTACAGGCCTATCTCCAAAAACAAGAACGAGACCAAGTAAACAACTTAACGCTTCATCTTAAAAAACAGAAGAGGAAGAACAAAAGAAGCCTAAAGTCAGCAGAAGGAAAGAAATCATCAAAACTAGAGCGGAAGTCAATGAAATTAAAAACAAAAATAGAAAAAATAAATGCAACAAAGAGCCGGTTCTTTGAGAAGTTTAATAAAATTGACAAACCCCTGGCTAGACTCACTAAAAAAAAAAGAGAAAGGACACAAATAAACAAAATCAAGGATGAAAGAGAGGAAATTACAATTGACATTGCAGAAATACAAAGAATCATACAAGAATACTATGAAAAAGTATATAACACCAAATTTAATAACCTAGAGGAATGGAACAGTACTTAGAAAAATACAATCTTCCTAGACTGAATCAAGAAGATCTGAAAAATCTAAATAGACTGATCAGCAGTATGGAAATTGAAACAATCATCAAAAACCTACCACGATCAAGTGGGTTTCATCTCAGGGGCACAGGGATGGTTCAACATACGCAAATTGATTAATGTGATACACCACATAAACAAATTAAAAAATAAGAATCATAAAATCATATCAATAGATGCAGAAAAAGCCTTTGACAAGATACAGCATCCATTTATGATCAAAACTCTTCACAAAATCAGTATAGAAGGAAAATACCTTAACATAATAAAGGCCATCTGTGACAAACCCTCAGCCAACATTATACCTAACGGTGAAAAACTAAAAACCTTCCCTCTAAAATCAGAAACAAGGCATGGCTTTCTACTATCGCCACTCTTATTCAATATAACGTTGGAGGTCCCAGTGAGTGAAATCAGACAAGAAAAAGATATAAAAAGTATCCAAATAAGAAACAAAGAAGTCAAATTGTCACTATTTGCAGATGACCTGATTCTCTATATAGAAAATCCTAGAGACTCCACAAGAAACAATAAGCAAATACAGTAAAGTCTCTGGATACAAAATCAACGTTCAAAAATCCATAGCGTTTCTACACTCTAGTAATGAAGCGCAAGAAAAAGAAGTGGAAAAACTAATTCCTTTTCCAATTGCAACAAAAAGAATAAAATACCTAGGAATAAATCTAATGAAACATGTGAAGGACCTATTTAATGAAAACTACAAGACCTCATTAAAAGAAATTGAAAGAGACATAAAGATATGGAAAGATATTCCATGTTCTTGGAATGGGAGAATCAACATAGTTAAAATGAATTTATTACCTAAAGCATTATACAGATTTAATGCAAACCCCATCAAAATCTCATTGGCATTTTTAAAGAAATAGAATAAAAAATCATCAGATTTGTATGGAAGCACAAAAGTCATCCTGAGAAAAAAGAACGAGGCTGGAGGTATCATTCTGCCTAACTTCAAATTATACTACAAAGTGACAGTAATCAAAATGGCATGGTATTGGCAGCAAAATAGACACACTGACCAGTGGAATAGAATCGAGAGTCCAAAAGTAAACCCATATTTACATGGGCAAATGATTTTCGACAAAAAAGCCAAAAACATACAGTGAAGAAAGGA
>NW_011888836.1:7842664-7849914 GCF_000151845.1 Pteropus vampyrus
AAGTAAACCCATATTTACATGGGCAAATGATTTTCGACAAAAAAGCCAAAAACATACAGTGAAGAAAGGAAAGCTTCTTCAATAAATCATGGTGGGAACATTGGAAGGTCACCAGCAAAAGAATGAAACTAGACTGTTGTCTATCACCACATACCAAAATTAACTCAAAATGGATTAAGGACCTGAATATAAGACCTGAAACAATGAAATGCATAGAAGAAAACAAAGGAACGAAACTCAAGGACCTTGGACTTAAAGAGGATTTTATGAATTTGATCTCAAAGGCAAAGGAAGTAAAAGCAAAAATAAATGAATGGGACTACATCAAACTAAAAAGCTTCTGCTCAGCAAAAGAAACTGTCAACAAGGTAAAGAGACAACCAATCCAAATGGGAAAATATATTTGCAAGCAACACTTCAGGGCCTAATATCCAAAATATACAAAGAACTCATACAACTCAATAACAACGGAAATGATCCAATCAAAAAAAGGACAGAGGATTTGAACAGACACTTCTCCTTAGAGGAAATACAAATGGCCAACAAATATTGGAAAAGATGGTCAAAATCACTAGCTGTTAGGGAAATCAAAACTACAATGAGATGCCATCTCACACTTGTTAGAATAGCTATAATCAACAGGACAAGTAATAACAAATGTTGGAGAGGATGCAGAGAAAAAGGAACCCTTATACACTGCTGGTAGGACTACAAATTGGTACAGCCACTATGGAAAACAGTATGGAGGTTCCTCAAAAAACTAAGAATTGATCTATCATATGATTCAGCAACCCCTCTATTGGATATTTACCCCAAAGACTTGACAACTCATATCCATAAAGATATTTGTTCACCAATGTTCATAGCATCATTATTCACTGTGGCCAGGACATGGAAACAACCAAAGTGTCCTATGATAGATGATTGGCGAAAGAAGCTGTGGTACATATGTACAATAGAATATTACTCAGCCATAAGAAGAGATGAAATACTGCCATTTGTAACAACATGGATGGACTTTGAGATAATCATACTAAGCGAAATGAACCAGACAGAAAAAGTTGAAAATCACATGATATCACTTATATGTGAGATATAAACTTAAAAGCACCAAATAAACAGGACAAACAAACAGACAGTCATGGACATGGACTATAGACTAGTGGCTACCAGAGGGTAAGGGGTAGGGGAGGAGCGGGGTGGTAGACGGGGTAATGGGGGCAAATATAATGGGATAGGGGGAGGTTGAAGTGGGTAAAGGGGATCAAATATATAGTAGCTGAAGGAAACTAGGAAACTGTACTTTAGGTGGTAAACACGCAATAGATTATACAGATGTGAAATTATAATGTACACCTAAAAATTATATAATTGTATTAACCAATGTTACCCTAATAAACTTAATTAATTTAAAAAATGTAATGAGACATCCACATGCAAAAAAAAAAAAAAAAGAATCTAAAAACAGACCTTACACCTATCATTATAATTAGCTGAAAATGGATCATAGACCTAAATACATCCCACAAGATTATAAAATTCCTGAGATAACATAGGAGAAAATCTAAGTGACCTTACATTGGCAATGTCTTTTAGATATAAGACAAAAAATGTGATCCATGAAAGAAAAAAATTGATAAGTTGGATGTCCTTAAAATTAAAAACTTTCACTCTGCAAAATATACTAAGAACAAAAAGACAAGTCATAGGCTGAGAGAATATATTTGCAAAAAAATATCTGCTAAAGAATTGATATACAAAATATACAAAGAATTGTTAAATTCAACAATAAGGAAACAAACAACTAGATCAAAACCTGGGCAAAAGATCTAACAGACACCTCACCAAAGAAGATATATCAATGGCAAATACACATATGGAAAGATGCTCAACACAACTGGTAATTAGGGAGCTGTAAATTTTTAAAAAATGAGATATCACTACACATCTATTAGAATGTCTAAAATCCAAAACACTGACGATACCAACTGCTTGTAACACTGTGGAGCATCAAGAACTCTCATTCGTTGCTGGTGGAAATACAAAAAGGTACAGCCACTTTGGAAGAGTTTGGTGAGTTTGTTAAAAACTAAACATACTCTCACTGCATGAACCAGCAATTTGTGTTCCTTAGTATTTACCCAATGATTTGAAACTTTATGTACACACAAAAACCTGCACATGAATATTAGTAGCAGCTTTATTTATAATTGCCAAAACTTGGAAGCAATCAAGATGTTCTTGCATAGGTGAATGAATATACAAACTGATACAACCATACAATGGAATATTATTCAGCAACAAAAAATAAATCAGCTCTCAAACCACAAAAAGACATGGAGGAATTTTAAAAGCATTTTGCTAAGTGAAAAGTAATCAGGAACTTGAGAGCTAATGAAATGGGCAAAAGTTTTGACGGTGTCTTTTTCCTTCAGCTTTATTAAGATATAATTGCCTTAAAATGTACATATTGAAAGTATAAAATTTGATGAATTTTGACAAATGAATATACCTGGGAAACCATCACCAAGATCAAAATAATGAACATATCCATCACCTCAAAACTTTCCTTATGCTCATTTGCAATTCATATCTTCTCTTGCCACCACCCCTGTGTCTCCAGGCAACCACTAGTCTATCAACAAATAAACTTAACAGTGGGGAAAGAGGTGATTACATGGTTATATCATATTTCAAAAAGAAAACTTTGGTAACAGCATGGAGTAGGAATTGAGATGGGACCTAAGCAAATATCGGGAGACAAGTTAGGAGGCTATTAAGGTAACTCCTGACATTAGGTTAGCTTCCACTATGGTGATGGTACAATGAAAGAATTTAAAAGGTGTATAAGGCATAATAGCAACAGGATATTATTGATGAGTGAGTAAGGAGGTGAATTAAAGGAAATTAACTATCAAAGATAAGTTTTAGGTTTCCGATTTGCATAATGGAATGGATAGTAATAGTCACAAGTGTTTTCCATTCCATGCTACCTGATTTTCATTTTTTAATTCTTTCTCATTTTAAGGGAGCAGAAATATATCTGGCTGAGTTGTGGGAAGAGAAAAAAATGTGTTCATAGTCCATCAAAAATAAGCTTTTTATAAAAAGAACAAAATTTGCAATAAAACTTGATTTTCACCTTATTGTACATTTATTTCTTCATATTAGATTTTTCTTCATTTATATTCAATTTATATTTTATATAAGTATTTCTTCAGTTTCATGTACTGATTTAGCTTCTAAAATTAACAGTGTTATTCTTATTCTTAGAGTCTTTCATGTGCTTGATTGTTTCTTCACTGGTTGGCTCTCAGCTTTGGTGTGGTGGTGGAGGGTGGGCATTGGCTTTTTATTTTTTTGATGCTTGCCATAAACTTCACATTTTTACAGGGGAAGATATTCCTGGTTATTTGTAAAGTTATCCTACTATCTTTATCTACTGCTCTGCTCTACATGTTATTTTAGTTGCTCTGTTATAATGTTACTTTTCTTTAACATGATACTAATTGCTATATAGCTTTCTCAAGATTTTCTATTGTAAGCCCTAACAGAAACTAGACAAATATGAAGCTAAATTGAAGAGAGCAGTTTGTTTCCCTGTAGACGTTAATCAGTTTTGTATCTAATGCAGCAACTTTATCCTAAATTTATTAAATTTCTTATAAATGCCTAGTTGAATCAAATCTGTGATGTGTGTTCATTTTATGTTTTTATGAGTCATGTTTTTAAACTTTTAGAAAATTATGCTTAAGCAATTTTGGAGGATATTCTCTGAGACGCTCAAGTGGACTAATCTGTTTAAGAGGTAATAAAACTATATTTCTTGAGAAGTATCCCTGATAGGCAGCTTAACCTTGGCTGAGAGAAAATCACACACAGCAGTACAACTTAGTAACTCTATTTCTCTAGATTTTTTCCCCCTTCCTACTGATTTTATTCTTTATTTTGGTTGCTGGTTCATGCACAGCCAATCCATTAGTTTCCATTGTTGGCAGCAGTGATTAAAAATTTTGCTTTTTCCCAAACAGTTGGTAATCTCTGTTAGATGGATCATAAAGATGGATTCTTCCTTTGGTGACAGATAACAGAGAATCTGATTAGTTGGTCTTTTTATTTGTCTCTTAGTCTATTTGTGACCTTTGATCAATTAGGAATTCATTCATAACAGCTCTTTGGAATCCAGACTGGTGAGTTTCTGTTTTCATGTTCACTTTGTCCTGGGACTGAATTCGTAGAACTAAATTTAAAAGTGTCCTGTGAATCTGTGTCTGTCTCTCTGTGTCTGAAATTATGAACTCTGGAAGCCTCACTGAGTGAGTAGAAGATGTTTTCCTTCCATGTTACCTAGCCTCCTGATAGTCACAGTTCTATATAGTTCTCTAATTGATTGTGCTAGGTTGGTCTAGGTGGCCAATAGCTTATGGTAGTATGCCACATCTCAAATTAGGTATAAAAAAAGGATGTGGCTTCCATCTTGGGCATGCTTTCTACTCTATCTCCCTCCTCCTCCACCTTTCCTCCTCCTCCTCCTTCTTCTTCTCCTCCTCCTCCTCTTCCTCCTCCTTCTCTCTCTCTGCACTTGCTCTGGGAAAAACTGTCATGTCGCACAAAGTGCCACAAAGAGACTCATGGGGTGAAAAACTAGAGACAGTTTCAGTCAGGGAGGACCTTAGGCCTCCAAATGAGGATGTATGGAAACCCCTGTTGAGCTTTGAGATTCTTACAGCCGTGGACAGCAGCCTGACTGCAATCTTGAAAGATCCTGGCTAGAACCACCAGATGTTTCTGCATTCCTGACCTTCAGAAATGGTGTAATATAAGTTTGCTCTTTTAAGCTGTTTAATTTGGAATAATTTGTTAAGCAGTAATAGATAATTAATATACCTATCTCTAGAGGCCATTAATAAATTAATATCTCTCAAATTAAAAATGCCTTATTCTAGTTGATTTCTAGTTATGATAAAGAGCTATTTGTATAAATCTAACATCCACAAACTCATAAAATAAGACAACTGAACTTCTAATAATTTTTAAGTTTTAAATTTAACATTTTCTTACAGAAACTACTAGCTCAGGAATATTTTAATATAAGAATCCAAGTACATTAAGTTAAGGTGAATTTGTGAATAAATTAGTGTAGTTTAATAATGTGGCTTAGAAATGATACTTATGTCTTTTTTTAAATTTTTATCAGTATAAAATATTAGATAAGAATACATTTTATTATTTTTAAAATAAGATTTATTTTTATTTTCTCATAAAGAGACTAATTCTTGGAATTTCTTCAACTACTTATACCATTTACTGATAAAATAAGTTTAAGAGTAATTATATAATATTTAAAACTATAAAAGTTATAAATTTTTGTCTAACTTAATTGAATAATAATTCTGACAACTTTTCATAACCAAAGTAACTTGTTTTCTACATATCAACTTGAACACCATTTCCAAAATCTTTAGATATTTTAAAATCTTGTAATAGTATTAAATTGAATTAACAGCTAATCATTTGATACTTTGTTTCTAAGTAATGTTTCTGAATACAGAAATACTGATTACTATACCTAATAATAGGTTTATATATGTTTGCTCCTTTTTTATATATGAGTAGACTTTGGAACATGTTAATAAATGTGCGTTTTTTTAAATAAAGTTATGTGGTAAAATGATTGTGAGCTTTGCTAGTCTTCCAAAATGCTCGTGTATAAAAGTTTTCAATTATTATCCTCTTAGTTTTTGTGAAATATTAGTTACTTTTGTTTAAAGTTATCATTAGAGATTTGAATTTAAGAGTAATACTGACAGAACATTACAACCATATTCCCAGGTAGGTGGATGAGATTTTGTTTTTCAGGGAATCAGAGAGTAGGTTTGTCCCAATTAAAGTATCAGTTTGTTCTAGAATATGATGGATCACGGTGAAGGACAAACAATTTTTTTCCAAGTTTTAGAAGATATGAAGGAAGAGAATTGGATTTTCTTTGTTTTAGTAATAAGATTCCATATTTCACTATGATGTAGGGAAGAAGCATGAAAACTAAATGTTAAATCAAGCTGTATTCAGAGCCTGCAATGTGACGCTGGAAACCTACAGAACAAAGGAAGATTCCTGCTGGAATTACTAACAAATCATTTACCCATACCATGAAGGGAAAGCAGTCTTTAAGTTGCACCCTATAGGAAATAAACCCAACATTCATTTCCTACAGCCAAACTGTTGGAAACCTATAGAACAAAGGGTGGGATTGCTAGCATACCTTTCAGGCTACATACCATACCATCAAAGAAAAATAGGTAAGCAATGTCTTTTTTTATTTGGACAATAATTAAATTTTTTTAAATTTATCACTATTATGAAAAAAATATTTCAGTACTAATTTAGTTGATCATGTTTTGTAAATTCTTATAAAAGAAATTCAGAAGTACATTATACATAAGTGATTCATTTATAAGGTATTTGTTTGCATTAATTTAAAATGATATTTTTTAAACCTGATGGGATTTAACGAGAATATAGTATAATTAACATTTATAAAAATTATTGACTATTTGATTTTATATTTTCTTATACTATTCAAGACCTATTGACAATTTTAAGCTTATAATTTCACTTTTTAAAATAAATACTACCTATGGTCATTAACAAAGTCATTAAAGTGTAATTCATAGACACCAAGAATGATATATAAATTGAATTCCCTGAATACAGGGTCCCTTTCAGTCTCTCTCATTCTCTGTCTTTGAGAGGAGAACATGTTATGCCTTTTTCCTTCTGACTCTGACTCTAACTCTGGCCTGCACTTTCTCACGCACAGTCAAGGACGCTCATCCTCTTCTTTCAGTGCAGGACTTAAGTCCCCACTTGGGGAGATTCACCCCATCATACATCAACTAGAATAATTTTCTCTGCTTTAAATTGACTTTGAAATATTTTTATTAATTTAAAAAATGGTTCCTCAGTTGTGAAAGAGTTCATATTTCTTACAATCGTATAACAGTCTTCTGCTTTATTTTTAAACAACACTTTGATTAAATAGGTAGCCAATATTGATCCTATTTCAATTAAGTAACCAATTCTCAACTGGTAGTCCTTTTGAGTTCCCAAGACTACTCCCTAACATCAGAAAAGGGTATCTAGAATGTCTTTTACACCTAAAAATACCTTTGAGATTTCTCAAAAATTCCCTGGAAAATCATACAGATCTCATTTTCTAAAAGCAGGATGATATAAATAATGTGGAGTGC
>NW_011888836.1:7849964-7855346 GCF_000151845.1 Pteropus vampyrus
AAGATTCCTGCTGGAATTACTAACAAATCATTTACCCATACCATGAAGGGAAAGCAGTCTTTAAGTTGCACCCTATAGGAAATAAACCCAACATTCATTTCCTACAGCCAAACTGTTGGAAACCTATAGAACAAAGGGTGGGATTGCTAGCATACCTTTCAGGCTACATACCATACCATCAAAGAAAAATAGGTAAGCAATGTCTTTTTTTATTTGGACAATAATTAAATTTTTTTAAATTTATCACTATTATGAAAAAAATATTTCAGTACTAATTTAGTTGATCATGTTTTGTAAATTCTTATAAAAGAAATTCAGAAGTACATTATACATAAGTGATTCATTTATAAGGTATTTGTTTGCATTAATTTAAAATGATATTTTTTAAACCTGATGGGATTTAACGAGAATATAGTATAATTAACATTTATAAAAATTATTGACTATTTGATTTTATATTTTCTTATACTATTCAAGACCTATTGACAATTTTAAGCTTATAATTTCACTTTTTAAAATAAATACTACCTATGGTCATTAACAAAGTCATTAAAGTGTAATTCATAGACACCAAGAATGATATATAAATTGAATTCCCTGAATACAGGGTCCCTTTCAGTCTCTCTCATTCTCTGTCTTTGAGAGGAGAACATGTTATGCCTTTTTCCTTCTGACTCTGACTCTAACTCTGGCCTGCACTTTCTCACGCACAGTCAAGGACGCTCATCCTCTTCTTTCAGTGCAGGACTTAAGTCCCCACTTGGGGAGATTCACCCCATCATACATCAACTAGAATAATTTTCTCTGCTTTAAATTGACTTTGAAATATTTTTATTAATTTAAAAAATGGTTCCTCAGTTGTGAAAGAGTTCATATTTCTTACAATCGTATAACAGTCTTCTGCTTTATTTTTAAACAACACTTTGATTAAATAGGTAGCCAATATTGATCCTATTTCAATTAAGTAACCAATTCTCAACTGGTAGTCCTTTTGAGTTCCCAAGACTACTCCCTAACATCAGAAAAGGGTATCTAGAATGTCTTTTACACCTAAAAATACCTTTGAGATTTCTCAAAAATTCCCTGGAAAATCATACAGATCTCATTTTCTAAAAGCAGGATGATATAAATAATGTGGAGTGCTGGGTATCCTCTAAATTTCATTATTAGTTCAACATTATTGTAATACTGTATGTATATATGAAGAATTGTCAATTTAGAAGAAGTATTCATTCAGCCTTCTGTAAGATGAGATTGTGTAGTTAAAATATTATACAAAATGTATTATTTTCTCCAATTCGAATATTTGAAAACACTCATATGAGTACACTTATACAAGGCTTATATTTAAAAGCAAAGGCTATGGTGCAGTGGTGCAGTGAGAGAAAAAGAATGCAGAGGTGTAAAAGACATTTTGCTACTCAAATTTTCCTGGGCCCTTTCTTTTAGCACACAGAGCTTGACAGGGGCTCTGGCTTACCTCCCAAGATCTGTGCGAGGAATCTTGGTTTTAGGAGAGCTCACTGAAAAAACTCTTGGATGACTATTTAGGTAGTCAAGCAAGGCTTGTTAAACAGTTTAGCCCAACTGCAGATTATAAAATAAACTAACTCTGGGGGTCACTAGGAGAGTTTAGAATTTTAAACTGGGTATTAGAAGTTCCTCTGCTCTTATACTGCCTAAAACAAAGAAAAACAAAAACACACAAACAACAACAAAACAAACATATTCAGGCATCTTCAGAAATAAAAGAGATAAAGGAAAATCTTTTCCAGCTATAAATTAAACCTATCACCACATAAAATGTTATTAATAAAAATATTTGTGATTGTATTTTTTTTTTTAAGAAAGGCATGGAGATTTACCAATGACCTTGCTGTTCATAGTTTTTACTTTAAGGGGAACTATTGATTGAATCCTTATGAAATAGTCATGTCCTGTAACCTAATAAGAAATTTTAATTTCTTCCATTCTGACATTGTTTTTACTTAATAAAATAACTCTGGACATTCACTCTCATTCTCAAACAGTTCTCTGCTCCCCTCTGATGCTTGCTGAAGGCTCTGCCATAAGTAACAAGTTAGAATTTTTGTCTTCGGCAAAGATGCACAATCTTAGAGCCTCATGAAAAGGAGTGCACTAGCTACCCTGAATCATACATACGTCTAAGAATGGTTTTTTGAGCACTGGCTTCCAAGCTGACATCATTCAAAAAACTTTCTGACTGTATCAGTGAATCAAGTCAGGACTTCAGGATTCCCTTTAGTCCTGAAGCAGACATGTTTAATAAAAGAAGACTTTTCACTCAAGATTGAGCAGAATAAGAATTAATTAAGCTGAACTGAATAAACTGATAAAAATTTTATTGTGGTTATTTGTTCAAAATAGTGTTGTTATTATTTCCAAAGATTTATTCTTATGAATATACGAGGAAGACGTCCCTTTCTTCTTAAGCTGTCTATAATCTTTAATTTACTATATTCTGTTTTTGCAAAATAAAAGGAAACAATTTTACTGATATCTAATACTCACTGACATTCTTCCCTAAATTTAGAAACAAATACTTCTATTCAGTTTCTTTACTTTCATGTAATATATTTTTTTGTGTATGTTCTATAACAACATGTTTTTATTTTAACCAGGATATAATTAGAAAAATTAATTGTACAATTGAGGCCATATTTAAAAATAATTCTCATTTTCATAAGGTATACCAAGCCCATTATTAAGAAAGGTATTGATTTTATATGTTAGATTTCGTGCTTACAAAAACCTCTTCTAACAAAAAGAGGGCTTTCTACCTGGTTCATAGGGTCCTGGTCTCACGGATGGCAATGGGGGTCACTTCTGGAAGGACAGGAACTACAACAAAATGTGTGGACCTGAAGAGGTGGGGGAATTTGTGAAAATGTATAGGTACTGCAGGTGAAGTATGATGGGAAGAGTCTTCTAGGCTTGGTTTTTCAACCTTGGGATATATGAACAAATAATAGAGGATTTTGGAAGGACAATCCAAAATTCTTGAGAAAATTCAGACATTAAGTCTCTGGCTATAGAAGTTGCAGAACAAAATCAAGAAGGCTATTATGGTTAATTAACACTCTTGATGTACCTAAATAAATAACTAGGCTAAACATAATGAAACCAGCCTTTTTAATTATATTTAAGGACAATTTTTGCACATTACTTGTGATCACAAGGCAGAGGAGAATCAAGAATCAAGAATCTTGATTCAAAGTTCCAGACTAAGTTACATGTCATCTTGTAGATTTTTGTGAAGTCATTCTTTGGTAGAAAAGATAGCCCCAAAGCTTACAATTTTTTGCTCTGTAGAAAATTAACCAGTTTTGTACACAACTCAGAAACACTATTCTCAGTTAAACTTTAATTTAGTTCCTTTTTTAAAAATTTCCAATATATATCTAATCACTGAAATACTCTTTAAACAAGTCTTAGCATCTTATTGGTCTCCTTATTAATTAGTTAGTTGAATTAAATATTGAGAAACATTTACTTGATATTTGTATGCAAATCACGTTATTTTTTGAAAATTATCTTTAACAATGTTTTCAGAATACCCATCCTACTGTGGTACCAAATTATTTATAATTAATAAAATATTTTCAACAACTAGGTAAATGACTCTCCTAGGAATAACGTGGAAATTAAGTAAGGCTATAAAGGCACTATCATCTATTGCTTCTTAGCAGATTAAGAAAGGAGCAATTAAGTGAAAAGAAATATCTCTCAAACTCTTTCACATCTTTTGCTGTGTAACAAGAGTCAATGTCTTTTTCTGTAAAGGCCCTGACAACATATATTTTAAACTTTGAGGGCCACATACCATCTGATCACAGTCTTCTCCATGTTGTTTATGATTCTTTAAAAATTTAAAAACCATTCTTGGCTCATAGGTCATACAAAAACAGGATGTGGGATATAGTTTGCCAACCCTTGCTATAATTTGTGCAGCCTAATAATTTGTGAAAGTTAGAGCATTCTCTGCAACAGCGTTAGGTGGCCAAATAGCTCAATATTTTGATTATCATTTCTATCTTCTAGGATTGTCTTAAAGGTCATATAAACTGTCCCCAAATGTTTTTTTTTTCTTCAGTGATTAGATTTTTAAAAAGAACCATTACACACTCAATTGGATGCTATTATAGACATTCCTACATAGAAGAAACTGAGATTATATAATCTGATTAAGTGTTCAATAGAGGAAAAATATTATTGTTAGGTTTTGGAGCATGGACAAAAAAGTGAATTGACTGAATTATTGTTGATAGGATAAATCTGAAGGCCATGGAATAGCCTTTCAGGAAGCCATTATTTCTCTATTTGCTTATTGTATTTCTCACCATAGAGTGGTCTTTCTTCAGTCCATGTTTTTTTTTTTTTTTTTGTTTGTTTGTTTGTTTTTGCAAACAAATATTCACAATTCAAGAATGTCCTTAACTATGAAGCTATCAGTAAATAATTTGAATATGTGATATTGGGGTTATTTTATGCAAGAGAAAATTTATTTAAGAGATTATTTTTATACTAGTATTGTGCTGAAATGGTTTATTTAGACATCTTGGTAGTATGCTTTAAGAAAATTATTAAACAAAATGCCATCTCTCATCTGCTCTAGTGATTATTGGTTTCCCCATTAGATGTAGATCACTGGATTGTGTCAAAAACCCTACAATAAAATTATATTTGTTAGGTAGAAGGCCATACTTGAAACCACTGTTAATTGTTCCCCTTAGATAACAACTATTTTAACCAAATTAATTAGCTGTCAGCAATAAATAAGACACTGTTGTATTTTGAGAATTGGGACTCCATAAATAACAAAAGTTTGAGGTTATTGCTACATAATGTTCCATCATGGGACCCTAGGTGGGAGGAGCATAGAAAGTACTAGAGGGGAGATAGGCAAGGAGTTTTCAGAGTTTCTAAGAATAACTAGTATTGGCTCTTGTGTCATAGTCAAAATATATGTTTTTCTAGTCTTTAACATGAAACTCAACAAGTAAATTCATCTTCATTTCAAAGAAGATAATAGTATTAAAGTAAATTTTTATTGCTATATCAAAGTATGAAAAATTTCAAATTGGCAGAGCCTGCTTTGGGGAGGGCTAATGGAAAAGAGTTATTATGGAAACCAAAAACGAAAGTGAAATCAGTTGAAAAGAGCCACACACTTATTTTCTTAAAATCTATAGTATTTTCTCATCCTGGGTTTAGGGTGTACCTTAAATTCAATGATTCGTGTCTTTATAAGAGAAAGGAAAGGGATATTTGGGCACACAGAGAAATTGGGAAGAAGGCTCTGAAAAGACAGAGGCAGAAATCAGAGTTATGCTGCCATAAACCAAGGACCACCAGGAGTCC
>NW_011888836.1:7855396-7857691 GCF_000151845.1 Pteropus vampyrus
ATTTTTATTGCTATATCAAAGTATGAAAAATTTCAAATTGGCAGAGCCTGCTTTGGGGAGGGCTAATGGAAAAGAGTTATTATGGAAACCAAAAAAGAAAGTGAAATCAGTTGAAAAGAGCCACACACTTATTTTCTTAAAATCTATAGTGTTTTCTCATCCTGGGTTTAGGGTGTACCTTAAATTCAATGATTCGTGTCTTTATAAGAGAAAGGAAAGGGAGATTTGGGCACACAGAGAAATTGGGAAGAAGGCTCTGAAAAGACAGAGGCAGAAATCAGAGTTATGCTGCCATAAACCAAGGACCACCAGGAGTCCCCAGAAGCTGGAAGAAGAACGAAAGGCCCCTCCATAGAGCCGTGGAGAGCATGGTCCTTCCAACATCTAGGTTTTAGATTTCTGGCCTTAAAAACTGTGAAAGAATAAATTTCTGTTATTTTAAGCCACAAACAAAAATATCTATGGTATTTCCAATTAAAGCCTGAAGAAAATATTTCTTTTTCTGCCTTATCTGTTTTTTTTTTTTTGTAGTGAAATGAAAGACACCTGACAAAATAGTTGAAGAACGTAGAGACCTGGTTGTGCTGTTAAGAGAGAAAACAGAATAAGACCTTACAGTTCCGTAATATCATTTTCCACCATGACATCTCCAAACACATCACAGAGAACAATTACTATGACTAATCATATTCTTAATGGTGCTTTTTGTAATAAAATAAGAAGTTCTGCCAGAGGCTTTAAACTTAAGTTTCATTGTGTGTCTCTAGATGTTATATCTTTTTTTCTAATTTTTACTTGGCATATGAAATCAACAATATCTCATTTTTTGAGTTATTCTGAGACAAAAATCTATCATTCTGTTTTCTTAAGAATAATAACCAAAAATGTTAGACTTCTAACATTTGTCTAAAAAATCTTTATGTAAATGCTCTATGACCTGCCCACTAAGAAGCTATGAGCTATGAAGCTGAGTAGATATCAGTAAGTATGAGTAGATTTGTAGTGCATAATAATTGGTTTTGATTTGCATGCAATTCTGTATTCTATATGTATTTATTTTTAAACTTTCATATTCTATTAATTAGAATTAATACATTTTGAAATAGCTTTTTTAAAGAACACAATTTTGTTACTCTTAAAAACATAGTATATGTCAAATATATGTAACAACGTTTTCAATGTACCGTCTTTGAAATTTTGTATGAATAGATAAAATGAAACTGGTAGAATTTATGTTTTATTTAAATATAATTCTGAATTCCTTTAAAGTTTATAAAGATAGAATGTTTTAAAGTACATAAATATTTTCTATGAAATTAAATATTTCTAAACAAATAGCCTAACCATAGATAAATTAGTTTCAAATTTCACATGTATATAACTTAATAAAATTTTTTTCAGAATAAATATCTTTAAAAGAAAAACACCATTGTATGAGTTTTAAAAAGAAGGATTTTTTCCTTCTACAAAATGTGAGAGGTTACTCTTACTTTCCCCCAAAAAATATGTTTTGGTCTTGAGAATGGTCAAGACCAAAACATATACTAAGCTGAGAGCATAGGTATCTACGAGCTATAGAAGGGATTGGCAAACTACAGCCAGTGTGCAACATTCAATCCACCATCTCTTTTTATAATAAAATTATTGGGACACAGCCATGACCATTCATTTATGTTTTTTTCTATGGCTAGTCTCACATTATAATGTAAAAGTTGAGTAGTTGTCACAAAGATCACATGGTCCACAAAGCCATAAAATATTTAATATCTGACACTTAAACATTTTTTGCTGACCCTTAATGTACAGGAATTATTCAAAGACTTAGGCTAATGACTAAAAGAAAAGGCAGTTTCCAGGAGTTTCTGGCTTACATGCAGATTTAAAAAACAAACAAAATCAGCATTATACCTTTTCTTATTAAGTTTATATCTTAAAGGAAAAACATATAATAAAGAGCTTGATCAATTATTCAGTATTTTATTGAGAATCTGCCATCGGGTCAAAGACATTCTAAGTCTTATAAGAAATATAGAAAAGCACAATAGCTCTTTTCAACATCTAGTCATAATCATCGGAGAACATCTTCCATAAAACAAATTGAATTAAAAAAAATTTAAAAGCAGCTGGGATGACTTCAGCGAAAATGGTGAGCTCCTTCATAGAAATGATGAAAAAAGAGCAAAAACTGTCAGAATCAACTTTATCTGAAAAACAGTCAAAGGTTTAAAGTAACCAAGCAAATGCTGATATAAGAGAGACAACTTACAAATGGTAAGAGAGCTCTGTAGCGTTTTT
>NW_011888836.1:7858136-7874815 GCF_000151845.1 Pteropus vampyrus
TTTTTTTATACAAACTTGATTGTCATAAGTTTAAGAGGTTAGTTGTAATTCCAAGGGTAACCACTGAGAGAATTACTAAAATATACACATAAAAGGAAATGAATAGGGAATCAAAATGATAATCTACCAGAAAAACATGATAATAATGGAGGAATTGAGGAACAAAAAGAGATAACATATAAAAAACAAATGGAAAAATGGCAGAAATAAGTTCTTTCTTATCATTAATTAATTTAGATTACATGAGTTAAATTCTCTGAATGAAAGACAGAATTCGTTAAAATAGATTTAGAAAAATATGATTTAACCATATGTTGTCTATAAGGGACTCACTTTAGATCTGAAGACACAGAAGAAAAAGATATTTTATGCAAATAGCAATCAAAAGAAAATAAAGGTTTTAACTAAGAAACTGTTACAAAAGACAAAGAAGGACATTATATATTGATAAAAGTGACATTCATTTAAGAATAAATAAAAAAACACACACACACTTAATGACATAATCCCAAAATATATGAAGCAAAACTTGACAGAATCGAAGGGGCAAACACACAATTCTATGATAACAGTCGGAAATTTTAATATTATAATTTCAATAATGTATGACACAAAAAAGATCAATGAGGAAAAAGTAAACTTTAATAATAGTGTAAACAAACTCAACCTAATAGACATACAGAAAACTCCACCTAACAATAGCAGAAAACATTGTAAAGTGTAAATGGGTCATTTCCAAGGATAGAGCATATATAGCCTACAAAACGCATCTCCATAAATGTGATATGTCTGAAATTATGGAAAATATCTTTACCATAGTGAGATGAAATTAGAAATCAATAATTGAAGGAAAACTGAAAAATTCACCAACATGTAGAAATTAAACAACACATTCTTAAACAATTATAGATAAAAGAAGAAATCACAAGAGAATATAGAAAAATACTTTGAGACAAAGGACATGAAACCACAAGATACTAAAACATATGGGATACAACAAAAGCAGTGTTCAAATGGAAATTTATGTAAGTAAACATCTGCATTAAAAAAGTAGAAATATTTCAAGTAAGGACCTAGAAAAAAAGAGCAAACTAAAACCAAAACCAACAGAAGAAAAATTTAAAAATTAGAGTAGAGATAAATTAAATGGGAAATAGAAATACAATAGAAAAATCAACAAAACCAAAAGTTGGTTCTTTGAAAATATTGGTAAAATTGACAAAATTTTAGCAGGACTGATCAAAAGAAAAAAAGACACAAGTTACTAAAATCACAAATATAGTGGGAACATTACTACTGACCTTACAGAAATAAAAATTATTATAAAAGAATACTAATAACAATTATATACTCACAAATTAGATTAACTAAACATAAGGGACAAATTACTAGAAATGTACAAATGATTAAAACTGACTTAAGAAACAGAAAATATAAACAGATATGTAAATAAAAAGACTGATGAACATGCAATGTTCAATTGTATTTTTATACACTAATAATAAAAAATCTAAAAAGAAAAGTAAGAAAATAATTTTATTTATAATAGCACCCTAATAAAAAAATACCTAAGAATAAATTTAACCAAAGTAGTGAACCAAGTGAAAGACCTGAAAACTATAAAACATAAATGAAAAAATATTAAAAGATCTATAAAAATGTTCATGGATTGGAAACCTTAATATTTTTAATATTATAATACTTTGCAAGTTAGTTTACAGATACAATATAATCCCTATCAAAATTCCATTGATAATTTTTTTTGTAGAAATGAAAAAGCCATTCTCCATATTCGTATGAACTCCCCTCTAAAGCCAAACAATATTTAAAAAGAACAAAGTTAGAAGACATGCTTTCTAATTTCAGAACTTACTGTGAAGCTACTGAAACAAAACAGTGTGGAACTGGCATTAGGATAAACCTAGCAACCAGTTGGATAGATTTGAGAATCTAGAAATAAATTCATGTATCTATGGTCAACTGACTTTTAACAAGTGTCAAAAATGTTTAATGGAAAAACTAACAGTCTCATCAACAAATGGTGCTGGGACGACTGGATAGACACATGGAATAGAATGAATTAGATCTTTACTTCACATCATATACAAAAATTAACTCAAAATGAGTTAGCAATTTAAATACAAGAGTTAAAATTATAAAACTCTTAGAAGAAAACAAAGAGATAGGTCTTTGTGACCTCAGATTATACATAGTTTTTAAAGATATGTCACCAAAATCACAATCAACAAAAGGAGAAATGGATAAACTGGACTTCTTCTTCTTCAAAAAAACATTGTGCATCATAGCACATTATTAAGAAAGTGAAAAGACAACCTACAGAATGGAGAAAGATATTTACAAATCACATATCTAAAAAGGATCTAGTATCCAGAATATATAAATAACTTCTGCAGCTCAACTATAGAACCATAGATAACCTAGTTAAAAAACTAGGCAGAGGACTTGGATAAACATTTCTCCAAAGAAGATATATGAATGGCCAAAAAATACATGAAAAGATGTTCACCATTATAATTGTTAGAGAAATACAAATCAAACTACAGTAAGATACCATTTCACACCTACTAAGATGTCTATAAAATTTTTAAAAAGTATCAGAGAGAATGTGAAGAAATTATTAACTCTCATATATTGCTGGTGTGAATGTAAAATGGTGTGCAGCCTTGGAAATAGTTTGGTTGTTCTTCCAAAAGTTAAACATAGAAGTACCATAAGACCCTGCAATTCCACTCCTAGGATATACTCAAATTAGCTATAGTAATTATTGTACTATGTATATGTATATCAAATCATCATATTGTATGCATTAAAATACATTTTTTAAATTTAAATAATAAAAATTAAAAAAATTGGAAACAATTCTTTTTGAAACTCAATTTTGAAAATGGAATTTTGAAAAATACTTGTACATAAATGTTCAGAGCAGCGCTGCTCACAAACATCCAAAAAAGTTGGAAACAACCTAAACATTTATTAACTGATGAACAGATAAAATGTAGTACATACATACGATGATATGTTATTTAGCCATAATAAGAACCGAAGCACTGATGCATGCCATAACATGGATGAAACGTGAAACATTATGCTAAATAAAAGAAGCCAGACTCAAAGGTTACATATTGTTATATATCTAGAGTAGGTAATTATAGAGACAGAAAACAAATTGGCAGTTGCCTGCTGTTGTGAAAAGGAAAGAATGGGTAGTGACAGCTTAATGGGTATAGGGTTTTCTTTTGGAGTGATTAAAGTGTTTTGGAAGATGATATAGGTGGTAGATGCAAAAGCACTGTGAAGGCAATTTATGCCACTGAATCATACACTTTAAAATGTTTAATTTTATGTTATAAGAATTTCATATTAATTAAAACAAAAAATCTAGGAGAATTATATTGATTAACCAAGATTAAAAATTAACTTACAAAAATCATAAATATTTTATCATTTATAAAATAAAACAGTAAAGGTATTGTTTATTATTTATTGAACAAGATGTCCACTCATTTACTTCCTCAACAAATATTTATTCAACATCTATATGCTAAGCATTATTTTAAGCTTTAGAAATATAGCTTATATTACCAAAATAAAGTTCTTACTCTTTTGGGATTACATATTCGTTGGAATAGACGGAAAATAAGTAAATACAAAGTAATCCATGTAGAGGTAAGGTTTATGAAGAAAATAAGCAGGGTAAAGGAATAAAGAGTATGGAGTGATGGAGTGTTATTTTAGATAGCATATGGATTGTATCCCCAGCACTTAGGACAAAGCCAGAACTTCTATCAACAAATACCGTAAAATAATAAATGAATGAATGGTCACCTTCATAAAATTGAGATGAAGACTTGGTAGAGTGAAGAACTATTAAAAAGGGAACCAAGTAAATAATCAGCACATATATTTTGATCGCTTTCCATGCAGTGGAAGAACATCAGACAAAATGAAAGCACAAGTAAGAGAGGCTAGAAATTGTGTGGAGCAGATCACAAAAGGTTTACAGCTTTACATCTGGACTTTATTTCTAGCTCTCTAGGGTCTGCAACAGTGTGCGGCCTTGAGCTTGTGAGGGTACTGAAATAAATTGGATAGATGGTCAGCACACAGCTCAGTGCTCTGCGCATCATGAATGCCATAAAAACAGTCTTAACTAAACCTAATTTCAAAAACCATGGAAAAACATTAGTGACCCCAAAATACCTCCAGAATTTGATAATTAATTTGAGGTCTGCATTTCTACATTGATTCATCTTATTAGAGAATTATTCTTATGTTTTAACACTTTCAGTTATGTTAAAATAGAAATGCTTATAGGAATTATGACACTATACTTTTAACCTTATTAATCATTTGCAGTTCACCTAGTGTGGATACATTTATGATATTCTTTTTTGATAACAATTAAGAAGCACTCAGTTTGGAAAAACGCAATTTCTTGATTTCTTATTGAATTCTAGAGATGATGAAAACTTGGAACACCAACAATAAATTGAATTTACTTCAAAATATTGGAAAGGATAGCACTAGTTAACAACATTCAGGTCCCCTGTGTCTGGAAATTAGGCTAGAATATGTATGATCTCAGAGACTGGGGAATGTTTATTGGATTCCTGAGACATTTTTAAGTATTTTCATGTTAAATAACCAGGATGTATGCTTTCAGTTGCAGCTTTTCTTCTGTCCTTGCAGCTTAATGACCCTGTGAATCACTAGACAGAAGGTAAATAACAAAGCTCCAGTGAGCTGCTAACCAGATTCCTTTATTCATCCCTCAGCAGAAAAGCAAGAAGCTATATTTATTCTACTCATTATGAAATCCATGGATGAGGTGAAAAACGACCTTGCAGAATGTATAATCAAGGCAAACTAGCAAGGGGTGCTTCCTGCCTTATCAAAGAAGTATATAATGGCTCTTTTTTCGTTTTCCTGGGTCACAAATCAATACAATCAATATCTCTGAAAAGGTGTCTACTGATTCCACCAAATGGATAATGGCCATGTACTGGTTCCAAATAAGAGTCCTTACAGAGAAAATTATTGCAGTGGAAATTTTGTTTCAGCAACTGTTCCCAGGCAAAATAGC
This sequence comes from Pteropus vampyrus, assembly GCF_000151845.1. Taxonomy (NCBI): domain Eukaryota; kingdom Metazoa; phylum Chordata; class Mammalia; order Chiroptera; family Pteropodidae; genus Pteropus; species Pteropus vampyrus. The sequence continues at coordinate 7,863,241 of NW_011888836.1, forward strand.
TATTAATTTATATGATTTCAAGACTAGTCTACATTTTTCTCATCTCTTTCAATTGCCCCTTTTGTTCCTACTTACTTGTTTAATACTCTAACTCTTTTGGACTGTATTATTTTATCCATATTTCTCTGCTCACCATTCTATAGGCCAAAATAGTACCCACTAATTTCCATTCTTGGCTTGGCCTCTCTTAACTTTGATCCAGAAAGTCTTCTCAGATTAGAGGAACAAGTGTTTTGTGGAGTTAGAAGTACATTTTTTATTTCTATGACATCTACTATTGGATTTCTAAATTTAAATAGCAATTAAAAAAACAACAAAATAAATATGACTCTTGTCTCTGCCAATTATTAAATATTTAACTGAGAAAATCATCTAACCCTTCAAATTTCTCATTTATAAAAAGATAAAATAATATCTATTTTGCATTATAAACAAAAAGTTTGAAAAAGATGTAGACTGCTTCATAAATTTAAAAATCCTATATGGATTTAAAGTTTGTAAGCTCAAAGTGAGAGTTATTTAGTTAGGTAATTAAAAGCAGACTGAGTAAGAAATGCATGCCTTGTCTTAACAAGTGATCTCTAAACCTCTATAATTGTATATATCCATCAGAAAAAAGGTGAGCACAAAGTTTTGCCTACATACGTACACTTATTTATTTGCAAGTTATATCCCCACTGTACTAAAAAAAATAGGCTTTAAAATCTAAACAACATAGAAAAAATTTAGAAGTATCATAAACAGTATTTGACAAATTTTTAATTAGGTACTTTTTATTTCAATGCTTAATTTTATTGGCAGATATATTTGAAAAATATAGCAATGTAAGTGCATGGACCCAATGGAAGAAGCACCCATTTTCTTCCATAGCTTGCTCATAATTGGTTCATGTGTGATGTTCTTCTTTGGAAAATGTTTGTATTCCAGTCAAAGCAGCCATTCCATCAAGACTGAATTTACACTTTTTTTCCATAATCCTATTGAATTTAATTTGAGAAGTTACTAACTGCTTCATATATCTACTCTGATTCTCTGATTTTATTAAGACAAATCTAGCAAATCTGTAAACTGAGAAATGTGAAAAACGTGTACTTTCATTAATTTGATGCAAACCACTTACAGTAAGTAATTTGTTGCATCATTTATTTTTTTCAATTTTTTAAAATGTTAATACATTTTAAACATTTGGTGACAAATACATTTTTCTTTGTTTCTATGTTGTTTCTTGTATATTATTTCATCCATTTAAAAATTATTTTGTGACAGGAAGAATGATAACATCATTAATTATATGTGGCTTTCTGTCATTTATTTCAGTGAGAAACTCTGTGAGGCTTCCTTGTGTTTACTATTAAATTTAGTGAAATATTACATTAACTATCATGTGATTAAAATATAGCATTTATCTCCAAATTCAGGATGTTTGAAATCTCTTGTAAGAATTATAACATAATAAGGATGACTTTCTGATTTAATATAGAAACTGAGATACTTTTGATAGTAAAAAAAAATTAAACATAGAGGGGCATTCCTCAACTTGATAAAGAATATCTACAAAAAACACTACAGCTAATAATATACTTAATGGTGAAAAACCAAATATTTTCTCCCTAAGATCAGAAACACCACTCCTATTTAACATCATACTGGAAGTCCTAACTAATGCAATAAGTCAAAAAAAGGAAATAAAATGTATACAGATTGGGGGAAAAAATAAAATGTCTTTGTCCACAGGTGACATGAGTATCTATGGAGAAAATCCCGAAGAATTTTTAAAAAATCTTTTGGGACTAAAAAGGTGAAATATTTATAAGTTGAACAAAACATGTGCAGGATCTATAAGTGGAAAATAAATAATAACTCTGATAGAAGAAAAAGAAAATTATCTAAATAAATGGAAGATTTTCTATGTCCATGGATCAAAAAAATCAATATATTTAAGAAATCAACTCTTCCTAATTTAATTAATAAATTTAACTCCATCCTAACCGAAATCCTAGTTATCTATTTGTGGAAATCCATAGACCGAATCTAAACTTTATATGGAGCGGCAAAAGACACAAAAACCTGGGGGACTGACATTGCCTGGATTTAAGACTTACTATAAAACTATATTAATCAAGACAGTGTGTTGTTGGCGAAAGGAAAAACATATGGATCAATACATTAGAATGAAAAGCTCAGAGACAGATCCATACAAACATAGTCAAACAATCTTTGACAAAGCAAAAAAAAAAAAAAAAAAAAGCATTTTACTGGGGGAAAGGTACTCTTTTCAACAAATAATGCTGCAACAATTGGACATCTAAATGCAAAGTCAATCAGTTAATCTAGATGAATTACACTTTTTAAAAAATTAACATAAAATGGCCCACACTCTCAATATAAAACACAATGCTATAAAACTTCTTGAGGTAAACGTAGGAGAAAAATCTGTGTAACCTTGAGTTTTGATAATGAGTTTTTAGATACAACACCAAAAGCATGACCGTGGAAGAAAAAAAAATATGTTAGATTTCATTAAAATTTTTTTTTCTGTGAAACACTACTAAAAGAATGAAATGACAGCCACAGATTAAGAAAAAATTATTTTTTAAAACACGTATCTGAGGACATTCCTAAATGTATAAAGAAGACTTAAAACACAATAAGAAAATAAATGGGCATAAGATCTAAATAGCTACCTCATCAAAGAAGATATGCAAATGGAAAACAAATATTTTAAAATGATCAACATCATTTGATACTAGGGAATTAAAAATTAAAATAACAGTGAGATACCACAACACATCTATTATAATGGCTGAAACCAAAAATATTGACATTACCAAATACTGGTAAGAATGCAAAGAAACAGAAACTTTTATTCATTGCTACTGGGAATGCCAAATGACAATACCATTTTGAAAGAATTTGGTAGTTTCTTTTAAAGCTCAGCATAGTCTTGCCATACCCAACTATGTAAAAAACATGTCCATGCAAAAACCTGCACATGAATGTTTTTATGTTTTATTTATAATCACCCAAAACTGGAAGAACCAAGAGTACTTCGTAGATGAATAGATAAACTAATCTGTGGTATATCCTGAAAATAGAATATTACTTAGTGATAAAAAGAAATGAGCTATCAAGCCATGATAAGTATAATGTAAATTGTTAAGTGGAAAAAGCTAGTTTGAAAAAGACAATATACTATATGATCCAATTCTGTAACATTTTGGAAAAGATAAATTGTAGACTATAAAAAGGTCAGCTTTGACAGGAGTTTGGAGGGGGAGATAGAAGGTTGACTAGGTAATGCACAGGGAAATTTTATGGCAGTGAAAACTGTTTTCTGTGGTAGTTTAATGACAAATATATAACAATGCATTTGTCAAAACCCAGAATGTTATAGCATAAAGTTTTTCTTAATATATATACAAAAATTATTTGGGAAGTTGGGGGATGCCAGAAAAAAATGCAGAATAAGACACAAGAATCCAACTGCATTATAAATATGAGAAGCAACCCTGCTGAAAAGGATGGCAGGAAAAGATACTGGCCTAAGTAACTCTGGAAATGAGAGTAAGCTATAAAACTAATGGCAAAGAAATTGCAAACAAACAAACAAATGAACAATCAAACCCCACTGTACTGTAGTTAATAACATTTTCCACACGGGTGTGGGTTAAAATTCTGATACTGCTATACATGTATACTGAAACCGAACACTTAAGTAAAAATGGTTTTTTAATACTGTTCTTTAATAAGAGGACTCAGAGCTTTTTGGAAACAGGCTGATTCTAGGATTGAAGTGGATAGTATAAAATGTGAGCGTGGAACACATTTTAGTGCCAGAAAGCGAGGAGGTGCTAAAAGAAATTGATAGCTGATGAGTATATGTCAAAAGGCACAGTAACCAACTTAAAATCACCCAGTGTCCAATACTGGAACAATTTGAGCAAAGTAATAGTAGTAGTAGTAGTAGTAGTGGTAGTAGTAGTAGTAATAGTAGAAGTAGTAGTAGTACTAGTAATGTAGTACCTGATTATAATCCAGTTGTAAAATAAATATCCAGAAGTCCATAATGATATATACATGTGATTAAATAAATTAATAGGCAGAGAAAAGAGACAAGTCTCCTGTGCTGAATAATTCTAAATAATTTACATAGAAGCTCTGTTTTCAAAGAGGGGAAACATAACTTCCACTGTTCCTACCAAGATTTAGTAGATTTTCTTGAATGGATATTTGTCTGTTTTTATATGCTCTTAGAAAAATTTGTAGAGATCTTAAATGATTAAAAAAATAATATTTACCAGTTAAATTGTTGTTTTTAGGGTTGAGGTTTTTCTGAGCAACTTATTTTGTCATTGTGGAAGTCTCTTTTTAAGTAGACTTACTGTCAGAAATGAGGTAAGCCAGAAGACAATGGAGAATCAGGGAAACTGAAATTTTTTTCTGATGCAATACCTATGTAGAGTCTAAGTTCTTCTAAATTTATAATTGTTGTTGCTGTTTCTTTTGATTAGGCACTTCACCCTTAATATCTGAACATTTTTATTTTTCAAGACTTTGTTAAGACTTTGCCTCATCTACCTACCTACAAGTAGAATCTCTAGCTTTTGAAATCCCACAGAAGTTTTTCTCCATTTTCTCTTATAGTAGTACTCATTTTCTAATGTTAAACATTTACTTTAATTCTATTCTTTTTCTCTTAGAGTCCAGAGTCCTAATTTTAATTCAGGTTGAAAATACATCTAACCATAAGCCTTCAATCCCATGCCTCCCCTCCAGCTGTATTTGTGACAAAATGGTGTTCAAGGAGATATAAATGGGAGCCTACCTAAAGCAAATGGAGGTATACTTTAGCATTCCTATATTTTTTTTTCCTGAAATTCTGGTTCTTGTATGTTGGACAACAAGATAACCATTAGAAAAGAAAGCAAGTGCAAGAATATTGGAGAAGAAAAACAGAAGGAAGTGGTGTCTCTAATAATTTCATGAAATTGACAAACCATCCCTGAATTTCTACTTTTTGACTTTTTCTTTAGTGTGACCTAGTAAGTCTTTTATTTCAGTTCATAAAACTAGGGGAAAGATTCACACAGTTATTAACACAGTTATTTATGTGTGTATCTTTTCCCCACTGTCCTGAAAGGAAACCTTTATAAAAAGTATATTAATGGTTGCACAGAGATTAGGTGGTTAGAGGAAGAGATAAGAAATTATTGCTAATGTATATGGGTTTCTTTTTGGTGTGATGAAAAGGTTCTCATATTAAATCGTGGTGATGATTATGCAATCCTGTAAATATACTAAAAATATTAAATCTACAGTTTAAATAGATGAATCAACAGATCTATTTTTAAAATAGAAAAAAATTTACCCAAAAGTGTAAGAATAGATAATGATCAACAGCATAATTACAATACATGATCATCTTTTACATTTGGAGGTACAGAATTAGAATTTGGGGAAGAAGACTAGGTTATATTTTAAATTTCAATGAGCATCTTCTATTAATAAAAGTCTTTATACACAGAACTAAATAAGCTATTTCAGTTAAAAATAAGCAAATGCAGCTTTTATAATTCATCTTTAAGCTCCTGCAGCACTGTCAGTGATCAAAAATATTTGTTTATTAAATAAATAAATTGGAACTTTGTTTGGAGTATCTCAAATAATGCATTTAGAACAACAAAAACATATGTTTTTAAACATTTTACATTGGTCCTTATATCCAGTGAGAGATGGTTTGTGAATTATTTAAAAATAATATGACCACCATTCTAGGTAAAATAAGTTGTCTCTTTATGTGTTTTATTTATACTTTTTAAAGTGTTTTCATATTTTTCTCCTCTTCTTTGTCTGTATCTATTTCTTTTATTTTTCTTCTCCTTTCTTTGCAGATTTTTACAATTTTCCTCAACACAGAGCATGAGACAAAGTCCAAAGACTGCCTGGATTTGGCTTTCTGAAGGAATATGTGAACCATTCTGAGTTTAGGAGCATTTTACTTCAGTAACTGGTGTCAGGAAGAATGGTTAGGCATAGAGAGAAGATGTATAAATTTGATAAGAGATGATTAAAATAATTTAGATATAAAGTGATAGATCTGAACTGAAATGTTCACAATAATAATGGAAAGGAAGAAATAAAACATTATAAAGGGAAAATTATAAATATCTGAATGAGAATGCATACAAGAGATCTCAGTGATATTGTGAGTTTAGATTTGATGACTGAGAAATGAATGAGACAACTCTGGAAAAGAGGACATAGAATGTTGTCAGGACTAGAATCTGGCAACGAAATACCTGATATCAAATGTAACCACACATAGAATCTTGATCTGAACAGAAAATCTTCCTGTTAACCTGTGTATATTACCTGGGTTTTCTTACTTATGAAGGAAGATGAGGGGATGGGAATTTTACGCTGAAAGTAGAAATTTCTGATTATAAGACACAGGATGGGTCAATTAACATAGAACACAGTGTAAATGAGGCTAAGGTGATGGGTTAGTTTCTACATAACAGGCTGTATTCCTAACATTAAAAACAAATCCATTAGTCACCAAGTGCAGTAGGGAACAGATGTGTTTGCCTCATTGTAAAAATGTCACTATTACTGGGGAAACATTAAGTATATGTTTTATTTACAAGTTAGTTCTCAGAATGTCAGAAAGAAAATGACATCTAGTCAAAAATTATAGTCGATGAAGAAAGATATCTAGTTTCCAGTAGTAAAAGTGGAATTCTATATTATTCCCATGAGTTAGCAGAGGTTATTACATTGATCAATTTAGAAAAAACACATGATTTTAGAAAGGTGTATGCAGAGATATTAAATAGTCAACCCAATTCAAGATCTTCTATCCCTTAGGGCAATTATCTGACCCGATTCTCTATTTCATGGGTATGGTAGTTTATAATACAGATATTAACTCAAGTGTGCACAAATTGCTACAGAAAAATTATCTTTGTTACTGCATCTTTCACTGAATATTGGATGTCAGAATGTATTGCATGCAACAAGTAGTCAAGGCAGGAGTTGTGCCTAAAAAATAAAAACTGTGAAGTAACAACTTAAGATTTTTAGAATTAGCAAGCATATTTTTAGCATATTATAGAATTTGTAATGAGTCTCTGTTTCAAATATAATAATAGAAAAATTGAATTCTGACTTCTTTTTTGGACTTGTGTTGTAATGCCTGAATTTCTCAAAGCATATGGTGATTCTCAAAATTATTCTTTTTCCACCTACTGCTAGAAATTTCTTGCCTACTGATTTCAGCACCCCTTCAATGGTGTTAAAACCAATTAGTGATACATCAAAGGGTTTTTTTAATAACAGAAAGTTTAAACTACTACAGAACATTTGCACATTAAGCCTTATGAAAATCCATGATATCATGATCTTTGATCTGTTCCTATAAGGTTAAATTTATAAATGCATTTTCATTACTAAACTTTAACATCGTCAGAAGCAATCAGAACAAACATAAGTGATCTAAACTTAACTAGAATGGTAATATTTGTGAAACTAACATTACAAAGCAGGCATTAATTTTTTTAGTAGATATATAGATTTTCTCCCTAAGTATTTCCTACAGTGTAATAATCAGCTATTTTTTAATATAAAAATGCAGCGATAAATAATGGACAGACTACAACAAAAACTACAACCAACAAGTTATATATTGGCAAATGTTTGCTTTTAATCTCATTTCTAATTCAAATATAATTGAAGATCATGCAAAAGTACATTCATTAATTAATACAGATTTACACAAAAATCATTTATTTTGTTGATGTAGTTTGTATTTATATAAGGAACTATGTTGTTATTTTGACATCAAATAATTCAGAACTAGCAGAGACTCAGCATTGCAATAGAAAATTTAAGTTCATTATTTAACAATATAAAGGAAACTTTAAAAAGAAAGAAAAAACTTATTGAGAACTAATACAGGCTTCACCCCATCAGGAAGAATGAGTTTCAATGTTACTTTGGATGACTGCATCTTTTGACATCTTTTCATTTCTCTGTCACCACTTGTCAAACAACTTCATATAAATACTCTTTTATAGTCACTATCTGGAAGATCTCTATCATAACAGAGGATACAGTCAACCTTATATATTGCTCCTTGATATGCCAGTGGATAGTGGAAGAACATGAATTGGAGTCAAATCCCAACTTGACCACTGAATAACCGTGTCAGAGTTATTCAGTCTCTCCAAGTCTCAGATCCCTCTTCTTAAAAGTGGGGTCATAATATGTATTCTATAGTACTTTTGTGAGAATTAAATATTATATACTACATAAGAAACAATTAATGTCATGTTTTATACACAGAAAGTATTCAGTAAATGATTCAGTAGAAATGCTGCCAACAACAGAGATCCATGGAGATATATTTTAGCAAGCAGTCAGGAGAAACATGGTATTTGGATATTAAATAAAGAGGATGAAGTATAAGTGTGAAGTCTGAAATGAGAATAAGTAGGTCCAAATTATTTATATTTTATTCCAAGAAAAAAAAAATAAAAGAAAGATGACATAATGATAAATAAGTCTCTATGTATGAAATCAATCCATTTACAGTGGAGAGCTGCAGTCTGATTTGGTAGCTACAAGCCACATGTGGTTGTTGAACACCTGAAATGTGGTTGGTCCAAAAGGAGATGTGTGGTAACTATAAAATGGCCACTGGGTTTTGAAAACGCTTAATACAAAAAAGTACATAAAATAGCTCAGATAATATTTTGAATATTTTGACTTAAATGAAATGTGTTACCAAAATTATTTTACCTTTTTAAATGCAGCTACTGGAGAATTTTAAATTATGCGTGTAATTCACACTTTTATTTCTATTGGACAGAGCTAGTTTAGAGAAAGAGAGAAGCATAGGAATGGCTCTATTCTAATGGTCAAAATGTTAGGAAAAATATTGTTTGGTGCATCCTCAGTTTCATGTGGTGTTTGGAGAAGGTTCTCCAAGAAAATAGAATTTGTATTGTATATAAGAAAATAAATAAATTTTCTCTAGGTAGTGAAAATAATAAGGAAGACCTTGGTCATTTGCTAATTATCAGACAAAAAAAAAATCGTAAGAAAACACCAGCTGGATCTGGAGTTAGACTCAGAGAAAAGACAAGAAAAGAAAACTGACTTCTCAATATCACAGCCAGAGAAAGAATTCTGGTTTCACAGGTCATCTGAACAAGACTTAACTCATTAATATGGACAATGAAAATTTACTGGCAGTTCCCTAATTTTAAATATAATGCAGTTTTAAAAATTGTACAAATGTTCATTTACAAAGCAGAGGGAAATATTCTGCAAAACATGATTCTTTTACCACCAAATATTTACTTAATCTTGCTTTTAGATATATAATTCAAAATTCTAAACATTTCATAAAGCATCTTTGTTTTTTGATTAACAGTTCAAATACAAATAAACAGTATGAGTCCTAAGAACATCAATTTAAGTTTTCAATTTAAATACACTATCTTTTCATATTTTCTCAATTCAGTATTTATGATTTCTATGTCTCTTATCACTAGTAATATCATTCAAGTGTAAACCTCACCCATTATAAAATTAATGAGGGCAAGATTCAAAAATATATCCAAATAATTTCAAAATCATTATTGGTTTACATTTATGGTGTCGCTGCTAAATTACATTATTGGTTTGTTGGCAGTTTTTAGAAATATCGGTCATTAAATATAAGCAAATTTGAATTTAGATTATGAAAGATAATCTAGAACTGTTAATGTATAAAAGATGAAGATGTAAGTTGTTCGAAATCTAAGGTCTGAGTGATATGACCTTCCTGTACAAACTAGAGCAGCATAGCAACCCATTTTTTAATTTGTTTTCCACTTTGAAAAGTGATATTGATGAACACTTGCTTAATTAAATTACTATGTTTATCTTAACTGACTCATTGTCCAGAATAACTTAACATGCAAATTTATAGGCTGATCTTTGGGTTTTATGCTGATTATATTTATATATATAATTTTATATTTTGATGTTATTGAGCATGTTAAAACATACAGATTTCCCTTCTTTTTTTCTTTACTTTTATTCTTATTGTTATGCTTTTACTGCTTAGAATGAGTTCCTTACAACACAAATGGGTCAGAGGTTATAATACTATATGATTGTAAGATAACTATCTGGATACTGTGTTGTTATGTGAAACTGGGGTCAAAATGTACTTTTTAAATCTTTATAAAATAAATCTACTCGAGATGGGAACATAATGTTGAATGAATGCATTAATTCTATTTTTACAATGAAATTGAGAAAAAAAAGATGTATTCTCATAGGGACATACCTAACTATAAAATTATACCAGCATTTTGACAGTCAAGAGAACAGCTCATGACTATGTATTTAAATGTATTTATCAAAAATATTTAGTATTTCTTAAACTATGAAAAAACTGGATGATTTAAACATTTTTAAATATGAAATAGATTTGCGAGAACTAAGTATAATTAGCATCCATCTTAGCTCTCATTTCAAATGTATGTCTATTGACATGAAGAGTAAAAACTAAATTAAAAAAATCAAAGGGCTGAAATGTAAAATTATAATAATCATTAAGTAAAAGAGAATAATTCATTAGTGTTTGAAATAATGTAGTAGTTAATCAAATAAATTTATTGCCAAATTATTTTACATTTGGTCAAAATAAATGTGTTATTTGCATCTTAAAATAGTCACCGTAGTGCTTAATTTGATGGGATACTTAACAGAAGAAACCAACAACATAGAATTAAGTAGGAACCTAGATTTATACAAAAGCCCGACTGAAATATTTCAAGATATTTGAAAGTGGAAAATGAGGTAGGAAAAAGAAGGAGCTGGAGAGGTATTTGATTGTTGATTGATTTGATATTAAAAAATGAGGGAGGACTCTCAGTCCTGGGGTAAGGTAGTGAAGACTCATTTTTCCCTGCTTATCCCCTCAATACACAACTCAATATCTTGTAAATAGCTCAACAGACAATCATTTAATTTAAAAGGTGAACTTGAAGAATTTCAGATGAGCATAACAACATCTTGTTGAGTTCTCTGGATTGGTTTTCTTGTTTGTTTGTTTGTTTGTTTGTTTGTTTGTTTACATATGCTGGACATGGGGTGGCAGAGAGGCCTGCAATTTAGAACTTCCAAGAGGTTTAGAAAAACAAGATCAAGGCCTGCTGTCTCTGGCTAAAAGACTTGGAAAGGAAAACCCTGGAGACACTCAGCCAGGAGACTAATACTCAATGACAGTTGCCCACAGCAGTGGCAATAGTGGGAACCCACCTGAATGAACTGACCTCTCTCCCTTACCCCGCATGTTCTGGCAGCAGCAGTTCCACCTGTCAGCAGCAGCACCAACAAGTCTCATGTCTCCAAGCCCTCTGTCCAGTGGCAGAAGGGAAACCAAGCCCAGAGTCTCCAGATGTGCTATTTTGGACCAGAAAGCAACTCAGATCCTGGGGGTCTTGGTCCTCTACCAAAAAGTGGAAGGAGACTCAGGTGAGCAATTCCATCCTCCTGCCACACAATAGAGGAGAGAGGG
>NW_011888836.1:7876420-7878389 GCF_000151845.1 Pteropus vampyrus
TCAGGACAATTTATTTTCTTTCTTTAATATATTCACAAAAAATAGCTACAGATACATTGCCTCTTCAGAAATGCTTTTAAACAGATGATTATTTTGATCATTCTTCTTGGATAAAATGGTAATTTCTGTCCACAACAATCATTTTTCTCTATTTTGACAAGGTTCTAAATCCCCCTTTTGTGACTGCTGTCTATAGAGTGCAGTCAACTTTTTTAATTGTTGACAATCTTATTATTTTTTGAATGTTAGAGAATCCATATAAGGCCTTCAAGAATTTTATGCTTTATTCCTTCTAAGCTCCTTATAATCCTTTGACCTCGCTGTCTCACTCATATAATTAAAAAAAAAAAAAACAGTAGAGTTGTTTTTATAATGTTTTAAAATATCTGTACAATGTCTCAATTATAATAATTTTCTAGTGCTTTAAATTTTTTTATTTTTAAATTACAGAAGGCATACGATATTATTTTAGTTTCGGGTATACAACATAGTGATAGATATTTATGCAACATACAAAGCGATCACTTTGATAAATCTAGTACTCCTCTGACACTGTACATAGTTATTACAATATTATTGACTAAGTTCTTTATGCTATAATTTACATCCCTATAATTATTTTGTTACTACCATTAGTACTTTGTAATCCCTTTCCCTTTTTCATTCAGTTTTCATCTGGCAACCCTCAAAATGTTCTCTGTATCTATGAGTTTATTTCTGTTTAGTTTGTTTGTTTTGTTCTTTAGATTCCACATGTAAGCAAAATCATATGGCATTTATCTTTCTCTGTCTGACTTACTTCACTCAGCACAGTACCATCTAGGTTCATCCATTTGTTGCCGATGGCAAGATTTCATTCTTTTTTATGACTGAGTAATATTCCATTGTAAATGTGTACTACCTCTTCTTTACACATTCATCCATTGATGCACACTCAGGTAGCCTCCATATCTTGACTATTGTAAATAATGCTGCAGTGGATGTATGGATTCATATGTCCTTTTAAAGTAGTGTTTTGGGTTTCTTAGGTTAAACAGAAGTAGGATTACTGGATTCTTCTTTGTCTCACGTTATAGCCTTTGTTTAAAAGTCTATTTGTCTGGTATAAATATTGCTACCCCACCTTTTTTGTTTTTCTTTCCATTTTAATGAAACATCTTTTCCACCCCTTTGCTTTTAGTCCATGTGTGTCTTTGATTTGAAGTGAGTCTCTTGTAGGCAGCATATGTAAGAATCTTGGTTCCTTATCAATTCAGCCACTCTATCTTTTGATTGGATCACTTAATACATTTACATTTAAAGTAATTATTGATGGATATATAGTTATTGTCATTTTATTATGCATATTTTTTATCTTTTTCCCCTCTTCTTTTTAAAAAAGTCCCTCCAACATTTCCTGTAATACTGGCTTGGTGGTGATGAACTCTTTAACTTTTTCTTGTCTGGGAAACTCTTTTCCTGTCCTTCGATTCTAAATGATACTGGGTAGAGTCATCTTGGTTGTAGGTCTTTGTTTTTCATCACTTTGAATATTTCATGCCAATTTCTTCTGACCTGAAAAGTTTCCATTGAAATAAAAGTTGACAGTCTTATGGGAACTTTCTTGTAGGTAACTGATTTTTCTTGCTGCTTTTAAGATTCTCTCGTCGTCTTTACCCTTTGGCACTTTAATCATGATGTGTCTTGATGTAGGCCTCTTTGGCTTCATCTTGTTTGGGACTCTCAGTGCTTCCTGGGCTTGTAATTCTATTTCTTTTGCCTGGCTAGAGTTTTCAGTTATTATTTTTTGAAATAAGTTTTTAATTTCTTACTCTCTTCTCCTTTTGATACTCCTATGATGTGAATTTTGGTACACTTGTTGTTTCAAAGGCCCCTTAAACCATCCTCATGTTTTTGGATTATTTTTTCTTGTTGCTGCTTTGTTTGTGTGTTTTCTGCTACCTTATCTTCTAAATTGCTTATTCAATCC
>NW_011888836.1:7878439-7900557 GCF_000151845.1 Pteropus vampyrus
TTAAACCATCCTCATGTTTTTGGATTATTTTTTCTTGTTGCTGCTTTGTTTGTGTGTTTTCTGCTACCTTATCTTCTAAATTGCTTATTCAATCCGCTACTTTATTTAATCTGCTGTTGATTTCCTCTAATGTTTTCTTCATTTTAATTATTGTATTCTTCATTTCCGACTGCTTTTTTTTAGGTTTTCTATCTCTTTGTTAAAGTTCTCACTGAGTTTCTCTACTTTTCCCCTAAGTTCATTGAGCATCCTTAAAACCAGTGTTTTAAATTCTGTATCTGGTACATTGTTTGTCTCCATTTTCTTTTTCTTTCTTTCTTTCTTTCTTTCTTTCTTTCTTTCTTTCTTTCTTTCTTTCTTTCTTTCTTTCTTTCTTTCTTTCTTTTTCTGGAATTTTGTTCTATTCTTTCATTTGGGACATATGTCTTTGTCTCTCTATTTTGGCAGTCTCCTTGTATTTGTTTCTATGTGTTAGGTAGGACTGCTATTTCTCCCAATCTTAGTAGCATGGCCTTATGTAGTAGGTGTCCAGTGGGGCCCAGTGACATAGTCTCCCTGGTTACCTGAGCCAGGTCCTCCAGGTTTGTCCCTTGTATGAGTTGTGTGTATCCTTCTGTTGTAGTTGAACCTTGGTGGTTGTTTGCACGTCAATGAGACAGCTTGACCCTTGTGATAACTAGCTAGTCACTACAGTGGAGGAGCTGAGACTATGGAGCAAGATTTGTTTTAGCAGGGCTCTGGTACCTGCCTAGTCTGCCCTTTAGGCGTGTCATCCTCTGATATGGCCCTGGTAGTGCTCCAGCTCAGATGGAAGCCTGTCACTGGGTGTGCAGGCCAGAGCCTCCTGGGTGGGGCCCCACTGCAGGCCAAGTTTAGCCACAGCTTGTGCTTTGCCAGGGGCCAACTGGCATGAGCCACCAAGCAATCCCCAGATGGCCGCCACCCACACTGTGCTTGGATGTGCCTCAAGAGACCAGAAACTAAGGCTGGCTGCCATTAGAGCTGGGCTTGAGGCTTTTTAGCAAGAAGTATGGGGCATACTGAGGCCAGATGCTGCTTATTTGGAATTTGTGAACCTCTGAGAGATTTTAAGAAAGTCTGCAGCATGAGTCAAGATAGGCCATTTGTAATGGAAAAGCCACTAGAAGTGTCTTGAGTGGGCCTGTGAGTTAGCTGGAGCAAGTCTCAGAAAATCACCTGGGCAGGGCAACCAGTGTTAGCCAGGTTGATAGAGACTTGGATATGACAGCTGCTTGGGTCTGCACTTCAGGAGTGTGGAAGGCTCAATAAAGAAACAATTTCCTTTGCCAGCACTTATGTCTAGGAGAAAGCTGAACCTTTCCCTGACGCCTGACAATTCAGTTCCTCCCCATATGTCCCTGGTGCCTTTGAGCTGCTGCCCCAGCTCTAGAGCTCAGAGTGAGTGAGTCTGTCAGAAAGTAAGTCTGTGCATGGGCCCCTTAAGAAGAATGTCTGTGACTCCAGCGGCCCTGTCTCTCTCAGCCACAATCCACTGGTTTCCACAGCCAGTATTTGTGGAGACTTCTCTTCTTGGCATTGGAACCCTGGACAGGGGAGCCTGGTGTGGGGCTGGGACCCTTCACTAGTCTGGAGGGTTCTCTCCTGCAGAGATGTCCCTCCCAGTTCTCAACCGCCATACATGGGTGTGGAACCAGACTTTTTCACATCTCTGCCCCTCCTACCAGTCTCAAGGTGGCCTCTTCTGTGTGTCCCCAGTTGTAGGACTTCTGTTTGGCTAGACTTCAAGTAATTCCCAGTGATGGCTGTTCTGTAGTTTAGATGTAATTCTGATGCAGTTGTGAGAGGAGGCAAGCACAGCATCTACCTACTCGGCCATCTTGACTGAAGTCTCTAGCACTTTTAATTTCTTTTATATAAGTGGGGAAAATAAGCATTTATTATATAAATATAGTTTGTAAATGCTGTTAACAAACTTAGTTCTAAAGATTTTAAGGACTTTTTTTCTACTTTTGGAAAACATTATTTTGACAAAGCACCAATACTGTAATCTGGTGTTTTTTTGTTTTTTTGTTTTTTGTTTTTGTTTTTTTGTTTAGTTTTATTTGTTTGTTTTGCTTTGTTTGTGAGAGAAAATTGGGTTAGGTTATAATATAGTATCCTGACTTTTGTATTATATGAGTAGTTTCCTTATTTGCCATACTTCTGACGCAGTTGAAATATGAAAATAAAGACAGTTTAGGGGAAAAATAGCAAAATGAAAAATTGAGACTAAAAAATTATTGTATGACATTTGATGGCAGAAAGTTTCATTACATAGCAAAATTCACAAAACAGTTTAGTGACAGTATGCTTTGGTCAGGAATTTGTGTGTTGCACATGGTGAAACCCCCATTTATCCAGTTTAAGGAGAAAATCCTTACATTGACTTATTGATTTAAGAGACTCAGGCATACCACAGGTACAATGGGTTTTAAACATGGCTAGATCTTGGACTGCAGATGAATTCAAATCTCTCTCTCTTTCTGTATATCTCTCTCTGTCTCCTCTATTTTCTTCTTGATACTTTATGAAAATTTTGTCCATCAGCAACTGAAAGGTTTGAAATATACAATTTCAGTATTCTTTGTGGAAATTGAATATTTCTCAGTATCTGTAGAAAGTATCTCAAATTGATTCCAGGCTTGAATTACGTTGCCTCTTCTGGAACCAGACAAAAGTCTCAGACATCTTGAATCACAAGAGGTAAAATGGCACATTTATTATTTTTATTTAATACATAACAAAATTGAGAAAAATAATGAATGCGACTACCATGTAAACTTATATGGTGTGTCCGAGTATTCAAACTCAGGTTTTTCCAATTCTAAATCCTATTCCTTTTAAAAAGACTCATGAAGAAACTATTCTTATACACCATTTTAGAACGGGTATTCTATTTTTCTTGAACAATTTACCTAACTGACCTTAAGATGTTGTCATTCTTACTATGAATAATATTTTGGTTAATCAATTATCATTATTAATTAATTATGGAGGAAGTACTATAAAATATGCATAGAGGCAAAAAGATTAGTTCATGCTTTAACTTAGCTAAGTTGGGTTATGCTTTAAACATTTTAAACAAAAATGTATATGGGAATTGCCAAAGAGAAAAAAAATAGCAGCTCAGAGGATCGGGGAGACAATATAGATTTAGGCAACTGTGAAAGGTTTCCTAGGATGTGGACAAGGTATGAGTTTAATAAATGTATAACATTAGTGTAGGAAGAGTAGAGTTGGAATGCATTCTAGATGAGGAAAGAGAGATAATGTAACCAAAGTTTATAGAAAATAATGAAGAAGAAAATTTGGGGCAAAAATTAAAAGACTTCTCTGAGATTATTTTATGTGACACTCTACAAGTTATTTAAAGTCTCTAGTTATCATATATAAAATAAATACACGTTTTTTGTACTCTATCTAACAGCTTTTCCCATTGTTGGAATGTTTTCTTTTTATAGTTTTAGGTTTTATATACAGGTCTGTGATATATTTGCTATTTTTTTTAATATGGTGCAAGACAAGGGTCAAGATAATTTTTATTGTTACATTTTCCTGATGGACTGATCCTTTTATCAACACTCATATGCAACATTTCTCTTTAGCTCTAGTAACTATTTTTTGTTACTTCACTTCATATTGGTATAGTCACTCCAGATATGTTGCAGTTGTTTGCATTATATATCTTTTTCCATCCCTCTATATTAAATCTATCATATCTTTTAATATTCCCATAAAGAGTATATTTGGATATTATTTTATGACCTAGTCTGACAATTTCTGCCTTTTTGATTGGGATGTTTCTTCTTTTTATATTTAAAGTACTTACTGGTAATGTATCATTTGCATCTGTCATTTCAGTTGTTTTTAATGTCATTTGTGGTTTCTTATCCCATATCCCCCAATTTTTGTTGGTTTCTTTATTATATATTTTTAGTATTTTTTAGTGGTTGCTCAGGAGATTAAAATTAGTGGATTAGTATCAACTGAATTTCAATAGCATACAAAAGCTCTGCTCTAATATAATTTCATTTCCTTCCCCTCCTTTGTAATATTGTCATATAAATTACTAATTTGTATATTATTAGTCCATCAACACATTTTCATAATAATTGCTTTATGCTATTATGTTTTAAATGGAGAAGAAAGTGTTACAAATTTTTTAATATTCTTTTTTTTACTTTTACGTATGTGTATTCTGTTACCAGTGTTCTTTATTTCTTTGTGTGGTTTTGAGTGTTCTAGTGTTCTTTCATATCAGACTAAAGGACTTTATTTTGTATGCCCTATTGGGGAGATATGCTGGAGAAAAAATCTCTGATTTTTGTTTGTTTGCTTGTTTGTTTTTTGGAATGTAAAATATCTTTAAAATGCTTTGAAAATGCCATCTCATTCTGTCCTCCAGGGTTTCTATTTAAGAGACAGTTGTTCATTTTATTGAGCATCTCTTATACAAGTCTTTTCTTCTTCTTTCTGTTTTCAAGTTTTTCTTTGTCTTGGATTTTGATAGACTATCATATCTAATAATGTATCTCTTTAAGTTATTCTATTTGGAATTTATTGAGCTTCTTGAATGTGTAAATTTACTTTTTTATTAAATTTAGAAAGTTTTAGACCATCATTTCTTTAAATATACTTTTTCTCTCTTTCTCTTTTCCTCTGAAACTTCATTTATGTATATATGCAATATTGCTAGAATCTCACAGTTCTCTGATATTCTGTTCATTTTATTTCCTTCTTCTTTTTTTTATTATTTCTCACTCAGACTTGATGACTCCTGTTGATCTACTTTCAAATAATTTGATTATTTTACCAGCTCAAATCCATCCGCTGTTGAGCCTCTCTGCTGAACTTTTTATTGTAATTATTTTATTTTTTAAGTTGAGATTTTCTACTTTTTTGAATAATGTTCCTCTATTGATGTTTTTATTTGGTTGATTATTGTTATTATGCTTTTATTAATGTTTTAGATATATTTCTATTTAGTTGAACCTGTTTATAATGGCTGCTTTAAAATATTTTCTGATGAGTCCAACTTATAATATTCCTCAGATACTATTTTTAATGATTGCTTTTTCCTTCTGTGTATGGGCTATATTTTCATGTTTCTTTCATGTCTCATAATGGTTTGTTGAATACTGAACATTTTAAATAATATAACATGGGAGATTTTGTTGTTATTTGTTGCTGTTGTTTGTATTAGTTGGTTCATTTGTTAGTGATTTTCCTGAATTAATTCAGTAAAGTATGTTTTCTTGGACATGCACAGTTACTGAGGTCTTTACTTAACTTGTGGTCAGCCAATGATTGAATAAATATTCCCTTAAACAACTTTGAACAACTTTCTTCCACCTTTTCTGAGCAACCCTGTGTTTACGTTGGGGTATGCCTTTAACACTCTGATAGTTTACAACTCTTCCTGAACCTTTGCTTCTTTCTTGTGTATAGCGTCATTATCAGAGATGAGAGATTACGGCCTTCTCAGACCTTTTCTGGGCAGGCAAACAACTATGTACTTGCATGTGTAATTCTCAACACTCAGGAACATGTCAGCACTTTTCTAAGTCCTCTATGGGTATCTCATTCCCAGATTTTACTTTTAAGTTTTTTGGGCAGCATCATGTTTATTCCAACTGGTATCACCACTGCAGGAGGCTGCAATGTTAAACAATTGTTCCTAACGCTGTTTGCTAAATAACATGAAGATGGGAATTTTCCCAATGAGATAACTCAGAGGTCATTAATAAAATAAGACCTGTGAACAGAGATTTTCTAGACAATTGTCAAACAGATCAAACAGTGACAATTCTCTGAGATGGGGCTTTTGGTGGAGCTCCAAACCTGTTCTGGCCCCTTTAGTACCTTCTAATGGCTGCTGACTTTACAGTTACCTTTTTTGCAAGTCTGTTGGTTTTTAAGGCTGCTGCAGAGCTGGGGAAAGAAGGAAGGGAACAAAACAAATTAAAGTGACACAAAGTTTGTTTTTACTGAGATTCAGTGGTTTTTCTTAAAATAACATACCTTAGATTGTTACAAGTCTTTGCTTAATTTCCAGAATTCTGAAAAAAAAATTGATTTTGATAATTTCTCATTGTTTTTATGAAGGAGCAAATTTTGGAGTCTCATTTCTCTACCACTCTCCTGGTAGGAGGCATTAAGAAATATTTTCTTTTACAGATGTGTTCCTCTGATAAAGTTCTGTAGCAGAACACCATTTGGCAGGTGTTCCAGGGAATAAATTCCTATAAGAGTACTTTCTGTGTTCTTTTCTTGGCACATACCCAGTCCAAATAAGTAGTTTAAATGTGAAGTCCAAAATCAGGTTAGGTATCTTGTATTTAAAAATTCTCATTGGAAACCTTTTCTACTTAGGGTCCAGGCTATGACGGATGTAACTTTTTGTTGCTTTTATATGCTAGTTTTTTTCTAAACCACCCTTTCAGTGAGTAGGGTCATAATGACAAAGGGCCTCCACTATGGCAAATTGGGTTGCATCACACCTGTTCTCCTTCTTCTCCAAATATCACATGACCACACTTCTCAAGACAAATCTGTTCTTTCAAGGATTTATTCTCGTTAAGGATAGATATCTATCTGTTCCAGCTGATATAATTGGGGGGAAGGAGAATTGCTATTTGCTCCTCATTCCATTCATACTCACATGCCCAATATTATTCCTGCCTCTACTGGAGTTTTTGCTCTCAATTCTTATTGGAAAATCACATTTCAATTAAGAAGTCAGGTTTTTGGGTAGTGGGTACATGCTTACCCAGTTTTGCTTTTTCTTGCTTGCTTATTTTTCTTTACTCCTTTTATTGGAATTCTGATAATCTTGAATTTTACACCAAATGGAGTAGTTTGTA
Source organism: Pteropus vampyrus (assembly GCF_000151845.1). Classification (NCBI taxonomy): domain Eukaryota; kingdom Metazoa; phylum Chordata; class Mammalia; order Chiroptera; family Pteropodidae; genus Pteropus; species Pteropus vampyrus. The sequence continues at coordinate 7,885,324 of NW_011888836.1, forward strand.
AATGTTATGCAGCAGATACACCCATCTGTGACATCACACAAGTCTCCTCATAACATCATCCATCTTGAGCTTACTCAGGCAAATATAAGGAAAGTGAAGATAATAAATACCTATGTCTCCCTGGCCTTTAAATATTCAAGGCTTTGAATTCTCTTTATATGAAGACTGAACTAACTTTTAGTTCTAAATTATATCAACTTAATTATATTTCTTTATTCAGCTCCAATATTGGATCCTACTTAATTCATTATCATTTTTGCTGAAAGAATAGCTATTTGACATATCACTTAAAATTGCATTTGGTCTCCTAACAACTTTTTAAGATAGAAACTATTTTGAAGTCCATTTCATAAGTGAAGAAACTGAAGTTTAGTACATTTAGATAACTTGGCTGTGTATATCAAAAGCGAATTGTAGAGTCAGCATTCAGAATTATGTCTATTACTTTTTATTTTTAAACATTTCATATAACATTATCTTTTTCTATCATAATACAAAAATGATGGAGAATATATTGCAATCAAAGCAAGAGAGACAATTGGTGCCTTTAGATTAGAAAGTAGTAACACCGTCTTTACTCACAAATGATGAATGTGTTGAAAAATCCAAGGAAATCTACCAAAAAATTTACTAATGCTAGTAAATTGAGTTTAGCAAGAGGGAAATATATAAACTCAATACATAAAAATCAATTGTATTTCTACATACCAAATAATCATATATGAAAAATTTAAAAGTAATATTTACAATGGTATCAAACATGAAATATGTATCGTTAAGTCTGACAAAAAATATTAAAGACATGTATACTGAAAAATATAAAGCATTTACTGAGAGGAAGTAAAGATCTAAATAAATGAAGACATGTACCACCTATAGATTGGAAGTCTCAATGTTGTTGAGATGTAAATACTTCACGATTTGATATAACATAAATCTCAATCAAATCCTAATAGGCATTTTTGTGAATCTTAAAAAACAAATTGGAAGTTAATGTGAAAATGCAAGGGACCCAGATTAACCAAAATAAATTAGTAAAGAAAATAACAAAGTTGGAGAACTAAATACTACCTAATGTCAATACTTATTATAAAGCTATAGTAATCAAGACACTTTTGGTATTGGAAAAGATAGATAAACAGATAAAAGACAAAGAATAAAAAGTCCAGAAATAGATACACACATATAGGGACAACTGATTTTTGAAATGGTACAGAGTCAATTCAGTGGAGAAAGAATAGCGTTCATCAAATATTGCTTAAACAATTGGATAACTATATGCAAAAACAAAACAAAACAAAACAAACATCAATTCATAACTTATATGTAATAACACAAAATAAATTATTGGCCTAAATATAAAATTTAAAACTATAAAACTTCTAGTAAAAAGAAAGAAAAACTTGTGATTTTGGGTTAACATCTAAGATATGGCAAGATAAACATACAAATAAGAGAAAAAGTGATAAATTGATTTCATAAAAATTAAAAGTTTCTGTTTTTTTTTAAAGATGCTATTTAGAGAATTAAAGATAAGCCACAGACTGGTAGAAAATATTTGTAAAGTGTATCTGTAATAAAGGATTTATACTCAGAATCTATAAAGAACTCTCAAAACTTAAGATATCAAACAAAGTAATAAAAAAAACTGGGCTAAATATTTAGACACTTTATTAAAGACCATCAGTGATTTCCTGTGCATAGAGTGGAAATTACACATAGGCAAGAAAAACTTTTGAGAGTGATGAATATATCTATTACCAATTATAGTGATGATTTCAAGGGTGGAATACATATCAAAAAATTATCAAATTGTATACTTTAAATATATGCAGTTTATTGTATACATTTTTTATGCCTTGTGATGAGCAAGATTTAGTTCCTTGAGTTGAAAGATCTGTAGAGTTATTATAGCTCTCTTCAGGGAAAGATTACTGTATTTTTAGTTCAAAATTACCTTCAGGGAACCGGGAACAAACTTAACCCAATGACACCTTACACACTCATAGAGAAGTTGATATGATAGATGTCAAAAACAGGAGATAACTTGTATAAAGATTGCTACTAGCATGATTTACTTCAGGAAAAAAATAACCCTTCAGCTTCAGTAGTTGCTCTTGTAATTGAGCTTGCCTGTGGGAAGAATATAAGTAGTTAGGATAGTTTACATTGATTTATAGACCTCTTCTCTTCTGTTCTCTATGCAGGAAGACAGGTTTCTCTCTACTACAGAAAAAAAAAATTACAGTAAACAAAGAAGTTATTTCGGGAGCTGGAATGAATGTTTCATTGGCTCTTTATATAAAGTAAAGAGGAAATATTTACAACATATAATGAAAAGAAATTTTTAGCATTAATACTATATGAAGAACAAATGAAAATAAATTAAGAAAGATGAACAAGAAAAATATAAAAAGTACATGGATGATAGATTTAAATTAAAGAAATATAAGTAGTCAATAAATATATCAGAAAGTTCTAAATCTCAGGAATATATAAATAAAACAATTATTTATTCCTTCCTTCTATCTGTTTGGGAAAAGTTGAACACACATTCGTGTGTACATGCACACACATACACACAGATGCTGCATTGGCAACAACTTCAATGATCTTTGTATTTCTGCTATAATACTCTCCCTTGTGCTTTTTATTTCGTTCGCACAGCTATCTTTTTCTTGGACTTCTCATTACCACTATCATTGGTTGCAACCTCTGGATCCTGAATCATTTTTTACTAGAACTAGGGAGAGTTCAATCGTGAAGAAGCCATGTATCAAGGCAGAAATCTATCCCAAAGTCTCCCTCATTCAGAAATTCCTTGATTCCTGAACTGGGAAACATGATTGTTCAAAATTCTCTATTCTTTAATGGAGGAGACCTGCCAGAAAATAAATGCCATCTGTATATAATCATAGTGGAATCTTACCCTTTATTGCAAACATTACCAGATTTTGGAAAAAGATATAAATTACTCATTGTCCTCTATGAAATAAAATTAGGCCAGAATGGCCAGGGCCTTTCTTTTCAAGAAAGATAGTTCTATTTTTCTTTCATCTTCCTCATTCTTCCTTTGCTTTCCTTTCATTTTCTCTTCTTTCCTGCCTTCTCCTCTCCTCTTCTCTCCTGTCTTTTCCTTTCTTTACTTTTTTATCTTTTTCTTTTCCTATTTGTTTTATGTGCCAGAAATATTTCTGGAGTGACCAGGAAAAAATCAACAGGCTGCTACCTAGAGGAAAGCATTGCTTCACAATGTCCCACAATCAATTATCAATTACTAAACATGCACCTGATAATGGTTTACTGGACAGATATACTAATGTTTCTAGGGAGAGTCTCGGGCCACTGAAATATGGGGATGACTCTCCTAAAGTATTAGCAGCCCCTAAGGGTAACCTAATTCAGCTTGAAAGTAAACTCTACAGAGCAAGATGCTTGCAAAAGCCACATTGCAATGAAAGGAGTATATATATTTAAAACCATGAAGCACTCCAATCAAGGTTATTTAAAGCCTTTTTTGAGTGTATCTGCCTCTACCTTAGGATCTCATAACTGAAACAAGATATGACTTAATCAGCAGTCCAGAGGAAATCAACTGAGTCCATTTATTTCAATAAATATTTATTAATTATCTATTATGTGCAAGGTGTACAGGTGAATGATTGAAAGAAACCTGGGTCACTTTATATGAAAACAAATTGACCTCTTTGAAAGCAAGGCCTATGCTTTTTTTTATATTTATAGTGCCAGTACCTAGTACAGGGTAGGAATTATTGCATATATAGTGAAAGAATTAATGCCTTAGTACTTACAAAGAATATTGCTGTGTTACAGAACCATGTAATGATTAATGTTAAGCAAGACTCTTAAATTATTTAGACAGTAGTAACTTGTACTTTTCATACTCTGGAAGGAAAAACACTGATATATGTGTCTGATTACTATCTTGAGGTATTTTTAATTAATAATTGAAAAATATTGTTATTAAAGGGATCAATACCCCTTATCCCTGCCTCCTCCTCCCAATTTATATATTTGGATCATCTTCTTCCCTGCCCACGTTAGACATATGTATGAGATGAGGCTCTGATTGTATCTGATGTAAGCACCATGCAGTGCTTTGGAGTAACTATGACATTATTCACTTTGATTTCTTTTTAAGCCTTCTGTGAAATCATTTGCAGGCTGCTCTTATACTGCTGGCAGGGGCAGTCAAATGTCAGCACAAGAAGTAGGGGCAGAAATGAATCTCCTCAAGAGGCTTATTTACAGTTCTTACAGATTATTTGCAGTATTTGCAACTTCAAGAACATAGACTTCCATTTTAAAAGTTTTGGTGAATTACAGAATTGAGTCTCCGTTGTTTTCTGACACAGCTAACAGTAGAATATCAATCCCTTCTCTTCTGTATCCTTTGCAGGAGATTTCATTAGGAGGAATACTCAGTGATGAGCGTATTCAGGAAAAACTGCACCACTAGTCGGGCTTAGTAGTTGAGAGTGTGGGCGATGCAATTAAAAAAAAAAAATGTTTTAACCTGTTTTTATCACTTACAAATAGCATAACATTGAACAAGTCATTTACTTTCTCTGTGTTTCTTTTTCTTCATCTGCCAAATGGGAATAAAAATAATATATGCTCATGGCATTGTGAAGTTTAGAATTAATTCATGCATACAATAAATATTATCTATTATTATTGTTTTGATTTATTATTTCTACTCTTTAAGATTTCAAGTTTCACATGTTAAATTTTTTATTAGTAGAGAAATAGAATAATTATACTTAGCTGGTCACATGCTGCCAAGCAATGAATTAACCAGTGTATTAATGTTGATCAAATATTTGATTGATTTTAGAAAAGAGAAAATCAAATTCAGGAAAAGTGACCAAACTTATGATCTACATGATGCCAAATGACAGCATTTACTCTTCTTTTCAGCAAGTTGCCTAGACTTGGGGTACTATAAATTAGTCATACGAGAGATGATGCCATTGAAGTAAGTCTTTATCTCGTCATAAAATGTAGTAATACCAATCCTTTTGCTGACATGCAGAGAGGTATTCGGTGATGGTGGGATGAGAAAGTGGAAAGATCATGAACATTGGCATCAGGCTGACCGGGGTTTGAACTTCAGTTATATCTCTTCACTGACTGACAGATTAATTTCTTTTGAACTAGAAGTTCTAAGACTCTATTAAGATTCTCAATGTTTCTGAAAGGACTACTGTTCTTCACATTTTTTAAATTTCTATATGGGTGATTAAAACAATTTCTCTCCTGTAGACAAGCAGGCAAAAGAGGTAGAGGAGACAAAGTCACAATGCGAGATGAACATGAGAAGAGAAAGCAGAAGTTAAGGGAGAGAATTCAAGGTATTAGATGATAGACTGTGCAGGATTTGTTCTAGCACAGTTGGAAAGTTAACTAAACGTGTCTTGAAAATTGCCGTTCCTATCTATACTTCTTCCTCATGCTGAGATACACACTTTTAAAACTCCTCTTGATGTTTTCGTCATCTTCTAATAATTCTTAATTGATATTTTCTCTATTTTTTTAATTGGAAAAAACCTTCCATATGTAAGCCTATTTGTGATGGTTTTTATTTATTTGTTGCTTGAACTCATAAAGAAATCCTTGAAAGTCTTTTCTTTGTTCTTGAAAATAAATGAGTAACCTTCACTCGCCAGTTTCTACAATAGACTCCAAGTTTTTTAAAAACTGAAATAAAATGCTTTTCATTGAAACTACTCTGGAAAGCAAATTGTTTGGTGAGAGTGTTTCTTAAAGCAAAAAAGAAAAGAAAGAATAATAATAATAATAAATAATAATAATAATAATGTGAGAAGGCTAATTACCTCTGTATATTTTTTCTTAGTGTATGATCATCAACATGCCTACTTCATACACAGAACAGAGTAAATTCTGTTTCTTTTCTTTAAGACATTGCATTTTAATGGCTTACTTGGGTGTAAAAATATTTTTTATGCCTAATTTTAATCAATAGTATCAATCTGGATCCCAGTAAAATATTTTAAACAAAATTTGAATAAAATTGAAAAATCTATAATTGAACATATTGGATCTCCTGATTTCCAAGGTCAATCAAAACTGATAGTTTTAATTAGAAGTTGTCATATGCCCTTTATTTTTCAAGAGTTAGTATAAGCTTTCTAGAGCTTAACTGGGATTAATTTAAAGTTGCAATTATATATATATAGTTTGTATTCCATTTTCCTCAATGTGTGGTCTATTTTCATTAAAATTATTTGAAAATTCTTAATAGAAAAAAACTCAGATTCTTGAGCTCCACTCAAAACTTACTGGAACAGAATGTCTGGAGGTAGAGCCAAGGAAGCTACATTTTTTTAAAAAAAGTTTTCTGGTAATTTTTATACACACTAAAATTTGATTTGTGTGCTACTGACAAGAATCATTGGAGAGTCCAAGAGCCATTAAATGAACTGGGTTAGGAAGAAGTATGAAAAAGGGCAAGGACAACTCAGTCTGGGTTACCAGTGTATAAATAATAGAAAGGCAAATGTTGTTTTCTTCCTTTTTATTTTATTTGAACAACTGATATTCAGTTAAATACTGAAGAATTGTCGTCATTTTCTAATTCACAGTAAATTGATGAATACAGAATACAAAAAATTTAAAATGAGAGCGATGTACATTTCCACGTGAAAAACAAAGCTGTTTATAAAGTTGATATGAAAGACAAGTTAAAAGAATGGGACAGAATATCATTGCCATTTCCTATTATAGATTTAGTTTCTTGTCCCTTAAAAAAAATTTGAAGCCAAAATTAGTTTTATCTCATTTATCTCTGTTTATATTGATATGTTACAATTATATATTAAAATGAAATAAACACATCCCGTAAACATACAAACCCTAAATTTCATTTACTTAATTGCACATTGAACTATAGAATTTTCAACATTTGGATCAAAATGCCTTCTATCATTTTATGAAATAGTTATAATCAAATAAATTTCTGTGGAAGATCTATTTAAGTTTTGCTTTGCATTTAATTAAGAATTTGTTGGCATTCTCCAAATATGTTCTCCTGAGAAAGGAAGAAAATAAAAAGAATTACACTTTCAATTTTTGATATATACACATGGTAAAATATTTGATATTTAAAGCCATCGTCAGATGATAAATAATTCATGTAGTCTATTGGTAACTGGCAATGTGAAATGAGAACCACATAAATGAAATGTATCTTTTTGTTATCATTTGCCCAATTTAATATATTTTATAGACACTAATGATACACAAACAGTAAAGTTTAATGATGTTTTGAATGCTGATTATACCTAAAAGATGTTTCAAATCATACGAATATTCCAAAAGTGATCACACCGTGAGCTATTTGTTGAAATAAACATTACAGGATGGCTTAAGGTCAATTTAATTAAATATATATGGAAATCTTTTTGTAGTTGCATGTATCTAGCTATTGCTCAGTCATTTAAATCTGTTTACTTCTCAAATAATCAGTTCTAGAAAAACACTAAAATAGAGTGTGTCACCAATTAGTGCCACAGTTCCTCAAAGTTAATTAACCTTTGGTTCAATGAAAGGTCACACCTGCAAGTTCTATTTATTTGAGGAGGGGAGAGCTGGTGGTGCTATTTCCCAGCAACTGTTAGGACTTAGGATCTTCTAAGCTGATTATCAACAAGGTGCACTGTTATGCCAGAGACGAGTCAGTTTATTATGGTAAAAGTAGATAAAATGTATTAACAAAATTAAATATTTGAAAAATTTACTTTTTCTTTAAACATCTAATTCTATTTTTGAGAGCTTTCACACCATATTTGATATTTAGAAAAAGTTTTTATTACTAGCAAAATTCTTGCTATTAATATGTGGAAAAGTAGGTAGTGAAAAGGTAAGAGAGATTACATTTTAGAAAAAGGCAATCGATTATATGCCTTGTTCGTACCTAGAGTATTTTTACTTAACTAGCTGGTCTATGGTAAGTCATAACCTTGTGAAATGAAGATTGTTAGATCTCAGTCTAGCAAGAAAATAGCCATTTTTAATCAGTGAAACTGAATGTTGCTGCTTTACCTAACTGATTTGGGCAGGTTGCTTATAATACTCAGGGTATTGTCATCCAGCTGTAGTTATAGTGACATTTTGAATAGGAAGTGGGATCTCAAAAGCCTTTCACCAGATGGAAGATTTTATTTATTCCTGGCAACCAGATGCCACCAACTTCTCTTTCTGATGAGGGTGTTTACTGATTTTATATAGAGAGATGATGACTGGTCTAGCTCATGTTTATTGAGAATTTCTACTCCCATCTGAACAAAAAAATCCTCATTTAATAGCAGTGAATTTACACAAAACCAACAATTTTTTGTGTGTGTGATTTAAGAGAACCTTTCAACCAACTTTGCCTGTTTCACTAGCAAACTGCCATGACTATGATTGTTGAGAGTTGATGGTGAATGTGCAGCCATAAAGAAGGTAACACTACAGCGGTCTTATCTGCTTGACTCTGAAGCAACCTTGAAGCAGCCCAGAATGTAACCCCCAACAAAGAATAGAGCTAAAGGGGGGCCATCAGTCCATAGCAGCCCCAACCCTGTGATCCCTAAGCCTTGGTATAGAGTCTTTATCAGAAGTACTGAAATACAGTTAAATTGTAGGACTAAGAACATGATTAGTTTGAAAGCAGTCCCACCTGGAGTGGGCTCTAGAATTGAAGGCTTTCGGTATTCTCTCAAAGGAACTCTACACAAGCCATCCCAAAACTTGTATGACAACTCTATCCTTCCTCCACTAATGGAAGAAATTCTATACAGAACCACATTTAAAAGAGATCAAGGCAGTGTAGTTCAGAGGGATCTGGAACTTCAGCTATTAGCATTACCCCTGCAGCTTTATAAGAACTCTTTGTAAGAATCCTTGTATCCAGCACTAGACCAAAACTGCTTCAGAGGGATCTGGAACTTCAGCTATTAGCATTACCCCTGCAGCTTTATAAGAACTCTTTGTAAGAACCCTTGTATCCAGCACTAGACCAAAACTGCTTCAGAGGGATCTGGAACTTCAGCTATTAGCATTACCCCTGCAGCTTTGTAAGAACTCTTTGTAAGAACCCTTGTATCCAGCACTAGACCAAAACTGCTTCCGAAATGTCAGCTGTGCCCTGTCTTAATGCACACTGTATAGTGAAGCAGGTGGTTCCCAGCTAGACCACCGTGTGTGTCATCACACCACATAATTTATGTCCCTTGCCTCAAGCAAAAGAAAGATGGACACTATAACCCAGTGTCTGTCTATGAGATTGAGTCTTTGTTGAAAGGTGTCCTGTTACCATACATATCCACACGTTATACATATAATCACAGAAAGTAAAAGCCTGTTTTAGTAAGTTAGACGATAAGGCATGTATTGGTTTCCTCGCATCATTTCTCTCACAACATGTATACATTCAAACATGCCCACAGGGAATACAGAGTTTAATTATCTGTAAACAAATGTAACATATTTATATGAAAATGGCTTTAAAATCAAAAGCCATGTAGGATATGCAACATAACCTTACTATATTTAGGATAGCAAAAGTGGTTCATGGAGTTGCTATGTAAGAAGGCTGTGGAGTCAATCGGATCTTGATTTGTGTCTTGGTTTAAGTTATTCATTGGGAAGTTACTAAATTTCTCTAAGCTTTGGCTTCTCATACGTAAGTGGAGAATGTAAATAGTGCCTATGCATAAGGCTGAGGATTGCATGAGATATGTATGTGAAGCCCTTAGTGTAGTTTCTAACACACTTTAAGTATGTATAAATATTTGCTATTTTAATTATTGCTAAAATTATTTTTAATATTGATAATTCAATCCTACTTTCTCAACTTATAAGCTAGATAACTGTATTAATTTCCCAATGCTTCTGTAACGAATTACCACAAATTTAGTGGCTTAGAATAACACAAAATATTCTTACAGTTCTGGAGCTCAGAAGTACAAATTTAATCTGACTGGGCTAAAATCAAAGTGTGTGCAGAGCTGGTTCCTCAGGAGGCTCTTGGGAAGAAAACATTTCCTGCCTTTTTTACCTTCTAGAAGCTGACTGCATTTCTTAGCTGGTGGTTTCTTTCTCCATCTTCAAAGACAGAAGTGTAGCATACTTCAGTCTCAATCCCTATCTCTATCTCTGTTGCTGTCTCTCTTTGTCTTTCTCCTTATATTTGTCACATCACCTTCTCTGTCTTTGACTTTGCCTTCCTCTTATATCTAGCCCACAGAATAATCTCCCCATATCGAGATCTGCAAAGTCCCTTTTGCATATAAGGTAACATATTTACAAATCTAGTTTTGTTTTATTTTGAAACAAGTTCATAGACTTTTGTTTATACTTTTTAGTTAACACGAGTAATACATACATGTATATATATATATATATATATAATATTTTATTACAGAAAAAATAAGGAAGTTCTTTTTCCTCTATTTTTTTTACTAGATGTAACCATCCTAATTGTTTCATGGCCAACTTCCTAGTATCCTTCTGTGTATTTACATAATTATTACATTTTATATAAATATCTATATAAATGCCCATGTATCTTTTTTGATCTTTTTACATAAATAGGATATTATCATAAGTATTACTGCATCTGCTTTCCCACCTCCCCACTTACCAATGTAATTTTTTAACAGAGAATATAGGATTCTACTGAGTAGATGTATCATATTTTCAACTATTGTTTTACAGATAGACATTCCTAGTCTAGCTTTGTAATATCACCTTGACAGTGTGATAAATAGATGTCTTCATGCACATGCGAATGTATTTATAATGTTAAAGTTTTAGAAGTGAGAATGTGTGTGTGTGGTTTAATGCTAAAGTCTAAAATTCGAAAGCTTAACTAATACACGATTCAGCTAATGGTGTATAAGAATGCTCATATCACCATGTCTTCGATTATACTTGACATTCTCAATTTTTGCCCCCATTTTACAGGAGGAAAATTGCACTTATTGCAATTTAATATGTGTTTCTTGAATTTGTAACATTGAATTTTTTTAATGCTTCTTTAGAAAGATGATTCAAATCTTGATGTACAAGGTATTCAATAAAACCCTCTTATCTTAACTGGCCAAGTAAAATTCCACATGACAAGTCTCTGCATATATTTCACAGCATTCCCTTCTGACCTGACTCCACATTATATAGCTTACATAAGATTCTCCTGCAAACATATTCTCAGTCAGTGAAACATTTATTATTTATTTTGTGTCTGACAACTTTCTTCGTATATGCTTATTTTGCTTGCCATCTCAAATCAGTCTCCTTTGTTAAACAGTCTTGGGATAACAGAGTTCACTGTTACTTCATAACTGTTATCATCGTAGTTCTTATTTTCCCATATTTTCATATTGGTTTGGGTTTCTCACTGATCATTTAAAAGTAATTAAGCAAGTATACTAAACTATGCACAATTTATAATGTCTAAGATTTTACAGATTAGTCTGTTTATATATAAAATCACATCAGGCTGATACTAATTTATCTATCTATCGTGGTTCCTCAGGCGATCAATGAGGACTTTTAATATAATCGGAAGCATGCTGCTCAAAAGAATTACAAAAAAGACATCTAATTTGCACTTGCTTATTGTTGGTAGAAATGCAGTGGAACCTGGTGTCTTTTTCCATCAATATCTCTTGAATGTGGTCATCTGAAAGCTCAGCCATATCGATTGTGTGAACTTGTGTGTATCCTTTGATTATGATCATGTTGTCAGTATTCAATTATGTTTCACTGGTAAAACAAGAAGTGGCCATTATAACCTGAATTATTTTAGTACTGAAGTTATTAACTACTTGAGTGAATTTCTGCTTCTATTATGTAGAGGAGAAAAGTTTATACTATAATCTAGCAACTGAACTTCACTTACATATTTTAAAAAAGCATACGATGATCCTGATTTTGGACTCATACATTCCCATGAATCCATACTGGAGAAATTTAGGTGGTCAAGCGATATCTCCAAGGGTTTGATACTTGTGTTGAGATCTGAAGGACAAAAACCAAGCAGCCATGTTAGAATTTGAAACTGAGTATTCCTGGCAAAGGGAGAGTGAAGGCAAATAAATGTCCTAAGGTTAGAATGAGTAGTTTTTAAGAAACAGAAATAAGTCCAGATGTGACCAGACCATATGAGCACAGATGAGGTTAATGTAAAATGAAGATGATCATCCCAGCTGGACAAGATTATAAGCACAGTGAAACACCATTAAAGGGATTTTTAGAGAAGGAGAAATATGATTCTATCTACATTTCGTAAAGAATCACTTTGGCTACTGTATGATGAATGCACTGTGGGGATCAGAAAGAAAAGCAGGAAGATAAAAAGCTGGGAGAAGCTGTGCAGAAAAAGATGATTATAACTGGACTAGAATGATAACAGTGGAGTTGGGCAAACACAGAGAGAGTATAGGTAACTATTAGAGGTAAAGTTGACAGTACTTGACTGGGTGTAGTGAATAAGGAAAAGAATAAATTGAAAGATGAAATACTTTCATTTGCTACAACATGGATGGACCTTGAGATAATCATGCTAAGCAAAATAGCCAGAGAGAGAAAGCTGAAAATCACATGACATCACTGTATGTAGGATATAAACCTAAAAGCAACAAATTAACAGTACAAATAAACAGAGACTCATGGACATGGACTGTAGACTAGAAGTTACCAGAGTAGTGGGGAGAAGAGAGGAGGGAAGTCAACAGGGTAAAAGGAGTCAAATATCTGGTGACAGAAAGAAATCTATGTGAGGGGAACACACAGTGTAAATATATATATGCCTTACTATTAAAGTGTGCAGCTGAAACTTATTGAATTTCATTAACCAATGTCACCATTAAATAAATAAATAAATAAATAAATAAATAAATAAATAAATAAATAAATATTCATTAACAAATGAAAAAAAGAAAAGAAAGATGACTCCTAGAGTTTTGGTTTAAACAACATTAAGGGTAGACAGTGTGGCCATTTACAAAAATAGGGAAGATTAACAAAGAGGTAGGGTTAGTTCTTGTTTTGGGACATGCTAATTTTGATAAGCATGTCCGTTGCAGATAATAGTTAAGACCAGTACTTCATGTGAAGGTCTGGACTAGACTCACAAAACTTTAATTATGAGCATATAGATAGCATTTAAAGCCACAGTAAAAAGTGAAATTAAAATTTAAAAGATAGATTGAAGAAGTCATCGAAAAGGCATAGGATGACTCCTGAGAGATCAATACTTAGAGTTCTAGTAGTTAAGGGAGGAGCAAGTAAAAGAACAGGTTGAAAAAGTGAAAAGTGGCCAGATGAAAAGTAAGAAGAGAAAGTTTCACAGGATACAAGAGACAAAAGGGAAGTATCAAAGAATGGACGAGAGTATTTAACAAGCTGAGTATTGGAAATCATCCATTTGAAAAAGCAATAGATTAGCAAATGTGGTATTGATAGAAACAACTTTAATTGATGGATGAGGGCTAAATTCTAATTGGAGTGTGTAGGAGAGTGACTGGGAGGTGAGGCAGTAGAAAATGGGATTGTAAAAAATACTTCTGAAACTTCAGGAAGGGAAAGAGAGAAGAGGTGGAGTGGCTAGAAAATGATGTGGAATCAAGGAAGCTATATTTAAACATGGGGAACTCTGAAGTGGGTTTCTACACTTACAGCAGTGATCCAATAGAAACAGTGTGGTATTGCAGGGGAAGAGATAACCAAGGAAGTAAAACCCTTGAAAAAGTGATATGAGGTATAACATGGAGAATATATGATGGCATTGATATTTGACAGGGCATTTCTCCTTTGAAAAAGAAAAATGAGAAGATGGGAACAGATCCACATTAGGTTTATAGATCTGGCCAGTAGCATATTTCTTTATGAGGCCTTCAATAGGTCAGTGAAATATGATGTAAAGCCATTAACTAAAAGTGGAATGGGGATCAAGGATGGCAGGAAATTAGAAAAGAAGGAAGAGTTGTGAAATACTTCTTGTTCAGAGTAGGAAAGTACTCTTATTTGAGGAAACAGCATAGGTTTTCCAAAATGTGCTGAGAACTCATTTACAGTTCAAGATCATGAATTTATAGTGATACCAATTGAGCCAATTTCAAAATTTTTCTTGCAAAACTTCACTGCTTGAGTGCAGACACTAGCAAGATAAAACATTAGATAGTGGCTTATGGATTTTCTGGGTGGGTGAAATAAAAGCTTTGCAGGTTAATGCAAAGAAGTGATTACATAGATGGACCTTTAAACCGAAGCTAGATTAAGAGTACTTGAAGTCTAGAGTAGGTGGCAGAGCCAATGGATTGAGGGTCTAAAAAATGTTGAACTATTGCTTCTATGAAACTATTAGACACAAGTAGTAACAATAGGACATTTGTGTTTTAAGATAAGATGATCTCTGGTGATAACTAGAGCTAGAAAGTAACCGTGAGAGAACATGACTCTTGTGCAGTGAAGTGAATGGATCCAGAAATGCATCCATTCATTCAACAAATATGTTTTGAGTGCTTCCTGTGTGCCATGTGCTTTTTAAGCCATAGATTTACAACAGTGAACAAAACAGACAAAAAACTCCATGAGCCAATAGATTTTACATTTTAGTAGATAAGAGAGATGACAAAATAAGACATATACAATAAAGTGTCAGGTGTGACAAATGGCAGGGACTGAGGGAGGAGAGGTGGCCAGAAGCTTGATAAGGCAGAAAGCTTCATCAAACATGATAAAGAGATCATTTTTTTTTCTTCAGTGTGGTGGGATGCCACCAGAGGCTTCTGAGGGGTGTGTGTGTGTGTGTGTGTGTGTGTGTGTGTGTGTGTGTGTGTGTGTGAGTAGTGGGGATGAAATGTTCACATCAACATTTACAAATGGATCACTAGAGCTACCATATGGAAAACAGACTTTTTGTGGTCAAGAGAAGAGACCAGCTCAGAAGCTTCTGCAAGGGTTCAGGCAAGACATAAAGGTTCTCCCCTATGCAGGGTAGCTGTGATGGAGATGAGCAAAAGAGGTTGAAGTCAGGATATATTTTGAAGATAGAATATCAAATTGTTAGATTCTTGAGAAGCAATGTTTGAGAAGTGACTCTCTGTGATCTACTCAGCTCATTAAAACCCAAGAGATCAGTTCTGCGTAATAGCTTGGCATGGTCAAAATTCAAATTTGGCAACTCTCTTCACATTTATGATT
>NW_011888836.1:7900607-7903192 GCF_000151845.1 Pteropus vampyrus
GTTTTAAGATAAGATGATCTCTGGTGATAACTAGAGCTAGAAAGTAACCGTGAGAGAACATGACTCTTGTGCAGTGAAGTGAATGGATCCAGAAATGCATCCATTCATTCAACAAATATGTTTTGAGTGCTTCCTGTGTGCCATGTGCTTTTTAAGCCATAGATTTACAACAGTGAACAAAACAGACAAAAAACTCCATGAGCCAATAGATTTTACATTTTAGTAGATAAGAGAGATGACAAAATAAGACATATACAATAAAGTGTCAGGTGTGACAAATGGCAGGGACTGAGGGAGGAGAGGTGGCCAGAAGCTTGATAAGGCAGAAAGCTTCATCAAACATGATAAAGAGATCATTTTTTTTTCTTCAGTGTGGTGGGATGCCACCAGAGGCTTCTGAGGGGTGTGTGTGTGTGTGTGTGTGTGTGTGTGTGTGTGTGTGTGTGTGTGTGAGTAGTGGGGATGAAATGTTCACATCAACATTTACAAATGGATCGCTAGAGCTACCATATGGAAAACAGACTTTTTGTGGTCAAGAGAAGAGACCAGCTCAGAAGCTTCTGCAAGGGTTCAGGCAAGACATAAAGGTTCTCCCCTATGCAGGGTAGCTGTGATGGAGATGAGCAAAAGAGGTTGAAGTCAGGATATATTTTGAAGATAGAATATCAAATTGTTAGATTCTTGAGAAGCAATGTTTGAGAAGTGACTCTCTGTGATCTACTCAGCTCATTAAAACCCAAGAGATCAGTTCTGCGTAATAGCTTGGCATGGTCAAAATTCAAATTTGGCAACTCTCTTCACATTTATGATTATACCTAATCATTATAATAACTCTATATGGTAGATTTCATTAACTGTCTTACAAATTACTATATATCATGGACCTTGTATGATGTAGAAAGAGCTAATACAAAAGTCATCAAATCTATAGATATCAAGAAAATACTGTATTTATTTTCCATTATTTATCTTTGATTTAATACCAGCCTAGAGTTGAATTCTGTGTCCTGAGAAATTCACAAGAGAGTGTACACATTTTTGGTTAAAAACCAGAACAGTTTACTCAGATTTATGCCATGAGAAATTCAAGAGATAAATATGATTCTATTTCAAACTTAACAAAATGTTTTCTTCCCACAAAAAGACACTTCTTTTGTTTCACAGGTCAGTGTTTTTTGTGCATGCAATTCTTGATCTTGCTCCCAGACTGTAAGACCTATCAAAAATAGAATAGTTGTAGTTGAGCAATCTTGATTCGAAATCTCTTTTACTTTTGGAATATTCTTGTGCATTTAACACATAAAATTTTGGCACAAAGCAGTGACTGTCACTGGCTTTCATCTTTGTTTCCCCAAGCACTAGTCTCTTTTCTGGCTGAGGCACAAGAGCAATTAAATGCGTTCTGAGAGAATAATCAAAATGGTGTTGGAGTAAGATCAATGACTCAAGGAGCTGAGATGTCAGGGTATTAAAGAACTGTTCTTGTAAATATTAAAATTACTTAAAATTCTGTCAGGAAAGGTGTGATGAGGTGATTGTGACCCAGGTCCTGAAGGCATCAATAACTGAAGAGAATTGATAAAGAGGCCAGTAAAAGCCAGTGATGATGAGAGCAAATGGCATAGATAGACCTCAAAGTAGTAAGGTCTTCTATAAGAATAAGGGGAGGAGGAACTTAATGTGGTAGTGTGTCTGGAAAAGAAGAAGTTGCTCACACACTATGTAGGTGTCAGCTTTAAGGAACATGTGAAAATAAATATCTTCTACTTGATAGGAACTGTTCTCAGGGAAGGCCAGCATTCAGGTAGAGCAAGGAAATCAAAGATACTTTCAAAAACAAAAACAGAAGAGATAGGGGATTGTACTGGTTATGGAGTAAGAAATTCAGAGGACCTAGTGCAATTTTTGTTATAATCCTCATTTACCATGCTGAGGTAAACTGAAGCTCAGAAATAATCATTTACCCAGAATTACAGGGCTGCTAGGTGGCAGTAGAATTTGACTCCTTATGCAATATTATGACTCCAAAATTTATGCTCTCTATAAGGGATATGAAGCTAACTCAAAATAATGCTATTATTTACCATGTTTTAGCTAGCAGAGCATTACAACACAGACATTTAACAATGCTTTTGATGGTAGTATAGGGATGAATTCTCTATTGCATTTAAGAGAGGCCTCAGTGTGCTGATAGATATGATTCCTTTAAGAACCTTGTTCAAGTACTGGTCAGAGCAAACTCTGGATTTTGATAATTTTTAGTACATTTTTGAGAACACTCCTGGAAAAAAGCAAGGAAAAATAAATTTGGTTGTTGAGTGATATTTGACCAATTCACAATGTGATTAAGGGTCTGCTACATATCCATCTATGAAAAGACTATACAGAGCCAAGAAAAATACAATTTTGTATCACTGGTGTCTCCTGTATCAATCTTCACTTTTCAGTTTTGTTCTTCTTATTCACCATAAAAATATTTAAATGTTAATTCTTACCAGAATTTAGAAATCTAAAATTTATGTTTAAAAAAAAAGCTTATCTGGTCAAAGGGTGATCAAAAGAGTCTGTAGGGTTCCCTTAGCAAC
>NW_011888836.1:7903242-7910824 GCF_000151845.1 Pteropus vampyrus
AGGTCCTGAAGGCATCAATAACTGAAGAGAATTGATAAAGAGGCCAGTAAAAGCCAGTGATGATGAGAGCAAATGGCATAGATAGACCTCAAAGTAGTAAGGTCTTCTATAAGAATAAGGGGAGGAGGAACTTAATGTGGTAGTGTGCCTGGAAAAGAAGAAATTGCTCACACTACTATGTAGGTGTCAGCTTTAAGGAACATGTGAAAATAAATATCTTCTACTTGATAGCAACTGTTCTCAGGGAAGGTCAGCATTCAGGTAGAGCAAGGAAATCAAAGATACTTTCAAAAACAAAAACAGAAGAGATAGGGGATTGTACTGGTTATGGAGTAAGAAATTCAGAGGACCTAGTGCAATTTTTGTTATAATCCTCATTTACCATGCTGAGGTAAACTGAAGCTCAGAAATAATCATTTACCCAGAATTACAGGGCTGCTAGGTGGCAGTAGAATTTGACTCCTTATGCAATATTATGACTCCAAAATTTATGCTCTCTATAAGGGATATGAAGCTAACTCAAAATAATGCTATTATTTACCATGTTTTAGCTAGCAGAGCATTACAACACAGACATTTAACAATGCTTTTGATGGTAGTATAGGGATGAATTCTCTATTGCATTTAAGAGAGGCCTCAGTGTGCTGATAGATATGATTCCTTTAAGAACCTTGTTCAAGTACTGGTCAGAGCAAACTCTGGATTTTGATAATTTTTAGTACATTTTTGAGAACACTCCTGGAAAAAAGCAAGGAAAAATAAATTTGGTTGTTGAGTGATATTTGACCAATTCACAATGTGATTAAGGGTCTGCTACATATCCATCTATGAAAAGACTATACAGAGCCAAGAAAAATACAATTTTGTATCACTGGTGTCTCCTGTATCAATCTTCACTTTTCAGTTTTGTTCTTCTTATTCACCATAAAAATATTTAAATGTTAATTCTTACCAGAATTTAGAAATCTAAAATTTATGTTTAAAAAAAAAGCTTATCTGGTCAAAGGGTGATCAAAAGAGTCTGTAGGGTTCCCTTAGCAACCAGCACACACGACAATCAGAAGTCCCTCCCTATAAACTCAGGGAGCAAAGGTTTTCATGGTTCAGAATATAAATTATTTTAAAAAACACAACTTTGACCTCTTTCTCCAACTAATTGAGGAAAGAAATAATTTCTATAGTAGTTCCATATTTTAATAACTCTTTTTTTTTTTTTTCTGGCTAGCAGAGTAGAGAAAGCTAAAATTTAGATGTCTGCAGATAGGGAGAATGGCAAAGCCCTGATTTACTCCAGAGGTTCCCAGAACAGCTTGAAATTCAGATGTATCAGAGCCTTGTGAGGTGGGCTGACTCTTAGGTCTAAATCTGAGTGGGGGTTGATTGTCTACAGTGAAGACAAAATCTTAGAGCTCCTCATCAAGTGGGCAGCTAGGTGACTCTCTTGTCTCCAGGTGACTCTCTTTTCCCCAACTCAGCAGGTAGAAGATGTCTATTCTTTGGAGAAATTGAACTCAAGATGCTTGGAATGTGGGGTGAGGTTGACTGAAGATAGATTAAGTGAAAATTTGCATAGGAATCATGAGACTCCCAGGATCCTTTCTCATTCCCGCTCCAAGAACAGAGGCCATCAAGAATATGCCCTTCCAATTACCAAAGCAAGAAAACAAAAAATTATTTTCTAGAGAGATTGCTCTAGAAAAAAACTTTCTTGCTTGTGAAATCTTTTGACATTTGGGGTCACCTAAGACAAGACGTTGCTCTGCTAGATCACTTTACAATACTGTCTATCGATCGAAAAGTCTTGCCGTGTACCTGGATCTCTCACGAGACTGTTAGCGCCTCACTCAAATGGGAATTTAAAGACAAGGGTCACAAGATATTTCAAAGAAACCCCTAAAATCAAGGTCAAAGCCTAAAATAAACACAGAAAAAAATAACTTGGAGCAAGAAAATGACTCAAGATAGCCAAAAGCAAAATTTATAAAACTGTTATTAATATGCTTAGTTTGATAAGAATGAATAGCACATCTATAAAATGAGAATAAGATATGGTAAATTAAAAAAAATTGGAAATTAAAATTATGATAGCAATTTTTTAAAAAAATTGCTAAAAGGTATTAGAAGAATTTCAAAATAATTCTCCTGAAATTAGAAAAAAAAAGAAAACACAAAGAAAGTGATGATAGGGAAAAAAAAATGTTTTTAATTAAGCATTTCTCCAGAAGGTCCAGCAGCCTCATATTAGGAGTTGCATAGAGAGAGAATAGAAAAAAAAAAAAAATGGAGATAATGCAATTTTAAGTGAAGTAATGAAATAAACTTTCATAATAAAGGGAAGTTTTCAAATTTAAAGAATTGGTTGCTCAGATCAATGAATGAAAGACAGCCACCAAGCCATATCATTTTGAGATGTTAGAATAATAACTTTAAAAAAAACATATTTAACAATCTACCAGAAAGAAAAGAAGGCACACAGGTAAACAAATGAAAATGAGAATGGCCAAGAGCAACATACTGTAGTTAAATCTGCAGAAAACCTGCAAGGATTTAAAACTATTCTTGATACTATCTGGTCCTGAGCCAAATTCTTAATCTCTCTGAGCTTATTTTTACTACCTGGAACATTCAGATAATAATAACATCTACTTCACAGGTTTGTTTAGAGGATTAAATGAGATAATGCACAGAGTGAGCTCTCAATATTAACTATTTTGATATTGATAATATGATTATTATACTTTTCTATGAGCACTTCTTGCTAGAAAGAATTATCTGGGAAGCTGTAGTTATTATAAAATGAATGAGGACTTACTAAGCATGGAATAATAATGGAGGAAAGAATGAGATCATTAATTTATGTATTTAAACATATAAAAATTAAAGCCACATATAATAGTCACAAACGTAACCAAGATGAATTGGAAAATTAAAATAAATTGCAACAATCACGTGGCAGAGGATAATGTCATTCATTTATAAAGAACATTTTTAATCAATAAAAAATCTATACATTAATAGACAATGGTCAAAGGATCTGAACAGGCAAATCATAGGAATATTTTGGAAAACATGTGAGACCAATTATTTGTAAATGTAATCAAATTTAAAAAATTATGGATTAATATTTTTGGTGTAGGAATTTGGCAAAAAACATCCATAACTCATTAACTTTTGAATTATATTTTTATTAAACTTTATTTTATTACTTGTTTAATATGTACCTTTGTTTAATATGTCCGTTCCAGGGAGACGCTAGGCTTTGTTAAGATAGAGACCTTGACTACTTTGTTCAATGCGACTTCCTCGGTGAAGCCGAATCCGGAGTCAGATTACCTGGCTCCAGCCTCAGCTTCCTCTGTCCTGTGTCATGGGTGGAAAGGTTCATCCTCAGGGTGCTCTGGGTCCCCATACTAGAGAAGCTGAGCAGCAGGGCAGTGTGGTTGGGGGCTCTGGTCCAGGACGGAGGTTCCAGGCAACAGGAGTGATGGTGGCTGAGTCAGAGGCTGCAGTGAGTCGAACTCCCAGAGCAGGGATTGAGAACGGAAAGTGGTGTTGCTTCCACTCAGAGGTTTATCAGCAGATTGAAGGTTATCTGGGTGCCCCTGCCACCCCAGATGGTGAACAAGGACAAGCACCTATATATGCATTAGGTGCTTAGTATTTGCTGACTGACTAATGAGAAAATGCTTTTGTAGGTTGCAGAGCATTCATACAGGTAGTGTGTGTGTGTGTGTGTGTGTGTGTGTGTGTGTGCGCGCGCGCGCGCGCACACACACACACACACACATGCATGCAAGGAGTTTAAAACATCCGTGAATCTATAAATCTATATATCAAAAGCCATCTATAACCTTTGACAAAGCAATTTTCTTTGTTAGATTCGATCCTAAAAAACTCATCACACAAATGAGTATTTAATAATAAAGAAAACATGGAAATCGCTACAATGCCTAAAAATATGGGAAAGATTAAAGAAATTGTGTTAGAATGAAATATTATGCAGCCATTAAAATCAACAATTTCAAAAGCCACTGAAAGATCTGAGAAAGTAGTAATGATATGTTAAATGAAATTTGTGAAACGTGAAACTATTTAGCGTGAGGTAAATGTTTAAAAGCACTTACATTTAATAAAAAACTGCACTAAATTTATTAGTAGTAATATCCCTAGATGTGGAATTATGGTAGGTTTAATGTATGTATTTCTAAAACATTGTAAAGCATTTTTAAAATTAGAGCCATACAATAAGCATCATTAAATCAGCAGGAGACAGATAAAGACAGTAAGTTATAAACATGTTCTGTACAGTGTATGATTTATTTCCTGTGAAGATGATTGCTTTAGATTGTAATTTGTTTATGCCAGAAATAAGACAAAATTTTCATAAAAGAAATGATAACTTCCTTGTCAACAGTCCATTACTTGGTCACCTCCAGTCATATTCCTCTAAGAGAAAGAAGAAAGACTGATTCCCACCCAAATAAGCCAACTTCTGGAACTGCTTGTAGACAGAGCAAAGCCCTCCTCTTTTATGGCACAGGAGTAACTTCCAGAGCAGAGAGGAAGATCTGCCCACTATTCTGAAGCAAGAGAGGCTCACACACAGCATGGAGGAGGTAGTACAGGTAATTCAAGGACAAAAATATATTTTCCAACAATTTAAAGACTCTCAGAACCACCAGGTTCAGCTCTCTGGTTAATTCATTGTCTAGGCTGTCAAGTCCCCAAATGTCCCCAAATAGCATCAAATGGTTATTTACAAATGTGGTATTAAAGTAAGTTTGGTAAACACTGGGTTTCATTATTACAGCACTTCTAGGCGCTCTTCATATGCTAAAGGGTCTTGTAAATCTCTGAGGTGGAAATACAATTTGCAGATTTTCTAAAACTTAATAGGCCCCTGTGCCCATTTTTTTGCAATACTTTTCTGTTGCACAATGATATTTAGGAAATGATGGCCTTAGTAGTACCCCCAGAACTCTAAACCTAGAGTTCCGTCAGGAAGGAAAAAGAATTTATCCTAAAATTTCTCTATCAGTCTATTTTGAAGACAGGTCTGAATTAAGGTAGCTGTAGAAATACCAGGGTTGTCCAAGGTAAAACTTTGGGAATAGGGAAAGTTGAAGTTTGTGGGCTCAGTGTGGAAAAAGTTTTATCAGAAAGTTGATTTGGATTAATTGTAAATGTATATTGCTATCTTTAGGGCAAACACTAAAAAAATGTAAAAAACAAAAAGTATAACTACTATTCTAAAAAGACAAAATTGAATCATATAAAATGCTCAATTAAAATCACAAAAGACAGATAAGGAGTGGAAGAAAAAAATAGGAACAAAGAAAAAGGCTAACAAAGAGAAAATAGTAGCAAACATGGTAGATATTAATCTAGCTATATCAATAATCACTTTGAACATTAATGGTCTTAACACAATGATCAAAAGGTAGCAGTGGCCAGCTCTCAAGAAGTCAGTAGAATATAGCAAGGAAGCCAAGGAGGAGAAACTCAGAAATGCAAAGCTAGCGTGAAATGAATTGCTGATACAGAATTCTATGGAATTGCCACGAACAAGGTCTTGAAAGATTTAAATACATGATTAACTTTCATTCTCTATAGTACCTAATCTTTACAACGAGATTATGAATTCGCCAGTACTATGTCATACACCACTAGAGTATTTATTATGAAAAACATTAAGTTTACATTAAATGTTTTATTAATTAAATATATTTCCAACTATACTCCTATTTTATGCTGAAAGAGTCTGAGAATATAACCTGGTCTTTCATAACAGTAAATGTTATATTCTGTTCAGAATTGGTTTTTGGTTTCTGCCTTGTAAATTTAATTCTCACCAATCTGATATATATTTAAAGAGTTTTAAGTTTTAACAAACACATGGCTTCCCATGAAAAATTAAAACTTTGCTTTGACATCTAGTTTATTATGCTCCTATGTTGATAAACATCTTCTTTGTTTTCAAGCTCTCTCTATGTAATATATTTTGGGCACAAAAATAGAGTTTGCTTCACAGAAGTACTCCCTCTGTTTCACTAACACTAAATTAGCTTAGAAATGTTTCATTCAGAATGCAATATTAATAAATGCACTTTTGTGAGCAATAAAGAGATAGGGTTTTCTTCTGCGATTCAGTTATACTCAGTAGGACAATCAATTCTCTCAATTATATGACCCCACCAATGGATTTGTTACTACATATGTGCTTTATCCCTGAAGAGAAGTCGATCACTATGTCTGTGGATATCCCATTATCAGAAGATATTCATGGGCTACTTCAGTATGCTAACATTTTCCTACACCGTCTACCCAAGCTCTGGTATGCCCAATTCAAAAATGTCACCAAGGCAGTCAGTGAAGGGTGAATGTAATAAAGCCTTGCAACAGAGTATAAATAGTAGCTGATATTAAGTGTGGTTTAGAATCAAACATTTGAGATAATTTTATGTCAACGGGCATGTACAAGAAAAGTGGTGCTCACATCCAGAAAAGAAGCCAATCAATTTATCCAATGGAGCTTAGTTCATGCTTATCTTAGCTCTGTAGAATCAGTGCCACCTAGTGGTTAATCACAAGTACAAAGCTGCATATGAACCCAATTCTGGCTCCATCAGAAAGAAATGCTTCATAATATAGTGCAGACCATAAGGAACATTTATAATCATTCTTACTTTGAAGAATACTATTTTGATTCATATACTATATTGCTGCAATCTCCTGAATCTACTTAGCCACTAAGCCCAAGCCATATTACTTATAAAACAGTCAGCCTCTGATACATGTACCTGGTTTTGTTATATTGGCTGACATGTTTCGTCATAAGCTGCGTCCTGTATTATGCCAATATATACTTAAAATAAATTCCTAGATCCCTATTTACAACACAGAATCTAGACTTCACTTAAGAAAACAAAGTTCACTCACATTCAAATTCCAGCTCTAAAACTGATTACATGGCTTTGAACATTTATTTAAACTTTCAGAGGCTTATTTCCCCAAATCTTTAAAACAGAGAGTCAATAACCATCTATTAATACCATTAGAGATATATTTATATAAATAAAGTTATCTATGTAAAGCCCGAGATATAACAGATATGTTCAATAAATAATAGCTATTATCATATAAAAACTTTGAAAAAAGACAAGATGCGTTAGCAGTGATTTTAATTCCATTAAATATTTTGTAATTTCATAAATAATGAAATAAACATTTTGACTCCACGTCCCACAGCACTTGAAAAGCTGCCTACATATTAGAAATTCAATGCATATGCATTGAGAGAATGGAACAATGTCAGGGTTTCAGGACCAGATCATCCCCATTCACTCTCCCTTCCTTGCAGTAGCCCTTATGACAATAGTATTCACATTTTTTGAGTGTGTGTTCATAGCATTCTTTCAAAAACTGGAATTTTTTAGCATAACATATGAAGAGATCAAATTTTATCTGCAGTTATTACATTTTTTACTTAATCACTTGTAATCAGCCTGTTGTTATTTTAGCTGCACTATCTCATAAATTCAGAAGGCAAATTAATCACACATTCTTCCTAATGAGATTTTTT
>NW_011888836.1:7911652-7912557 GCF_000151845.1 Pteropus vampyrus
TAGCACAAAGTTCAACATAAAATGTGAGGGGAACAGCAATTACATAATTGTGGGAATTTACCACAGATACCTATAAGAAGTGCAACACAAAACTAACAAAGGAAGGAAATGTAGGATTCACGAGATTTCAGTGCCTTCAAATGTTTCTAAGAGGTAATATTAGTTTCACTAGAAACAGTCTATCTAAGTCCCAATCTGTCTTATCCTTACAGGGTAAATAAGCAACTGAAAGAAGTGATGCTCCAGATTTTATTTGGGCTGACAGAAGAATTATAAACTTAGTAGGGAGAAAGTGACAAAGTCTTTTTTTGACCCTACCACCCAGATCATAAACCCTAGAAATTACTTCATATTAAATGAAAATGCAGTTGAAAATACTTGCAGATTGTATGAGTTTTATCTATGTTGAACATTATAGCTCTAGGTCTTTAATTTTGAATACTGTAATATTATCAATGTAAAAGTGCTACAATTTATTATATTTCTTATTCGACATCTAGTTTTCTACAAATTTATGTTCTTAAAATAATGTTGCTATAAAGATTGAACATGTCTGCATGTGTACATGTGCAAGTGATGCCCTAGACTCCAGCAGTGGAATTGCTATATCTTGAGTTATGCGTGTGTTTGTATTTCTAGATAGTGTCAGAATGTTCTCCATAGTTATGAGAATGTAACCCTCCTATCAGTAAAGTGTGAGGTTTCATTACTCTATAGATTCACCATACATATAGTATTGTCTGACCTTTTAAGTTTGGTCAGTGCTATATTTGAAAATTGTGGAGAAGTGTTTAGTGAGAGTAAAATGAGACTAAAGTAAGAGCTAGAAATAATGAAATAATGCTAAAAGATTCATCATTTTTGCTGTTACTATTGCTTTTCTTCGTTTGCTTTGGTACTATATC
>NW_011888836.1:7913302-7928055 GCF_000151845.1 Pteropus vampyrus
ATAAACTTAGTAGGGAGAAAGTGACAAAGTCTTTTTTTGATCCTACCACCCAGATCATAAACCCTAGAAATTACTTCATATTAAATGAAAATGCAGTTGAAAATACTTGCAGATTGTATGAGTTTTATCTATGTTGAACATTATAGCTCTAGGTCTTTAATTTTGAATACTGTTATATTATCAATGTAAAAGTGCTAAAATTTATTATTTTATTTCTTATTCGACATCTAGTTTTCTACAAATTTATGTTCTTAAAATAATGTTGCTATAAAGGTTGAACATGTCTGCATGTATACATGTGCAAGAGATGCCCTAGACTCCAGCAGTGGAATTGCTATATCTTGAATTATGTGTGTGTTTGTATTTCTAGATAGTATCAGAATGTTCTCCATACTTATGAGGATATAACCCTCCTCCTCTCAGTAAAATGTGAGGTTTCATTACTCTATAGATTCACCAAACATATAGTATTGTCTGACCTTTTAAGTTTGGTCAGTGCTATATTTGAAAATTGTGGAGAAGTGTTTAGTGAGAGTAAAATGAGACTAAAATAAGAGCTAGAAATAATGAAATAATGCTAAAAGATTCATCATTTTTGCTGTTACTATTGCTTTTCTTCGTTTGCTTTGGTACTATATCATTTAGTTACTATAAAAATACACTATGTAACAAATCAAACTTAGTAGCTTAAAACAATGAGCATTTATTGTTACACTCATAGATCTGCAGTTTAGTTATGGTTTTGCAGATCTTTGCTAAAGTTGGCTGATAACTGTGCTTCAGTCTGCAGTCTTGGTGGTATTGGCTTCAGGTTAAAAGTTAGGTTCAGGTAGGCTTCATGTCTTTCTGAAATCAGCACTTATCTCGATATTGTCTTATAGAAATGGTAGATGCCAAAGAGCAAACCAAATTGTTCACAACGTATTTGAATGTCTCTGTTTGTATCACCTCCAACTCACATTCTTTTGCCAAAGCAAGTCATATGACTAATTCAAAAAGAGAGTGGAGAGGCAAGTGAACAGTTATTAAACAATTTCTAGTCTATGACTGCTAGCTTATATATTGGAGAATAGTTTTTTTTTTTTTCTGGCCAGATTATTCTAGAGAGTTATAAAACACCATGTTTTTCACCATTTTTGGCATGTATGTGTGATTGTTTAATAAGTTCACTTTATAATTTGTTATAAAGGATGTAGGAAGGACAATGAGGGGACAATGAGGGCACATAAAGTTCTATATTCAAAATAAATATATAGACTCTAAATTTTAAAAGGCTTGGCAATTACATTTTTGTTTGTTCATTTTTGTTTTAAGAAGCTTATTTTATTCAAAGGATCTATCTAAAAGCAAATCCTTTTTGATGCTCTGCAGTCATTCCTGCATTACATCAATTCAACCTGAGATAATATTCCAACATATTATTATGAAAATATTCAAATATAGCAAAAAGAAAGAATTTTGCAATGAACAATCATATACCTACCTAGATTCTATAATTAACATTATACGAAAC
The DNA here is from genome assembly GCF_000151845.1 of Pteropus vampyrus. Classification (NCBI taxonomy): domain Eukaryota; kingdom Metazoa; phylum Chordata; class Mammalia; order Chiroptera; family Pteropodidae; genus Pteropus; species Pteropus vampyrus. Next base: position 7,914,816 of record NW_011888836.1, read on the forward strand.
TTATTTCATCACATATTTATCTAACTCTTCCCTTAGCTATTCATGCATTTTATTATGTGATATATTTTCCAAGTAAGTTGCAGCTCTCACTATGCTGCTTGCTAAATATCTCATTAACCTGAGTCCAATATTCATTCACAATTATTTTACTTTGAGGTAAAATGTACCTGCGAGCACCAGTCAGTGAGGTTTGCTGGGTGTCTAGGCCATTGCATTTAGATTGGAGAAGCTCTTGCTGAATATAAAGACTTCAAGATCCTAAAGCACTGTCAAAGTGTAAGGAAAAGAAGAAACAAACCCACTTACCATTCTGCAAGGGGCAATAAGAAGGACTCTTGGATTCATGCGTTTCATATCTCCTGGTAACCCTGTCATTTCAGTTACAGAACTTGCAAGTCATCTTCAAGTCAGATGAAAAAGTGTTAAGCACAGGGCGAGATATTTACACTCAGTAGATTGTTACCAAGAGACAAGGACTGGCAACTACTTGTTCTCAAAAATTAATTTCATATATATAACTATCGAGAGCTACTTTAATCATACTTTATAATAGAAATAGCTCAAATGGGCAAATAATATTGAGAAAGAAGAAAAATTAGTCTATTTCCAGCCAATGTTTATCAGAACAATCATTAACAGTTTTACTGTAAATGTACACTATTTATCACATTCTCTTTTTTTCTTCAGTTCTTTCCTAGGCACGATCATGGCAAGCTTTAATAATAAGTGGAGGAATCTCTTGTAGTCCAAATTTCTTTTTCTTTTTTTCCTTTTAATAGTATTTTGGAGCATCTATGAAATGTTCAGGTATGATGCATTTTTTTTTCTGGCCATATAATGGAGAAAAAGCAAATATAACCACTGTTCATGAGGTGCCGGAGTTCTGCAAGGAGTATACATGGCTTAGAGCTACATTCCTAGCAGGGGATGCAGCAAGGGCTTGAGAGGGATGTTTGAATTCTGTGCCCTGGGAACACAGAAGAGGGGCATAAACCCAGGTAGGAGAAGGGGGAGACGGGAAAGGAGGTTATAAAAGACCTCTGATATGAAGACTGAGCTTGATCTTGACAAACAAATAAACAAAGCAAAATACAGGAGAAGGTCATTTAAAGCAGAGAGACCAAACAAAATAGAGGAATACAGTTGAGAGAAAATATAACAGTTAGCTATTAGTTAAACAAAGATTTAATGGGAAACACTAATTTTCAGGCACTAAAGAATTACTGGGGACACAGGGATGAAAAAAACAAGCACACTCTCTGAGAATACAGACATTGAACACAAAGTTATAATGTGATAAATGATATATTTTTTTACCTCAAAATTTAAAAAAAGATTGTGTATATGTGGTGAGATATGTCAAAAGGTCACTCTAACAAAATGAATTTAAACAGAAATCTGTGATAAATAGGAAATATGAGGTGTGAGATTGGGAGAGAGGAGAAGGAAATAGAGAGAAGTCAATATAGCTGTTTGGCCATGAAAAGAAGAGAACATCTGTAGAACCCTGTTGCAGGAGAAAATGTGGCACATGTGAGAAGCCTAAATAAGTATGGCTTCAGGGTAGAGTGGAAAGAAGGAAACAGCAAATTGAGGCTAGAGAGGCAGGCAGGGGCCTGATTTTGCAAGGCATTTTGTTTCCCATTGTCTATAGACGATGGTAAATATTTGTTTATTCTTCCCTTAAAAGATCTGGGTGACAAAAATAGAGTCTAGAATAGAGGTACATATAGATAAATAAATGTGTTAAACATGTGAGATTCTAGAAATATATCTACGTAGATATCTAGATAGGTAAATAGATACAGACAAATAGATGTAAATAAAGAGATAGAGAGGTAGAAATAGAGACAGAGATAGACAGAGGTAGAGATATGTATCTAGGGAAAGTGGACATGTTCGTCTTGGTTAGGATGAGTTTGGATCATTATGGATTCAGATAAAAAGTTGCAGAGGATCTGAGCCTTGAAAGTGAAGGTATTTGATATAGGTCAAGCAGTTCATTCCTTACCATTTCAATTTGGCCATTCTCTTGCGTGCCTGGAGAAAAACTACTTGTTATGCTAACCTATCATCAGTTGCATGCTTCTTTGTGAGTTACTTTGCTGCTTGCTCATTTAATGTTCCTTTTCCCAAAACAATGACATGAAATAATGAGCCCAAGTTCAGCAGGAGCTGTCAAATTAGCAACATCGCAAAACAATAATCAGAGAAAATAGATTGTGGTGGTCATGCTCTAGCAATGACTATTCCTCTGTGGAGCTATTAGCAAAACCAAGAGATTGGATCAGTATGCAATTTTAATGAAGTCAGGAGTACACAAATGGAAAATTACACGGGAGGTGTTTTATTTCTTTTCTTTTCTTTTCTTTTTGTTTTTTTTTTTGAGATATATGTTTACCATTCCATTCCACAAGCACTAGACCTTTTATCACTGTGAGTGCTTTGAGTCAAGTCACAGAAATTATCAGCACTAGAATTTTTGGAAGATTCACCAGTGAACCCACAAGACATATCCCTACGATTGTCACAGATCTTCACTTTAGTTTATTTAAATTAATTTTATTTTTAAATAAAAAGGACCAGCTTAGTTAACCAAAAGAAAAGGTAATAATGAATTTCCTAGGCATCAATTAAGATTAATCCATGAATTTGCTAGATCGTTCTAAAAGGCCTACATATCCTCACTTTGTTTCCATTTCTTCACATGTAAGAAGGGCTGGATGAATACTTAAAATATATGATTATTTCTTTTATTATCTTGTATTTTTAAAGCTTCTAAAAATACAGATATCTAAGGAAATATGTTTATTCTTTCTTTTTTTTAAAAAAAAATTAGGTCTTGCACATCAATCCTTAAACACTTCTGCTAAACAAAGCATCAAACCCTTTGCTCATTAACCAGAAATGGAACTAACAATTGACCAGCCTAGCAAAGTTCTTTCTAAGCATCAATCTGTCAATAAATATTTATTTGAAACTAACAAGTGGCAAGCAACCTTCCAAGCTCTTCATATATTTTAGTAAATGAGACACACCAATCTTATCTTCATGATATAAGAAAACCAATGAAGAAAAACAAAACAAAAGAAATAAATAAAATTATGAATTCACTCTTAAAAGGGGCAAGAAAAGAGATATTAGAAATTTTGGAAAAAATAGGACATATAGAAAATAGCAAAAGAAGGCTATTTATAATCAAGTCAAAATATACAAATAATCAGAATAAATTTAAGTTGACTAAACTGACACATTAAAAGCAGAGATTTTTCAATTTAAAAAAAGAAAATTCATCAACATGACATTTAAAAAGGACACAACTATCATACAAGGTTACAGAAAAGTTGAAATTAAAAGGATAAAAAAATACCAGATAAATATGAAATATTTAAGAAAGTGTGAGTTACAATATTTGCACCAGACAATATAGTGTGTAATAAAAAGCAGCATTAATGATAGAGAGGGTAAACATGTGGATAAATACTTTAGTTCAATAACAAGATATAAAAATTCTAAATTACTACCCATGTAACTAAATCTAAAATCTTGCAAAACAATTGGATAGCCACAGCAAAAACAAAAAACATAAAACCAAAAAAAAAAAAAAACTTGAACTCTTATTTAGAACCTTATCTAACTGATAAAATTAAATCAGAATGCATCAAAAATCTAAACGTAAGAGTGAAAAGTATATACCTTTGGAAGAAAGCATAGGAGTTAATATTTGTGATCTTGAATTTGGCAATGGATTTTTAGTATGAGCAGTAGAAATATGATTCCAAAAGTATGAGTGGTAAAAGAAAAATAAATTGGATTTCATCAAAATTAATTTTTTGTGTGCTTCAAAGGATACTGTTAGGAAAATAAAATGACAAGCGACAGAATGGGACAAAATACTTGCAAAATGTATATCTGTTAAGGGACTTACATGTAAAATATATAAAGAACTATTATAATAATAATAGAAACACAAATAATCCAATTTTAAAAATAGGTAAAAGGTCTGAATAGACATTTACCCAAGGAAGATAGGCAAATGGCCCAAAACACATTAGTCATCAGATAAATGCCAATTAAACCATAATGAGATACTGCTTCACATTCCCTAGGATGGCTAGAATAAAAAAGACAGATAATGACAAGTGTTGGAAAAGATGTGGAGAAACTGGAATCTTCATATACTGTTGGTGGGAATGTAAAATGGCACAGTTGCTTTGGTGCACAGTCTGGTAGTTCCTGAAATGATTAGTTATAAGTGATTATATGTTTCACCAATTTCACTTCAAAGTATTTACTCAAGAGAAATGAAAACTTATGTTCACACAAAAATTTGAATATAATAGCCAAAGGTGTCAACAACTCAAATGTCTTTAAGATGATGAATGGATGAAGTAAAGGTGGTATATCCATAACAATAACAATAAAATGTTATTCTACCATAAAAAAATAAAGTACTGATACATGCTATAAGATGGATAAACCTTGTAAGCATTATGCTAAATGAAATAAGACGGTCATAGAAGTGCCCATGTTATATAGTTCTATTCATATTAAATGTCCATAATAAGGAAATCTATAGACAGAAAGTAGATTAGTGCTTGCTTAGGGAGAGGCAGAAATGGAGAATAGGCAATGATGGCTAAAGAGTATGGGATTTCTTTTTAAGGTGGTGAAAATATTCTAAAACTGACTGTTGTAAAGGTTGCACATATCTATGAATATACTAAAAACCACTGAATTTTATATTTTAAATGGATGACATGTGTGATATATGTTATATCCCAATGAAGCTGTTTTAAAAACTAACCTCAAAATATGCAAAGGAAAATCTGATTGACTTGCACAATCATCATGAGAGATTTTAATATATTGCTTACACTTTTATATTATTATAGAATTAAAAATTATATTTTAAAACGTAGATGTAAGAAACATATAAAAACCCCACACTCAATTATTATAGAATAGAGATTCTGTTTTAGGTTTGCATGGAACATTTTTAAAAATTGGGCTATGTTTTAGTTATAAAGTAAATCTCAAAATTTTCAAAGAATCATGCATATCACATTATTTTGAATCCATGCAATTATTTGTAAGTAACAAAAAGATAAATTTAAAAAATTGAACTTTAGAAACACAATTTTAAGTAACCTATCAGTTAAGTAAGAATTTAAATGTGAATTAAAAACATTCTTAGAATGAAAGATAATAAATATGCTAAATTTTTGAAATTCTGGAATATGTGTAAAAATAGTACATCAAGAAATATTTATATCTTTAACTGTCATATTAAAAAAGAAAAGGGGCTAAAAATGAATTTTGTCCAATTTAAGAAGTTAGAAAAAGAACAAAGCATACAAAGACAGTAAAAGGAAAATGAAGGCAGCAGAAATAAATAAATTATAAAACAAAAATTCAATAAAGAGGATCAGAAAAGCTACATCTTGGCTCTTTGAATAAACTTGTAAAATTGATAAACTTCTGGCAAATCTGAATGGGAAAAAGATGTTACAAATATACAATATGAGGTTTGAACAAAGAGACATTAAATATGCATCAGAGATTAAAAATATAAAAGGATACTTTAAACAATATTGAGTTAATAATGAAAGCCTTAACACGATGATCAAATTTCTACAAAAGTAGAATTTACCAAAACAGATTTAAGACTAAAAAAGTCTTCACAGCCCAAAACAATTAGAGCTTTAATCAGCTGTTTAAAATAATTCTTAAAAGAATACGCTTAAGTCTAAAAGGTTTTAAAAGCGACTGCTAACAAAATTTCAATGATAAGATTATTACAAATTTATATGAACTTTTTCAGATGTAGTAAAATAACAGCACTCGATTCTCTATACAAAACCAATTTCACTTAAGAAAAACAATAAAAATTATTTTAAAATAATGACATAATAAATTCAGAGATTGTAAAAAGGATAATGACCAAATTGTTTTTAATCTAGACATGCAAGGGTGTAAAAACTAGAAATCTTCATATCTTATTCCCCATTTTATGATTAAAAAATAAAAGAAAAATCCTATGATCATTTCAATTAACTGGAGAGATAAATGAAGTCAAAGGAATGGTTGAATGTTGGTGGGAATGATCCAGTGGAGGAGAGAGAAAAAAAAGATGAAATGGGATTGAGAGTAGAGAATTTCTGGAACACTGTCCTTAAGTAGGTGAGAGACGATGAGATCTCATAGTGGATAAGTGGAAAACTTGACTCTGGATGGATATCCATGCTACAATGAAAGAAAGTGGATATGAATATAGATGTCAAGGTGGGAGTATGTATTTCTTTTCTGATTGCTTCATTTCTCTTTATAGGGGATGTGTGTGTGAGAGTGTGTGTGTGTGAGAGAGAGAGAGAGTGCGAGTGTGTGTGGACTGTTTTTAATAGTAAACTAAGGACATTTAAACCATATGTTAATAAACAAGACCTTTTTTGAGACAATTTGGCTATGAGTAAGTACTAGAAGACTATCCTCAAAAAAAGGTTGATTACTGAAAATAAAATACTTTTAGTTGAGTAGTCCAACGGAGAAAGTTTCAAGCCTTCTTTTTAAAGCATTATTCCAATGGAGAAAGTTTCACACCTTCTTTTTAAAGCTCAACGCAATATTTGACTATATGGCATAGGAGTTAAGAGCAAAGACTGAAGTCAGACTTGAGTTCTACAATTTGCAACTTGCCAATTGTGAAATCTTTGGAAGGACGGAGGAGTCCAATAACTTCAGTTCTCTCATTTTAAAAGCACCTACCCTACAAGACTGCTGGGAATATCAGATAAAGTATATATGAACTATTAGACATGGTTCAATCAGGAAAACAGAAGCCACACCATGTATTTAGGTATAAGGAATTTAACATATATAATTAGGGACTTAAGGGAATGCTGGAGAAGTAGAGTTCAGAGAAGCTGCTCCTGAAATTAATAAAGTTGATACTGAGGATCTCAGTTGTAAGCACCAAACTAGGTGGTTTTCTCCATCTTACCAGGAAGATACTAACATTCCTGAGACTCTCTGAGAAGATGTTGTCAATTATTTCAGTCTTCAGTGGCAAAGTGGGTGGGAAGCTGCTATGGAATTCTCGTCTGCCCAGGCATCTGGCTGCAGCTGCCTCCCAAGAATAATGGTTTCTTCTTCACTTTCACCATATAAATCTCCTGTGTGTTCCTCTCATCAGTAAACTCTAGGCCAAAATGATACAGTGAAGAAGATTCTAAGAAACATAATTCACAGTCTTAGAAAGGAGCAGTGATGGTGCTAGCACAACCCATACTTAACATGGTACTGGATGTAAAAGAAATTGATAAATAAGAGGTAGCTGCCCTTACTACCACATAACTCCCATGTTTATCTACTTCACAACTTCATTGGACACTCATTTTCAATTAACGAAGTTAGGAAAAAGTATTGCTATGTATGGTTGTGCCAAGTTTAAGGGGTTAAGAGAGTTCATTCAAACCAGTAGTCGGTTTTGATGTGTCAGAGAAAATCACCTCAGATCATGGTTACTATAAGACAATCAATGGTAAATGTTAGAGATTTAATTCTTAAAGCAGTTATTGTGCATTCTGTATACAATCACTACATTATATGACCAGAAGAATACTGAAATCGATCTAACATACAATCCTTGCCATCAAGAAATTTGCAGATTTAACAGAGAACTGATAGTTGAATGATAGAAGCAAATAATTCAATTGTTAATTTTCCTTGGTATTCCAGTATAAGTCTATTCACTCTCACTTTCCTCTTGACTCCTCTTAATTTATTTGTATTTTTATTTTGGAGATCTTGTAGTCAGCGCATAAAATGTCAAAAATGCTTAGATGAATTCATTTATGTGAAGTAAACATTCCTGACATATCTCCATCAAAACTGGAATGTTTCATAAATCTATTTAAATAAAGATAATATTGTCTCTCTATAACAGTTATAAAAACTTTTGGATTCTTTTTCTATACTATTGAGATATGCTAAAAAAAATCATATTCTCCTGAGTACATATTTTTCAGGCTGAGTGTTTTTATTTTTCCAAGGTTTTGTTCTCTCAGCCTGGAATGAATTTCCCTCTTTTGTCTACCCATTTTTTAGAGACTTATCTTGAGCATTGTCTTTTGTAAAGAAACCTACCTCATCTCTCCCAGCCAGAATTAGATGCTTTCTTTATTATGTTCCCAAACTGTCAGGGCATATGGCTATCACATTGTATTTCAATAATTCATATTTTCATTGTTATTGTCACTGTTTAAATCCACATCTCCACTACTGCACACTGATCTCCTTAATCTACAGATGGTGTCTGGGTTATCTTTGTGTCCTCAATGCCTATTTCATTACAGGTCCCTGTGTTAGTTTCCTGTTGCTGTAGCAAAAAGTCACTCCAACTTTAGTGACTTAAAACAACATGAGCTTGTTCTGAAGGTCAAAATTTGAAATGGATCTGACTGGACTAAAAATTAGTATCAGCAGGGCTGTGTTTCTTCTGAAGGCTCAAGAAAGAATCCATTTTCCTGCCTTTCCCAGCTTCCACAGGCTATCTCCATTCATTCACTCTTGCCTCCTTCCCCATCTTCAAAACCAGTGTAGTGTCCTCAAATCTTCCTCTACCTCTTTTATTTATAAAAATCTGTGGTTATGTTAATCCATGATAATCTTCCAAATCAAGATCCTTAACTTAATCATATCTGCCAAGCTCCCTTGCCATGTAAGGTAACACATTCACAGGTTCTAGGGATTAGGGATTAGGATGTGATATCTTTGGTGGAGGGGAGTGTTGTTCTGCTTACGACAGTGTCCAAAAAAAGCCTGCTCAATGAATGAGGCATCCATGTTATCTGAGCCCCATTAATTTCCTGAATAATATTTTCTTTGCACTCTCTGGACCACTTTCAGCTCTGTACAACTTTTGTGGCATGGAGTACAGAACTCTGTATGCTCTGTTTTTTTTAGATATATTTCTTTAAATATTGATTTCAGTTATACTTCCAATAAAAACAGCTCCATTTGACTCTTCTAGGGAATGAAAATACTGTAAAGTTTAGATTTTTATTTTTTATAAAAGTCTTAGATTTTCTCAAGTTTCAATTTTTACACTTTCCCTCTCCTACAGTGCAACATAGAAATGGTTTGTCAGACAGAAAGAGAGAGAGGGAAGAGGTACAGTTAGTGTTTGATGAGAGAAAAACAAAATAAGCCAATTTTATCACATGAAACCTTTTGAAATTTGTTGTCCTTTCTGTTCTTTAGATCTGAAAATTAACAAATGACAAAGGAAATATAATAGTATAGTTTCTAGATGTTTTGCCTTGCTTCTACAACTTTTCTCATTTTTTTTTCTCATCTACTTTTTTCTCCTTTTTATTATTCTTTATTTTCTTTTTGGTCATGTTTGATTTAAAATTACCCTCTACAATGCTTCTCTGGGATTCTCTTATTTATTTATTTTTTTAATTTTATTTTGGGATTCTTTTTATTACTTATCCATTTTCTATTTTAATCTCTTAAAGAACCCAAATCAAAAAGTTCTTTATCACCTTTATTTAAAATAAATTTGAAATCCACATTTTATTACAAACACATCCATTGACTTTATATTGCTGCTATAAATATTAACGCTATCACTAAAGTCAAATTATCAGCAGCAATGTCAAAATAAATATCTATAAAAAGATGTCATTTATTTGCATTCAAATTGCCCAAGAAATAGTGACAAGTTGGCATATGAGAGAAAAGCATTTGAATGCCATAAGAAAATGTAAGTCTCATTGGTGTCAGTTTAAACCAAACTAAATTTTAGCAGAAATTATTACTTAAAATCCCTGAATTTATATTTGATAAATTCAAAAAAGCTTTGAGGTCATGGAAGGAAATCAAGGTAGGATAAAGAAGTAAAAACTACTAACGGACAAAATAAGTAATTCGTATGACAGCTATTCCTTTGATTTTTCAAGGATTCTGGAGAATCTATTCAACCTTCCTAACACTTTGCCTCTCCATCTGCAGCACTGTGGTAAGGTGACCAGGTAATTTAGAGCACAGAAACAAATGTCACACATACCTAAACCCCAACAAATGACATCATGAATTACAGATCACTAATTTTGATTGCCAATAAAGTAAAAAACAACATTTAAAAAATATCCCTTATGGCCACTAATATTGAATATGTTATTGTAAGAATTAGCCAGTGCAACTAAAAGAGAGCGAATAGGGGCAAAAACATTAGAAAAGAGGTAAATGCATTTCTATTTGAAAAGTATGATTCTCTTTCAGAAAAACTCAAGACAATCCATTGATATTGGATCTGTTCTGAAATCATCTCATTTTATCCCAATTCCCCAAAATACTAACAAAAAGTATACCATCTCCCAAGGAATTGTTTTACAAGAGACAAATTGGATTTACCATAATAAATTATTATATTTTGCTGGAAGATGCTCACTGCTGATATCTTTACATTTTACCATGGCACAGAACTTTTGAAAATGAAAATATTAACCATCTAGGATTGATATATTTAAAATTTTATTGTTTTTGAATATCTGTGATTCTAAATTTAGATTTAAAATGGATATAGAGTTGTCTCAGTTTATATAAATGTATATAGAGTTTTATATAAAAGTAACAAGAGGAAAAGTACCTTTTTTTTCAGACAGACTCTTAGACCAAGAAATTTTTAAGATGTGTCATATCTGTAACTTCATATAGGCAACTCAAAAAAGCCTTGTTACCATGTCAACTTCTTGCCTCAAATCCACACTAACAGTATAGACTTTCAATTTTTGCTCACATGTACGTGTAAGGAAAAGACATGTGACATTCATCTTAATTTTTTCTGCCTTGTATACAAATTCAAAACAATTAAGAGCAGAGATATCATAACAGAACTAGGTAGAATTTGAATGCATTATACTGAGTTACTTCTAATAAATTATCTGTAAAGTCTTAAACATCCTAAATATACAGATATTAAGGTCATCTTCTTATAGTAGACATACCCAGGAAAATTCAGATGTAAATAGCAGCATTGTTTTCTAAATGTTTTCTTCAGTTGCTACTTATGTGTTTATTTAGCTACTTATACTATTGATATTTTTACTTTGTAACTAAACATGATTTTGAGTTATTATGACTTCTAGTGAATCAAATGAGATAATAAACTGAAACAAATTTATGGATTCTTTCTGTGTTCAAGACTCTTCTGAGTATACAAAGATTTGTATAAAAATTAAATTAACAATAATTAAACAACTGTTCACCTTTTAAATATCTATCCAATTTTACTATCATTTAAAATAATCTTATTTTCATGTTTTATTAATATACTATAGCATAAACCAATGTTTTAAAATTTTGCTAGAGCATTAACAATTAAATTATTGACATTTCCTTCACCTTATTGTACATTAATTGAAATATATTGGTGTCATATTTTTAACAATGGATTGTTTTCATTATTTTTAATTTTAGAGAAATATCACTACTTCAATTTAATTGCTAACTTAAAATATTATAGTAACAACTCAGAAATGTTTTTTCCCCCTCTATTTCCTAGTTTTTGATAATTCCTTCAATTATTTGCTTTAGAAACTTTCTGAAAACTGCCATGTAGTTTGATGTCATAAAAACATAAAGGTTAATTTGCTCAATTGCTGAGACTTACGAAACATCAGTTATTTAGATTGTTTGACATTTCCTGTAAATTCCTCTAATTAAGAAACCCTTAGAGATTCCTATGAAAGGAGATGAAATCACCAAAATGTGCTGGCAGAGATAGATATTTTTTTTCTCTTACCGAATGAGCTCAAAACATCATAAACATTTGGAAAAACTTAAGAATTATAATATTACAGTTAAAATGTTGAGTGGTGTGACCTCAAATGCTTTCTAGGTTTGTTGTGATTGCTTTATTGCCCATATTTTGTGGAGAAGGAGAAAGTGCTTGCATTTATATGCAAAAACAAATTTTGATTAAAGAAGAGGAACTCATTAAAAAGTGTATTACAAGAGAAGATCCATAACTTGTTAGACTGGAAATTCAGAAATTGAGAGTTTATATTCAGGAGGGAAAATATCACCTTAGATTTCAGTTGTGTAATTTAATCACATTTTATTAGTTTAATTTTTTTTTTTACCAAGAGTGAAAAAGTGTTTGCTTCAGCATATAACATAACTGTGTAATGTCAAGAACAAAACAAAAATACAGATTGACAATCAGACCACCTTTTAGTCTACCGATGTGAAACATACGTGGACTGTCTCATGGACAATAACCTGGTTATCAAAAAATCCTTAACTACCCATACCAGCTACACCATGTATTTTTGTGACCAGAGCTGGGGTCCTTTCCCCTCTCAGGATAGAAATCAAGAGAGTGAGCAAAACAGTTCTACAGACAGAAGGATTTATTAAAGTGAAAGCTTGATGTGCCAAGGGAGCACACTCCAGAGGAAGGTGGATGTGGCTTCCAGAGGTTTATAGGTACAGCATTTTTATGGGCTCTTGGGGTTAGGGACCACCCCTTCCTCTTTCTCTCTTCCCTCCCCAAAATACCTACATGCTACTTCATGCGTGGCATGTCTGATTAGCATCTTAAATCTCCACCTAAGGGTGTGTTTTTTACCATGACAATGAGAGGTTAACTGTAGGCCAGCTCTTTTAACTAATGCGAATGCAGATGTTAGGAACTTTCCCTGGGCCTGCCTCTCTCTCTCTGTGATTATGGTTCTGTCGGCTGATTGCTTCTTATTAGTGGAGGGATGTGACTCAAGGTTGTTTGCCCCAGATGCAGGTTCTAGCTATGTGACTACCTACCACATTTTCACCTCAACACAGGGGTTGTATAGTGGTATTTCATTGTTATTTTAATTTACATTTTCCTGATAATACGTGATGCAGAACATGCTTTCTTATGCTTGTTTTTCATATGTATATCTTCTTTGGTGAGGTGTTCAAGTCTTTTTTTTTTTTTAAAACAAGTCGTTTGTTTTTTTATTATTGACCGTTAGGAGTCCTTTGTACATTTTAGATAATAGCCCATTATCAGGTGTGTCTTTTGCAAATATTTTCATCCAGTTTGTAGCTTATCTTTCCAATCTCTTGACAGTGTCTTTCACAGAACAGACAATTTGTCGATTCTTTTTTCATAGATTGTATCTTTGGTGGTATATTCGAAAACTGCCAAACCTAAGGTCATCTCAATTTTCTCCTAAGTTATCTTCTAGGA
>NW_011888836.1:7928315-7952022 GCF_000151845.1 Pteropus vampyrus
CCAAGAGTGAAAAAGTGTTTGCTTCAGCATATAACATAACTGTGTAATGTCAAGAACAAAACAAAAATACAGATTGACAATCAGACCACCTTTTAGTCTACTGATGTGAAACATACGTGGACTGCCTCATGGACAATAACCTGGTTATCAAAAAATCCTAAACTACCCATACCAGCTACACCATGTATTTTTTGTGACCAGAGCTGGGGTCCTTTCCCCTCTCAGCATAGAAATCAAGAGAGTGGGCAAAACAGTTCCACAGACAGAAGGGTTTATTAAAGTGAAAGCCTGATGTGCCAAGAGAGCACACTCCAGAGGAAGGTGGATGTGGCTTCCAGAGGTTTATAAGTACAGCATTTTTATGGGCTCTTGGGGTTAGAGACCACCCCTTCCTCTTTCTCTCTTCCCTCCCCAAAATACCTGCATGCTACTTCATGCGTGGCATGTCTGATTAGCATCTTGAATCTCCACCTAAGGGTGTGTTTTTTACCATGACAATGAGAGGTTAACTGTAGGCCAGCTCTTTTAACTAATGCAAATGCAGATGTTAGGAACTTTCCCTGGGCCTGCCTCTCTCTCTGGCTGATTGTTTCTTATTAGTGGAGGGATGTGACTCAAGGTTGTTTGCCCCAGATGCAGGTTCTAGCTATGTGACTACCTACCACATTTTCACCTCAACACACCCTGGCACCACAGGGGGGAAAAAAAAAGTGCACATTTAACTATGGATAAGAGACAAATTTTAGAATGCTAAACTCAAAGAGATTATTAACTTCAGTTTTGACCCTATTTCTAAGCCACTTTCTATGCAAATAATAGAATAGATGTGAAGGCCTGGTTTATTATGAATAAGACATTTTTCTAACAAATAACTAGATTTTAACTACAAACTCAGTATCTATTGCAAAACTGAAAGAGAAATGGGGTGGTGTGATACTATGGTCAGAAATGAACTTGAGAAAGCAGAAAGCAGAAGGCTCTGGGAAAGCCCCTGCTGCTCTAGGACTGGGCATCTTTATACCTGGAGCTGGTGTCACCCAACAGTTAGTATCTTAGGAAAAATGAAACTTTGGGGCTTTTTTGTTTTTTTTTTTTAAATTACTTCCTTACTTTCTCTACCTTAGTACCCTTAACTGTGTGGATGAAGGGAAGTGACTGTAGGAGACTGCTTCCAGAGAAAAAAGGAATTGTTCTATTTTTAAAAATTTTTACTAACTAAAGATTTCACACTTACTTTCAGAATCTTTAATATTTTGTTTGCTGCCCTTTTTTTTTTTCTGTTGCAGAATCATCCATGATACCGCAGTATAATTAATCATATTGGATGCCATAGGCTCCTATTGGTTATGACAATTTCTGAGACTTCTTGTTTTTACTGACCTTGATAATTTTGAGCAAAATTGATCAGATGTTTTGTTGAATTCCCCTTGATTGGTATGTCTGATTTTTTTCTAATGACTAGATGAAGTTATGGGTTTGGAGGAGGAAAACCATGAAAGCAAAGCGTCATTTTCATTCCACCATATTCAGGGTTCATACTATCAATACAATGTCATTGTCAAAATTGACCACCTGGTTGTTGTAGTGTTTGTCAGGTGTTGTAGTGTTTGTCTAATATGAAGTTACAGTTTCCTCTCCCTTTCTATACTCTACTCTTTAGAAGGAAGTTACTATGCACAGCCCACACTTAAGGAGTGGGAAATTATACTCTTCATTGACAAGTGCTTCACCTCTGCGGACAAGCAGGGGAAGCTGCCCCGCTGGATCCAGGAACACCTTAGTGACTCCATGCATATCTCCATCCACCTCCCGGTGAAATGGCTGTGCCAGCTGTCTCAGGAAGTACTTGGCTACCTGCACCCACTCATCCACGGTCCGGTTGAGGTTGGTGTCTATTTGAGGGTGAAGTATCTACACAAATTATTTAGAATTATTCTGCATGGGAGATATGGTTCCTCTCCCCATTTATTTGTTTAATAATTTGTTTATACCAGTCTGGACTCTTGGGTGTTTATTTTATATCTTGTATTACAATCTAATATTGCTTTTTTTACTTTATTGCTCAAATTGCTACAACTTTAGCCTTAGGAGCTCTTTTAGTTGTCCCTGTGTTCCTTTGACATACCACATCATTATTTTGTTTTGGTTTGTTTTGTTTTAGTACTTCCTTACTTTCTAACACCCCAAAATGGTTTAGGCTCATTTTTTTTTTAATTTTTAATTTTAATTATTGAGTTGACATTCAATATTATTTTATATTAGTTCCAGATGTGCAGCAGAGTGGTTAAACATTTATATAATTTAAGACTTGATCTCCCCCAATTAGTTTAGTCTAGCCCTATGCACTTGGCCCCATACAGTTATTACAATATTATTGACTGTATTCCCTATGCTGTATTTCACATCCCTGTGACTACTTTGTAACTACCAACTTGTACTTTTTAATCCCTTCACTGTTTCACTCAGTCCTCCAACCCCTCCTTACGTCTGGCAATCACCAGTTTGTTTTTGTACCTATAAGTTTGTTTTAGTTTTGTTTGTTCATTTATTTTGTCCCTGAGATTCCACATATAAGTGAAATTATATAGTATTTATCTTTCACTGTCTGACTTATTTCACTCAGCATAATATCTTCTAGGTCCATCCACATCATTGCAAATGGTAAGATTTCATTTTTTATGACTGAGTAATATTCCATTGTACATATGTACCACAATTTTTTAATGCAATTGTCTATTGATGAGCACTTAGTTTTCTTCCATATCTTGGCTATTGTAAAGAGTACTGCAGTGAACATAGGGGTGCATATATCTTTTCATGTTAATTTTTTTTTTAAAGAAATACCCAGAAATGGAATTGCTGGGCAAAGGTAGCTCTATTTTTTAAAAATTTTAGAAGGGTTTACATTCATTTTTTATATTCCCTGCCCCAGTCTTAGATTCATCTATTTCTCCGAGGAGACCTAATTCTTTTAATTGCTACTAGAGTGTCATTTTCTATAGGACCTCTCAGCTGACATAGAAGTTAATATATGAATATGTATTCTAACCCATGTACCTACATTTAAACATTTCTAAACTACCTGTTTCTATATTGAGCTAAATATGACATCACATGGATTCTCCAACTTTAATTCATTACCACAAGGATTATTCTAGCCTCTTTTCCTTATTGATCTGGAACCTCCCTCTCCAGTGAGAAACCAGGCTCCAAACATCCATAATCCATTCACTAAATTGCTCAATTCCAGCATATATGACAGTGGTTTCTTAATTGTTCTCCCGCACACCCTTGGGAAACAACTTTATTATCTATAAAACAGTGCTTATCTAGAGTTTCTTTTTTTCTTTAACCTTCGTCTATTTGCAAAGTTACTCAAGTCAGCACCCTTTCCCCCCCCACCCCTTTCAGTGAAGTTGTTTCATACATTTGTAATACAGTTAGATTCTTTTGTCACATTATGTCTTCTCTCTTGGGATCCGCAGACCTACTAAAGGATAGTTTTAAATTAGTATGCATTAAGGTTATCACACTCTCGGTGCTGTAAAGTTCTGTGAGTTTTGTCCAAAACAATGATATTATACAAAATAGTTTTACCATCCTAAAACTCAGTTATTCTTCGTGTATATTCAGTCCCCATCCAATGAAACCCTGAAAACCATGGATCTTTTCACTATCTCCATAGTTTTGCCCTCTCCAGAATGTCATATAGTTGGAATCATATACTATGTTGTCTTTTCAGATTGGCTTCTTTCACTTAGAAATATGTATTTTATGTTCCTCCATGTCTTTTTATGGCTTGATAGCTCATTTATTTTTTGTGCTAAATAATATTCCATCATCTGGATGTACCACAGTTTATCCATTTACCTATTAGAGGACATCTTGGTTGTGCAGGTTTTTGTGTGGGCATAATGCCAAGGAGCATGATTGGTGGATTTTATGATAAATGTATGTTCAGTTTAATGGTAAGAAACCATTAAATTGTCTTCCAAAGTGGCTGTCCCATTTTACATTCCCACCAGCAATGGATGAAAGTTCCTATTGTTTCACATCCTCACCAGTATTTGGTGTTGTTAGTGTTTTGGATTTTGGCCATTCTAATGGGTTGTATAGTGGTATTTCATTGTTATTTTAATTTACATTTTCCTGATAATATGTGATGCAGAACGTGCTTTCTTATGCTTGTTTGTCATATGTATATCTTCTTTGGTGAGGTGTTCAAGTCTTTTTTTTTTTTAAAACAAGTCGTTTGTTTTCTTATTATTGACCGTTAGGAGTCCTTTGTACATTTTAGATAATAGCTCATTATCAGGTGTGTCTTTTGCAAATATTTTCATCCAGTTTGTAGCTTATCTTTCCAATCTCTTGACAGTGTCTTTCACAGAACAGACAATTTATCGATTCTTTTTTCATAGATTGTATCTTTGGTGGTATATTCGAAAACTGCCAAACCTAAGGTCATCTCAATTTTCTCCTAAGTTATCTTCTAGGAGTTTTATGTTTTACATTTAGGTTTGTGATCCAGTTTGAGTTCGTTTTTATGAAGGGTATACGATATGTGTCTAGATTCAGTTTTTATTCATTATTAAATTGAGAAAGTCCTCCTCTGTTTCTAATTTGCTTAGAATTTTTATCACAAGTCTTGGATTTGTCAAATGCTTTTTCAACAGCAGTTGATGTAATCATATGATTTATCTTCTGTTAATGTGGTGCATTGTTTTGATTGAATTTTGAAGCGTTGAACCAGCCTTGCATACTTGGAATATATCTCACTTTGTCATGCTGTATAATTTTTTTTTATATTGTTGGATTCCATTTGTTACTATTTCATTGCTAATTTTTATATCTCTGTTTATGAGAGATATAAGTCTGCAGTTTTTCTTATCTGTTTTAATATTCTTATCTACTTTGGATATTAGGATAATAAGTATGTAGACTGATTTCTATTTTCTGGAATAGATTATAGAGAATTGGTATCCCTTCTTTGAATATTTGCGGCAATTCACCCTTATTTATTCTATTACTAGATATAGTGTTATGCAGGTTATCTATATTCTCTTGTTTTAGTTTTGGTAGTTTCTTTATTTCATGTAATTGGTCCATTTCATAAAAGTTATCAAACTGTGAAAACAGAGTTACTTCTAGTGTTCCTTTTAATGTCTATGAGATCAGTAATAATAAAATTTCTTTCATTTCTTATATAGATAATTCAGGTCATCCTTTCCTCTCCTCCCCTTTCCTCTCCTCTACTCCTTTTCCTTTCTACTCTTCTCTCTCTCTCCAGGGACCAGCTTTTAGTGTTCATTGATTTTCACTATTGCTTTTCTGTTTTCAATTTCATTTATTTGTGCTCTAATTTTTGTTATTCTTTATTTGTTTGTTTTAGTGTTTGCTTGTTATTAATTTTAGATTTTTTCTAATGTATGCATTTAATGCTATAAATATCTCTCAAAGCACTGTTTCACTCTATACCACAAATTTTGATAAGTAGAATTTTCATGTTCATTTAATTCAAATTATGTTTTAATTTCCCTTGATGCTTTCTTTTTTGGACTCATGTATTATTTAGAAATATAGATTATATTGTTCAAACTCTATTTGGGGATTTTCCAGTATTTTTCTGCTATTGATTTTAGATATTTCCATTGATAACACACTTTGTATAATTTCTGTTTATTAAATTTGTAAAGCTGTGTCTTATGACCCAGAAAGTCTTTGACAACCTCTGTCTTTTAATAAAGATGTTTAGTCCATTAACATTTAAGATGTCATTGATACAGTTGTAGTAATATCTATCCTGCTCATAATGTTATATATTCATTGTATTTGTTTTCTTGTTTTTCACTTCTCTTTTTCTGCCTACTGTGATTTTAATTGCTCACTTTATAATTCCATTTTACCTATTTTTTGCAAATCAGTTATACATCCTGTTAAAACAAAAAGCGGTGGCCCTAGAGTTTACAATACACATTTTTAACTGACATAATTTCTCCTTCTAGTAACACTGTTATGTGCCACATGTAGTATAGGTACCTTGTATCTGAGTATTCCCAATTCCCCCTTCATATCCCTTGTGATATTACTGTCATTCATTTCACTTATTAATATGTAGTAATCTTTGTCTCTTCAGAGTGTGGGTTTTTCTTTTCCCTTCTGGCATGCTGTGTAATTTTTTGTTTAAAGCTGGACATGTTGTTTTGGGTAATAAGAACTGAAGTTAATAGGCCTGTAGTATTAGAATTTATACTCTGCCTAGCAGCTAGGTTGTGTTTAATGTTTGCTGTAACTATAGATGCCAGAAGCTTCAGATTCCTCTTGAGTACTTGTGTTTGTTTCTGCTCTTGAATTTGGGCTTCCCTAATTGTTCTTCCTCAGAGAGAGTCTGTGTTTTGCAACTCTCTCAGTTGTAATTTACTTTTGTTATATTGGAGTCCTATTGGTTTGGTGAAATGGTTTGAGGGAAGGGAAAACATTCTATAATTTTCAGATTAAATTTCAGTCTTTGAGTGGTCTTGAGTGTCTGAGATGTGATCTTCATCAACATTTCTTCAATTACATATAGCACTCCTCCATACCTGCAATCTTTTCCCTGATCGCAGTGTCCTCAATATAATTTTTGACACTCTGAGAAAGAATAGAGGGAGCTGTTTGTGGGGTATGTCTTTTCCCCATCTGGGATAAGGCTCTGGGAAAGTCTTTTCCCCTTGAGAGTAGGATTTTGTTGTGGAGAGGTCTCTTGGCACATTTTACAATGGTCACTCTTTCTCTCTTGTCAAAGCTACAGGTAGATCATTCTGGGATTTACCATAAGAAAGTGATGGGTTTCCTGGAGGCGAAGCCTATGAATTGTGGGATCCATCTAAGAATGTGGCCCTCCTCCGGGAGTTTCTTATTCTTATAATCACGCTCAGCTTCCAATAATTTGTAAAAATTACCATTTTCTTGTTCTTACCAGTTTATGATACTAACATCTTCTACTCTAGGTAAGCCGATCTCAGCTGCGTCTCTGGATTCACCTTCTCTCCTGTTTTCCAGATGGTAGTCTTCCTTGAAACTTCAGTAATCTGATAATTTCAAGATAAGTCACCAATTTGCATTTTTTCCAGCTTTTATTTTCTCTTGCAAGACAGGAGTGATGACTTCCAAGCTATTTCCATGCTGGGGCTGAATCTAGAATTCACAAAATACCTTTTAAACATTTAAAAATTTCTAAAACTTTTAAAAGTAACCTCTCAATTTTCATTTTAAATCTCTTTAGAAATTCAAAATAAGCAGATAATATATTCCTTTCTTTTAAGAACTGTAAATTTAGATAGAAAGATCATACATACATATACATATAGAACATTTTGGACTGCTTAATTAATTATACTTAATTTGTAATTCCTGATCTGCCGGCAATGTGAATTTTCTGGACAATGCTAATTTTTATGTTTTCAGCTTTGTCTTGAATAAGTGACCTTGTCCAGGTAGGAAAAATCTGGATAAATGAGATGCTAATGTCTTTCATATTAAGTACTATGAGCAGCCTCAAATTCCTAGTGAGATAAACAAAATAATTCTGAAAACATATAAAATAAGGCCTCTATAATTGTGGTTAATATTAAAAGTCTGCTAATTAATTTTGTATAACCTGCTTCATTATATTTGTGAGAATTTGAGTTAATTTATAAATGTACAGTTTAACCTATGACTTTAAAGGAAATCATTTAGCACTCAGTCTTTGAAAGAAAACAATTTTCTCACTAATATGTGTAGAACAAATTTTCTATATTATCTCTTTTAATATTATTCATACAACAAAGGAATTGCCAAAGAGCATATTTTAAAGCACACATTGGGCTCTGAGCGATTACTCAAATTTCCTTCAATGAATTAGAAGACAGGTATGAATCTGGACTTTTTTACAAGATGATGTAACAGGACACTCAAATTCATTCTTCCAAATTTTATTTCTGTTGGCAATGATTAATTTTTCTAATATTCTCCATTTTCTTTACTTAATGATGTTTTACTAATAGCATCACTAAAGCCCACTTGGACAGAGGTAATTCTTAATAAAAGTAGATAGATCCATATTAAATTGATGAGGAGCCAGAGTGAAGGAGACTCTTGAGGTCAATTGTTCCAAGTAGGCTTTCATTGGGGGTTTACATTACAGGAAATACTTGGCTTTTATGCACAAACTAACTGAGATATTCATCTGTAAGAATGATTTTAAGAATT
This sequence comes from Pteropus vampyrus, assembly GCF_000151845.1. Taxonomy (NCBI): domain Eukaryota; kingdom Metazoa; phylum Chordata; class Mammalia; order Chiroptera; family Pteropodidae; genus Pteropus; species Pteropus vampyrus. Next base: position 7,936,545 of record NW_011888836.1, read on the forward strand.
TCCTGATAATAATACAGATTTATTTTAGAATCATAAGGATAGCTTGTTCACTTGATAGCAAGCTGGGATTCATATGAGAGTTTAGTATGAGATGGCCACTGGGGGTAATCACTTATTAATCTTTGTAAGAAAAACATACTATTTGCCAGAAACATTTACATTTTTGAGTATATATTGCTCTAAGAGTTCTAAATTCAATAATAGGTACACTGGTGTGATTTGAGGTTAGTGAACAGTAAGAGATTGAGTCACCAGCATTATATTATGAGTAACAGAAAAAATAAATCACAACTTATTGAACTCAAAAAGTTATGTGCCTAATTTCTCTTGATTCTGCATACTTTTCAAGTATCCATGTTTGTACTTTTGATTCCTCTGGAATGTAGGGAATTATTTTTTCTACTCTTCTTCCATTTATCTGTGGTTCCCTGGCACCTATTGAAGCTATATCAATGATCTAATAATGTAAGTCATTGTCCCTTAATAAAATAACAGCACACTTTGATTGTTAAATAGCACGAGAAATTTTTTGAAATTAACTTGGAGTATATTTATTAAAGACCATTCTGTATTTATTGGTTTAGCTTATTTATATTTTATTTGTACTTTATTTTGAGTTTATATGATAGTTAAGAATGAATATTAAGTTAAAAATTGTATTGTGTTTGTACATCCAATGTATGTTGTAATATTTAAAAGGCTTTTGAATTTTGACCTCTATTACAATGAAAGTTTCTAAGTTTCTAGTATACTACAGGAGTTTCCTCCCCACCCCACCTCTGACTCTTGCTAAACCAAATATTTATTTGATTCCTTAAGTAAGACCAAGAGGAATCAACCTGATCTATCAAATGACTCAGGGTCAATTGATAGTGTCAAAGGGAGACAAAATATTGGAGGTTCCAAGTTGCACCTATGCTTCCAGTCAGAATGGAAATAGAGCCTCGGAAATTTCAGAACTTGTCAAGATCAATCTTCTAATTGTTGGCAGAGCCATGTACTGTGTGTAGGCATGCCTGTTCAAGCTAACGGCAGGATGTTTAATCCTACATATGAGAATCACAGCAAGAAAAGTACCACTTTATTTTACTCACTAGATATTGTCCCTTTTTACTTGTAATACTGAAGCCAACCCTACTTCAAAATATGAGTTTTTAATTCAATGACCTTGATACTTACTCTTCAATTGCATAATTTTTATACAACTTCTCTATTAACTCGTAGAATTAAAAAAGGGGCAGATAAATGGTCAAATAAATTAGAACATGCTTCATACAATTTAAAGAGTTACAAGCATTCAACTGTTAAATCTTCCTGATCAACTTTTACAATGTTTGCCTTACTTTTTTTGTTTTTCAAAAAATACATATTGAAAAGCCAAGAAACTATTCTTATACAGAAAACACATTTATTTAAAAATAGCAGTCAAGCAAAAATTTCCTGAATTTCCTTTAGCATTGAAAACCCAAATGCTCCTTATTCCAAGAACCACTATTTGCCTTTTTTCCCTCTTAGCTTATTCTTGGTGAGAAATAATATTATAAGTTTTATTGAAATTGAGGAAACATTAACTTCTAGAGACCTTTTAAATGGCAGCTAATGTCCAATTTATAAATTTTAATTTCACATATACATTTACCAATTAAAGATGGCCTTTATTCGTTTGTTTTGGCACTAAGAGTAGGTTGTATGAATGCATTCTGCAATCTCATTATTGTCAATATAATGTTATTTAGATGGAGTTGGTTTTTATATCTCTACATATACTTGAAATTAAGTACTAGAACTTGCAAACAAGGCAATATTAACCCTTATCTTTAAAAATAATTACTGATCATATCTTAGCTGGCTCATCTGATAAGAATGAAAAGGTCAGGTGTCAGTGAATGAAACAAATATCATAAATTTACCACTGAAAAATATGAAGAATATCATTGTTTTTATTCTATAATATGAAATTTTTTGAGTAGTAAGCTTTTTTTCTTTATTTTTGTAGCGATATACATTGGCTATATTTGGTATCCAGTGCACTGCACATAGGTCTACATTGCAGTTATGACGGTAATAAGATATCTAACTTTGGAATTGACCCGTAGAGAAAAATGACCTATACAGTGAGCCTTTTAGAGTTTATCATTGTAAATATGCTCACATACACTCTTTAACACCTCAAGAGGAGCAGTTTTGATTACAAACTATTAAACAAAAGTAAACTTTTAAAAATTTAGATTCTGTTAATATTCCTGTACTTAAGCTACTAATAATTTAAGTGAAGTTCGTTGCAATTTTATTCAAGACTTCGTAATTTTCTTCTTAATAAATCACATATCAATTAGTGTAAAAGTTTGAGTAGTGATTTGTATATTGCAATCTTTTAAATTGAACAGGAATATACTTTATTAAGGACTAGAATTATATCACCAAACACTGTTGTGTAGAGAGAAAAGGAAAAGACAAGCATTAAAATCATAGTCAACTACCTCAGTTAGTTGACTATTTTGAATGTATAGTAAAAATAAATAAATAAAGCACAAACCAGGGTTACACTCTTCACTGTGTGGATTTTTACTTTTAGTAAATCTAATTCTAAATCATATGCTTTGTTTTAAAATGTTCATCTATTTTAATCTCTAGCAATTCACTTCCTAATATGGAGTATAAGAATTTGTCCCATTTGCCATACTACTTACTTCCTTTCTCTTAACTTTTTCTTAAGTTTAGATAGTTGTCTAAAATTTTTGATTCTCTTATTAATTGCTTTAATTAAATATAATTACTACTTTTGTTCCATTAACTTTAGAAGTTATTATATCCCACATAAAGAAATTATATATCTAAATTGCCCTCCAGTGCCCCATCCCTCTTTTTGTTAGCAAAAATATTTTTGTTATTAAGTTTTATAATTATTGTAGTCTTTCTTATAATAATAATTCAATGTTCAATATTTGAATATAGGTGTCCTTGTCCATGAAGGCTACCATAACAAAGTATCATAGACTGGGTGGCTTATCAGCAATAGAAATTTCTTCCTCACAGTTGTGGAAGTCCAAGAACAAGATGCCAGCATAGTTAGGTTCTTGTGAAGGATTCTGAGTTGCAGAGTTCTGGCATCTTGCTGTGTCCTCACATGGTGGAAAGGGCAAGGTATCTCTCTCAGGCCTCTTTTTTAAGGCATTAATCTCATTCACAAGAGCTTCATCCTCATGACCTAATCACCTTTGCTTTAGGGAAAGCAGACTTGAATCTTAGATAGACTGCACTCCACCTCAGTGTCAGAATAAAGATATCTTTATCTTAGAATATTGGTTCTCAACCCAGTAGCCTAGGTTTTTCCAGGCAAATGATCCCATGTCATTTTTATTAATATCGGCCCAGATTCACCCTGGGAGCTCTGTTAAGTGTGGAGAGTAGGTGCTAGCTGGCTGTTCTTCCTACAGACTGACTTTCAATTACAGACTGAATGCATTCTCCTCCCTATGCTTGTTCTCCAAATCTTCAAACTGAGTTTGGTGTCTGAGAAATATAACTTCCGCCCTTAGTTCAGATTCTTCTTCAGTGTTTTTTGGACTCTGGTCTCTCTTTAACAGACTGTCAGTCTACTTTCATGAGTACTGGTTTCTAGAAATTCATAAAAGTATCTTTGCTATCCTAGATCTTTTTTTCAGTATCGTTAGACATTTTTTTTTCTTTTTCATTCATCTTCACTGTATTTTCATTGGAATTTTATAAGGTAGAGGAGGTAAGTGTTTGTGTTCAATTTCTCCTTTTGAATGGGAAATGTAGAATCAATATTTTGGTCTCATGTTGAGGCACTATTGCATGGTATTTAAGAGAATTGGTTCTAGAACTTGATTGCCTATGTTTGCATCCTGAGTCTGCCCCTTCTGTGTTTGACAATATGCAGATTACCTAATTCTTGAATTATATTTCTTTGTCTGTAAAATGTAGAGGTCCTAATAGTACTTAATAGTACTTACCTCATCAAGTTATTTGAATACACACACATATACATTTTTATATTAACAAAATTCTTATTGTACAGAAATGATCAATAAAGGTTGATAATTATGATAATGACATTCATTCTGCATGGGCTGGCATAAATTTTATAAACTTTATACCTTTTCAAGAAGAGTGTCATAAGATCAGCCTTTCTCAGGTATCATCTGCGAGCGCTCATGACTATTTAGTCAAGGCTTTTCTTCCTGTGCATTCTAATTCAGTTTTCTGGGGTGAGACCCAATAATCTTCTTCCACTTTTTAATTTTTAAAAAAATTTCATAAGATTCCAGGTGATTCTTAGATTCAGGTATGTTTGGGAAGCATTCATCTAGCAGACCTTGAAGTCTGGTCCAGTTGTCAGATTCTATGGTTATTCAAATAATTTAATTCTTTATTTTATATGTAAAAAAAAAAGAAGAGTGTCAATATGATGGTAAAATAGTATACTATAGTATGTAATAGTATTTTTTAGTTTTTTCTTTTTATTTCTTTTCCTTTTAGTACTTAAGGTGATACCAAATATATCACCTTTACAAATCCCTTTGACCAGCTGTTTCATTATTCAAAGATCACAGTTTATGAAGTGAGTATATTGCTCTTCTCTTGAGTAAATATTACAGGCTTTTAGTTATCTTAAAGGGAAAAAGATAATCTGCTGTGGCTTTTATGCATCAGTAATCAGTTGATATGAACATATATGGAGTGAGATGTCTATTATGGTAGGTGTAGTTCATCTTTAAGGGACGGAGAATTCTAGAAAAGATTCTGAAAATTAAATAGAGAAACAAATTTAGCTACGATTCTGGAAATACAGCTTATGCAAACTATGTTACTAACTAACCCAGTTTGTAACTCTATTTTAGTCCATTACAACTGAGCACCTGCTTTCTATACTCTGTGTTTTGAAAATGACTCAGTAGACTGCGCCTTGCACAACAGCTTCTTTCAAGATACAGGTGTTTAAGATATAGGGCAGTAAACATATTCAGCAGGCTCCGAAGTTAAGCCGCGATGGAACCTCTATGATTTTTGAAGATAATAAAGGCATTGGAAGCAATGCTCTGATGAAAATATCATAAAAATATTACTTCTTATGAAGAAAACAGTACAAAATGATCCATAAGAGAACATGAATCTACAACTTTATAAATAATGCATTAATATCAAAAGTAATGAAATAACTTGAAATTTGCAAAAGTGAAGAGAATGGCCAAAGAAAAGAACTATTATTCTAGGCATGGTCTATTGTTAAAAACAGACAATTTGCTGTAGGGAAGGTTTTAGTAGCATCCTTGCAGTAATCGCATTTGCAACAAGCTAAAACACAAACTGTAAATATCTAAGTTTTTAGGAATTTTATTATCTTTAGGGTTCAGTGCAGACTTGAGTGGGTTGGAAGCTGGGATTCAATTTATTCCTATCACTGTATTTAGACAGAGTGTTTTTTAGGGGGGAAATTTGAAATAAAAAAGAAAATTAAACTTATGCAAATTAAAACCACAATGGGATACCACTTCATACCATTAAGATGGCTATAATGAAACTGACAGACAATGACAACTGGTGGATTACTGGTGAGGATGTGAAGAATTTGGAACCTTCATACTTTCCTGGTGAGAATGTAAATTGGTACAGCCACTGTGCAAAGCAGTTTGGCAGTCCTTCAAAATGTTATGCATAGAGTTATCATCTGACTCGGCGATTACATTCCCAAGTTCCCTTTCTTAAGAGAAATGAAAACATACATCTACACAGAACTTGTACATTAATGTTTATAATGGCATTATAACTCATAATACCCAAAAAGTGGAAATAATCCGAATATCCATGAACACATGAATGTATAAACAGAATTGGTACATCCATACAATAGAATGCTATTCAACAATAAAAATGGAATAAATTACCGATACATGACAAAACATGGATGGACCTTGAAAAGGTTATTCTCCATGAAAGAAGACAACTACAAGAGACCACATATTATACAGTTCCATTGATATGAGATATCCAGAACAGAAAATAAAGTAAGAAAGTAGATTAATGTTTGCCAAGGGCTGGGAAGAGGGAGAATGGAGAGTGAATACTAATTAGACTGTGGTAATGGTTACACAATTCTGTGAACACACTAAAAACATTTGAACTGTACACTTTAATTTGGTAAATTTTATGGTATATAAATTATATTTCAATAGAGATATTAAAAAAGAACATTATTCTTTATGGTATATAAATTATATTTCAATAGAGATATTAAAAAAGAACATTATTCTTTATGGTATATAAATTATATTTCAATAGAGATATTAAAAAAGAACATTATTCTTTACAAAGACAAATAAGTCAAATTTTAAACATCTCAGATGCAATTGTTCAACACTGAATTGAACTCTGAGAACAGGGACTTAAATCAGAATCTTTATTTTTGTCTTGCACAAAACAAGTTAGCTTCCAATGGTGACTTTCTTCAAAAGAAAAAATAACTATGATTTTACCGCTTAGTTTCACTTTACTTATGGCCACTCTATATATTGCTTTTAGCTGACCTGAGACTTATTACCGTTTAAATGTTTATATATCTACAGTGGGTACATGAACTGTTTAGAGGATTAAGTTTTTTTTCTCCAGAAAAACACATGTAGATGTAAATCACAAAAACACATATGCAGTTTTAGAGTTCTCAGATTAACTGATAATCACCGGTGATGTCAAATCTAGAAAACACAGTGGGGAATCACGATAAACAAACATAAGAACTCAAAATCTTGGGCTTCTTTTTAAATCAGCATTGGGTAAATTAAAGTGTCTGGTCCTCACAATAAAAATGAGTAAACAAACTAAAAAAGAAAAGAAAAAACAAATGAGCTCAAGTATAAACTGCCCAAGGATAGACATCTTAAATTTCATTGTGAAGCTTACAGTTCCTAACACAGTGTTACATAGATCAAAAATTCCATAAATGCTTGTATAATGAACAAACTCATTTTCTGTGTACATAAATTGATATATCTCATATCTATTGACTAGCCTAGGACTGAACATTTCAAATTCTGTTTCAAGGAGTCATAAAGTTCTTTGAAAGTACCATATAAGCCAGATAGCTTCCCTAGGTTATTTCATATCTGCCTTTCTAATTACTATTTTATTTTAAAATCGAAAATAAGATTGTTTAAAATAATAAGTAAAGTTGTGACTGGGAGTAAAAACTAACTCCAGCCTCTCTACCTCCTTTTGGGAAATTCAAATATTCTCTATGAACTAAATCAGCAACATGCAGCATTTTTCCTGTTGTTAGTAGTTGTGTATCTGGAACAAACTATTTCTGGTTGCTAAAATAGCCAGTGGGATAATTGCATCATATATTCCACATTATTTTTACATACAGGGTTGTTGTGTTATAAGTAAATAATACTATCAGAATTTACTATTATTGAAATGGAGGTCACATTTGAGTGCATTTGAGAGTTGGTGGACAATATAGTGCCCTAAATTTATAGAAAAGTTTGGAAAAAATTATCATGGACCATAAGGATATGTCTGCAATAACATGATCACATTCATTCTGACTAAATACAGGTGTAATCTTCTGTCAATCAATTTAACATCTTGAAAATTTACCATGTGATAAACACAAACTTGTCATTAAGGGACTTATGTATCCAAAAAATCTTAGTGCTTCAATTTCCTCTGTTGTCAAATAATGTATCATCGATTAGATGATCTCCAGCTCTGAGTTTTTCATAATATAAAAAAAGTGGTCTGCTCATTGCACATTATACACATCCTTTTGAATACATGTCATTCAGATTAATTAAAAACTCAACACTCTGGAATACACATATAACCAGTACTGGATTATGTTCTGACAATATTAAGTTTTGTTAAATCTTCATTAAGTACATGTCCATTATAATTGCTCAAATCTAGTCCATCCAGCCATAAAATGAAATAACAGTGTATCGACAGAAGAATTTGATTCTACTTCCAAGCTTTTTCAATCAATTGAAGTAGGACAGTAACTGGGTTATTTCATTCATTAATTAACTAGTTAATTAATTCAACAAATATTCAATAAACACCTACTATGTATCAAGCATGTGTCTTGGTACAAGGGATAAAATAGTAAACAAGACAGACTTAGTCACTTTCCTCATAGATAATGAGTTGTTTTTTTTAAAAAATAGGTTTATTTGGTTTATGATTTGTATGGAGTATAGCAAGAGTAAAAGCCTCAGAATTTTATAATTAGAAGAAAACTTAGAGTTTATATAGTTCCACCACTTTGTTTAGCAAATGTGGATATTGAGACCTACAGAAGTAAACAGGTTTGTCCACGGTAATAAAGCAAGTGATGAAACATTTAGGAAAAGAAGATAGAAATTCAGACTAACCAAATCTTCACTGTTTCTTTATTATAGTTCTATGAATAACATGTTGCTCAAGGGAAATAAAGCACTTCACATGACTAAAATATTCTCTGGCACTTAATCTTAATTATGTGCTAGGTGGCATCTTTGGGAAACATGAAGAAGATAAAATACCAAAATACCTAACAGCAAAATCTGATTCACTTTCTATAAACATATTGCTCCAGACTACTTTTCTTCTAAAGATGTTACTTTGAAAGATAGTTCTCTGAGGAATAGTTTCCCTCATGTTTTGTGTCAATTGTTTTATATTTGCTTTTCTCTTATGAAAGTTTCCCATGAATGAATTTCTTTCTTAAATTGAAGATTAAAAATTTTAAGCAAACATCTCGAAAAGGACTTTTCTATTTGTTGCCAATTATCCAGACCTGAACATGGGTCCTCATTCTTTTGTGGAGAGGGGAGCTGAAATATAGAGGATCCTTAGATAATTTTTACAACTTTTTGGATATACTTCGTGGTAAAGTAGAGCAGTCTGAGAGTCTGAAGTACTGATTTAGCCTCGAACGTTGTCTGCATGATCTTGGGCAAGTTGCGAAATGACTCTATACCTCAGTTAACTAATCTGTAAAATAAAGGAAATTTAAAATAATCTTAAGACAGCTTTCTACTCTGCAATTGTGGTTGGAAAAATTAAGGTAAATGTCTATTCATTGAATCATATTAGGTAACGCCTATTCTGGTAGTCACTAGTGCTATCCGTTCCTTCTGAGTACAGCATAGCTGTATTCTTTCTCATCCCCTTGAAATTGTACATTGCTGTGTAGTGTGTTTAGCCAATAAAATCTAAGTGGATGTTCAGTAGGACACGAGACCCATAACTAGCAGACACAAGTTTAAGGGCACCAAATAAAGTCTGGAGACAATGCTGCAGGGGTCGAGGTTTTGCATATATTTTATGTTGATTTGCATGTGTTTGTGAATACTATTTGTAAGTTTGCTCACTTTGCCCCAAAGCTAGATCTACTCTAGCACCTGGAAGACAGGCTTTCAGGACCCACAATCAGGAAGTGTAGAAATGAAGCAGAGACTGCTTCCATTTAAGGGAACTCTGCTTCAAAAAAGAGAATTTGTGAACAAACAAGGAAAAAATTTCTTGCTTTCAGAAATCAAGGATTAGATTCAGTCAACTAGGAAAGAATTCAAATTTGAAAGTAATTTACTAAGGAATTGATTTCTAGGGAAAGTAGAAGAGCAAATGGAGGTCAACTGGAACTGGGAAAAGAACATGGAATTCTTGGGCAGTCTTACAAACAGAACAGAGAATGCAGAACAGAAAATTTCAGAAAAAAATCAGGAAGCAAAACTGATGGTCACAAGAATACCTGGAATTAAAGGAAATGAGAAGATGCAAACAAGAAGTGTATTTAATAAAACTTCCTTAACTGCTATTAGTCAAATGCTCTGGCTCTTCTTTTTTATTCCCTTCTCCAAATCCTTCTGTTCCCACCAATATACTGATTTTCTCCTCATAAGTCAACAATGGCCTCTATGTAAGAAAATCAAACAAACCCTTTCTTTGTCTTATTTACATCTCAAAAGCATTCAAAAGAGTTAACCAAACTGACCACAATTCCCTGTTAAAATATTTCCTTTGTTGGCTCTCTTTTTTTTTTCTGATTTTATCTTCCTTTTCTGACTTTTTTTTTTTCCAGATTCCTATTTCAGCTTTTACCTCTTTCATAATTTTACATGTTAGACCTCCTCAGATACTCAGGCCTTGGTCTTAGGTCTTAGACAGTGTGATCAACTTCCTTTCTGCCTCACATATTTTTTCTATGCTATTCTATTTAGAAAACTCACCTAGCTAGTGATAAGGTGGCTAACACGGCTAGTTTGGGCTCATCAATTTGATTGCAGATGAAATGACACTACAGCAGAGAAGTGCTCCCTGCTCCTTTTCATTAGAGTCTTTATGCATTTTTTTTTGTAATTAACATATTTGTCTTAATGAACATAAGTTGTACAATCTTTCTATATTATCCCTTTTCTACTAGACTCTTGGTTCTTTAAAGATAGAAGTGTTGTCTCCCTTGTTCATTTCTGTGTCTTGTTTCCACAATAATTTGGCATATAAAGGGCTAAAAAAATCAAATGAGTGAATTTAGAGTGTCATACCTATTACAAATATCTGATCACCTCTTTTTAAAGGTAGTGACATTTCTCTAATAATTTAATTTCCCAAACATTCTCTTTTTGCCAAGAGCAGACACTTAAATTTCATTGTCATTAGTTGCATCCTTGTCTTTAATAAATCTATTAGCCTCTTGTATTATTATTTTTTCCTCTAAAATAAGCAATGAAAATATATTCTTGGCCCAGATACTTGCTCAAAAATTGTGATACCATTCTAATTTGCATTTCAATTTCCCCAACCCCATGAAAAATATTTATTTCTAGGTGCTCATAAAGAAATCATTTTCTGCCACTTATTTCCTAATTACAGGATAAAAAAATTGCTTGGGGGACTATTGATTGACTCAGTGATATGAAAAACTGAGGATATTATTATGGTCATATTTCTTCCTTGCCCTCATTCTTATTGTCAGTTTTATTATTATTTAATATTATCACAGTTTATGACAGTTATATTCTCTTTTGTAGCCATAATTCCCATTGTGTTTAGTCTTAATTTGATATTTAAATGATTCCTTTGCTCAACATCAAGCAACTCACTATGGCTCTTATATTCATAACTTTTTATTTTGACTCATCTTTCTACTAGAAAGAAATCACCATCGAATATATCTTGAATAGTAATATACATGGAGATTTCAATTTCTAAATTCTTTCATTCTTAAGAATGTCTGACCATATATTTCAATGACATTTTGACTAAATATAATATTCTTAAGTTACTTTTTGTCCCACAAATGTGTAGACATGGGTCCATTGTGTTATATCTTTGAATATAGTTGTAGAAAAATCCAAGACTTGTCTACACTTTTCTCCTTTGGTTATGCAATTGCTTTTCTGCATGAAGGGTTAGAGAATTATTTCTTCATTATTTAAGTTTAATAATTTTACCAGGATATGACTCAGAATCCATTGTTCTGTAACAAGGGTTTCCCCCCCGCCCCACCCCGGAAGATGGATTGATCTTTAAAGCATCAGGATCTTTCCTCAAACTTTTTAAAAGTATGAAATATAACAGGTAAAACTGTAGATTAGTTGTATGACCTTAGGGAAATTATTTCACCTAACATTTCACATTTTCCTTATCTTCACAAAGAAATAATCTGTTCTGACAGAAAATTCTTGAAAGTCCTTACTCTTGTTCTCACAACAGGAAAAAACTTAAACAACTGAAAGCCAACAAATTTTCTTAGATCCATTAGAAAATCGACATCATAAGGCAAACTGCTGCCCCCCAAACTGGAGAGGCAGTGGAATACAGAGAATCACTCTTTACTGGGTGTAGAAACTGCTTGAGTCAGTACCATTAGGAACTCTTAAACAGTAGTGACAGATTGCTGGAGGCTGGGGACAACCAAGTGTTAGGGTAACTCCATGATTTTGTGACTTTTACCTCCAGGACCCCCAGATGGTTCTCACAATGATTAGAGAAAAATCTCTCATGTTTCAATCAGGTGGGAAAGAAAAAGTAACTACTTTGGAAATAATCATTTTAAATGTTCATGGGCTGAATGAAACAGAAAGCAAGTGAATAAAAAATAAAAAAAAAAAACAACAAGACTCCACTATGTTTTCTATAAGAAACTACTTTAAATTCAAAACCACAGATAGATTAAAAGTTAAGGATAGAGAAAACATATTATGCTAACATTAATCAAAAGAATGTTGAGGTAGTTTTATGTTAGAAAAAGACATCAGAGCAAAGAAGATTATCAAGGGTAAAGCAGAACATTATGTAATTGTAAAAGGAGTCAATTCTCCAAAAATACATAATAATCTCAATGTATATTTAGTTAACAACTTAACTTCAAAATGTGAAGCAAAAGCTAATGGAACTACAAGTAGAAAGATATAGATCTACTATTATAGTTGGAAACTTTAATACCCATCTATCAGTAATTGAAAGATACAGTAGGCAGAAAATTAGTATATAAAATAAAATGATAATAATAAAATGTTATGAAGAATTTTATATCCACAAAATTTATCTATTGATTGAATTACCCAACTTCAAGACTTGTTATAAAGCTACAGTAATCAAGACTGTGATATTGGTGACAGAATAGACAAATAGATCAATGGAACAGTCTAAAGAGCCCAGAAAGTCTATGGCCATACTGCCCTGAATAAGCCTGATCCTGTCTGATCTTGGAAGCTAAGCAGGGTCAGGCCTGGTACTTGGATGGGAGATCACCTAGGAAGACCAGGTGCTGTAGGCGTAAAAAAATAAAAAATAAAGAATTGTAAACTGACAAGGTCCTTGCAATCTGTGAGGTCAATCAAGGATTGTTTCGCCCCCAAAAATAAAAATTAAAATAAAATAAAAAGCCCAGAAATAGACCCACCCAAATATAGTCAACTAATCTTTGACAAAAATCAAAGGCAATTCAATGGGGAAAGGATAGTCTTGTTAACAAATAGTTCACGAAAAATTGGACATCTATATGTCGAAAAAATGAATCTAGAGACAGACTTTATATCTTTCACAAAAATTAACTCAAAGTTGATCATAGACCTAAATGCAAAATGCAAAACTATAACACTTTGAGAAGTGACTTTGAATGTGGCAATTAGTTTTTAGGTACAAAACCAAAACATAGTCTATGAAATAAAAAATTGGTAAGTTGGGCTTTATAAAAATAAAAACTTCTGCTCTGTGAAATAAACTGTTAAAAGAATGAAAAGATTAACCATAGACTGGGAGAAAATATTGTAAAATATATTCCTGATAACGGTATTGTATCCAAAATATACAAAGAACTGTTAAAATTCAAAAATAAGAAAACAGACAACCCAATTAAAAAGTAAACAAAAGATCTGAATTGACATCTCACCAAAGAAGATATACTAGTGGCATATAAGCATATGAAAAATGGTCAACCTCCTTTGTTGTTAAATTATAAATTAAAATAACAGTGAGATACCACTATACACTGATACGAATGGGTAAAATTAATTTCAAAAGCTGACAATATCAGATGCTGGCAAAAATGTGGAGCAAAAGGAACTCTTATGTATTAATGGTGAGAATGCAAATGGTACAGCAACTTCAGAAGACAGTCTGGTAGTTTTCTACAAAACTAAACATAGTCTTACCATGCAATGCAGCAAACATACTAATAGATATTTGCCCAAATGAGTTAAAAAACCTGTACACAAATATTTAATTCAGAATTGACAAAAACTAGAAGCAATTAAAATGCCCTTCGAAAAGTAAATTGATTTTTTAAAAGCTGTGGTATTTCCTTATATTGATTATTATTCACCACTAAAAAAGAAATGCTCAATAAAGGCTTAAAAAGACATGGAAGAAACAAGTGCATATTGCTCAGTAAAAGAAGACAGTCTGAAAAGGCTACATACTGTTTGATTCTAACTATATGACATTCTAGAAAAGGCAAAACTCTAGAGACAGAAAAAGGATTAGTGGCTGACAGAAGTTCAGGTAGACAGGGCCAAGAATGAATGGATAGAGCATGGGGGATTTTTAGGGCAGTGAAATGATTCTGTATGATACCATATTGATGGATATGTGACATTATGTATTTGCCAAACCCATCGAATGCATAACACAAAGAATGAACCCTAAATTAAACTATGGATTTTAGTTAATAATAATGTATCAATATAATTTAGCCAATTGTAGCAAATGTTCAATTCTAATGCAAGATGATAATAGTAGAGGAAATTATGAGCAAGGGAATGGGGACATATGGGTTCTTGCTATACTTTCTGTTCCATTTCTTATAGGCCTAAAGCTATTGAAAAAAAATCTATTAATTTTTAAAAGTATATAATATATGTGTGTAGCCTAAGTACACATTCCTGTAACCACAATCTGTGTCAGATAGAGTCATTGTACAGCCAGATGGAAGTCTAGAATTGACATGTGGCTACAATAAGAAGGAAACACGATAGGTAGAGGTGTATAGGTGCCATTTAAAATCAGAACGTCCTGGAACCTGGGATAGCTTATGCACATTATTGAGGACTGTGTAGATCCATGGTTTCATCTGGTTTAACCAGCTGCATGGCCTGTTTTCGTCACATGATCAGCAGAATATAAAAGACCTAACTGTTGAATTTTGGTTTTCTATGGTTTCTCAAGAAATTATAATTTCTTGCTCCTATTTTGGTGGTTCATACTGCAAAAGCAAAATGTATCTTGGGTTACTAAGGATGGACTTTATGAACTGTGCCTGAAAGTCTAGTACCTTGATGATCACTCGTATTTTCCTCTCATGCTGTACCATATCCTTTACCTTCATTAAAGGCTTACTTGTAGTACCACTATTTGAGCCCTCTGAATCCTTTTAATTATCTAAGTTAAGTCACAGTAAATTGATAACACTCTAGAATAAATAAGTATGTTTCTTTTCAATTAAAAATCCTCTCTCCCTAAAGTAAAACACAACCGTGATTTTTATGATAATCCTGCCCTTGCTTTCCTTTATAATTTCATCATTTCCATATTAATCCCTAAACATTATTTAGTTTTACTTCCTTTGACATTTATGCTTCTTTCACTCAATGTTATATTATTAGTATTCACTCATTGCATAACTTTTAATATGTCATTTTATGAATATTCCAGTTTAACTATTCTACTCTTAAAAGATATGGGTTATTTCTAATTTGAGAATATTATGATAAAACATGCCCTAAACATTCTTGTTCATGTCTCCTAATGTACGTATGCATGCACATCTGTAGTGTATATACTTAAAGGTGGATATCTGAGTCATGACTAACGTTTTTTCAGCTTTGCTAGACAATGACAGTTTTCCAAAGTGGCTGTATCAGTTTATATTCCCATTGTGTTCCCATTGCTTCATATCATCTCAAATATTTGATACTATTAGACTTAATTTTCTCCATCCTGGCAGACGTGTAGTGGTATCCCATTGTGATTT
>NW_011888836.1:7953028-7954906 GCF_000151845.1 Pteropus vampyrus
TATTCTATTTAGTATATTTAGTATACTTACCTACTTTCCATGATTATTTTTTAAATCTCATACTTAATATATATTGCTCTGTTCAGGCCTTTTACATGATCTGTTACTGCAGATGACTTCTTACTTCCTTTCACATGGTGTCTGAGATTGTTTTCTGAGCTCTAGTATGATGGCTGAGCATTCCTAAATATACTTCCACTTTCTGAATACAAGGCATATTGGAAAAAAACATATCAGAGGCTACAGAGTCCTGTCTTCATTGAATAAAATACTTAGTATGGTCTATCACTCAAAGATTCAGTTGGATTTCTTTCATTTTTATTTCCCTCTATTTTCCTTAGCATTATTTTCTATTATTCCAAAATAAAACAAAGAAAAATACAAACTCACCTATCTCGTCTACTCCCAACATTGGTCTCTAATAAATTTTCTCAGTTTCAGTATTTTCTATTGATCTAATAAGTTTTCTCAGTTTCAGTATTTTCAATCCTCTAACCCTATCTTTTCTTTTGATCAGTATGTGTTTAAATCCATACATTAAATTCTGAATATTAAATAATGTTTTAGTTTTAGAATGTTCACATACTTTTTAAATAAATTCCAAATTTCTATTAAAATCCTTAATCTTTTCTTCCATTTTATCCCTCTTTTCCTCAATTTTCTTTAACATAGTTAATCACAGTTGTTTAAAATATCTGGATCTGCTAATGTCAATATCTGGATAAGTTGTGAGTCTGCATCTATTGTGTGCCTTTTCTTTCAATTATTGGGCCTAGTTACTTTCATTTTCACATATCTAATAATTTTTTATAGAATACTGAACACTATGTATAAACAAAGTAGAGGCTGTAAGTGACATCTTTTATCAGAGAGGGTTCCCTTTTTATATTATACAGACAATGTGACAGGTTGATCACTTCAATCAATCTCAATCTGATAAGAAATTGAAATGGGATAGAGCTAAATAGTAATATCAGTAACAGTCACTCTACTATGCTTAATCCCTGATCCTCAGGTGTGGCCCTACTGCATAACTGACAGGAAGCCTAGAGGTCTTCTAGTTAACATCCAAAAGAATGTGGGAGATCTAGCTCTGAATTTTCTGTCTCAAAATGCCCTGATTGCTAACCATTTTTTTTTTTCCCTAATTATTTCAAGATTTCTGCAGAAGTTCTAGCTCTGCCTTTTAGAAATGGTTGGCTTAGTTCCCTAACTCCTTGGTAGCACTGGATTCAGCAAATAACCCAAGAGGGAAATTAGCTTTACATTTGAGTCCCTTCAAATTTCCTTGTTGTCACAGCAGTCATTTATGGCCCTATGTGTATAACCTACACCATAGCAAATATCACAACAACTTGTTATTCAATAATTTCTTTTTGTCTCTTGATTAAGCTGTAAATTTGAAGGCAGAGACTATGATATTTTTCTTTATATTTTCAGAATACTGAGCATAAGGTAGGCATTCGATAAATATTTGTTGATGAATAAAAAATATATAATCTTTATAATAATTTTTCATTTTTTATATATTTTTAATCAAACCATTTTATTGGCCTTGTAAGTGTAGCTACTCAATTAGATTTATTACTTAGTTTATTCTTTGTCATTATAGGCAATTCTGTAAATTTTTATGTTTATTTATGTGGTTATTATTCTCCTCTGTTGAATTATAGTCCAGGGATATAAATCAGAGTTAAAGCATATATAATACTTTTGCAAAAAAAGACAATGATAACAGCAGTTTTGTCACTGAAGTAATAATAAATATTTTTATTTATATTTTATTACTCATTTAGTATATAATTGTCTCTAGTAAACTTATTTTCATTTCTTTTAAATCTATTGATAAATCTTCATAATATTTTAATATCTTTGAAA
>NW_011888836.1:7956111-7969169 GCF_000151845.1 Pteropus vampyrus
GGATATAAATCAGACTTAAAGCATATATAATACTTTTGCAAAAAAAGACAATGATAACAGCAGTTTTGTCACTGAAGTAATAATAGATATTTTTATTTATATTTTATTACTCATTTAGTATATAATTGTCTCTAGTAAACTTATTTTCATTTCTTTTAAATCTTTGATAAATCTTCATAATATTTTAATATCTTTGAAATATAGAGTCATTTTAACTTATTAATTCAAAGCTTATTTTATTTAATACGTATTTATAATGATCAAATTTCTGAAAAATAGAATATATGATACTCTACAAAGAAATGAAAAAGATACACTAATCTCATACCCTTTATAATACCTTCCTAATTTAAGCTATAATTTGAATCCTGAATGCTCAAGAAAAAATGAGTGAAACACCCTTAAGAGTATCAATCTACTGACTTAAAAGGTTAATGAAAAAAATGATCATTTCCAATTTATATAAATGCCATTGAAAGCACACAAAAAAAGAGTAGCATTCAGGGTGATTACTTCCATTATATACAATGTGCTTTCAATGCTTTTCTTTTATTAGGATTATAGTTTTCATTAGTAGTTCATTTCTAGAAATGATAGTGCTTTAGTAAAGTGGAAAAACTGAACAAAAACATCTGAAAGCCGATGTTTGAGCATTGTCTTTTCTCTTTAAACCTACAATGTCATTAGATCCTTTATGTATTAATGGTACACAGTGGCCTTAGATGAGCTGCTCTTACTGAGCTAGTCACTAGCCAGCCTCACATACCTATTTATGATTAAATTAATTAAAATTAAAATATTTAAAACTTGGTTCCTCTGTTTTACTAGTCTCATTTCAAGTGCTGAATAGCCACATGTGGCAAGCACCTACTATACTAAACAATGCCAATATAAAAACATCCCATCATCACAGAATTTTTTTTGGACAACACTAGCTAGAATTTTCAACAGATTGGGGGGGAATTTGTGCTTTTCATTGAAAGACAGTTGGGTCTGAGCAAAACCAATGAAGCTATTTTTGTGTTACTTGTACTAGTTGCTGTTTGAATATTATATTTTAGGACAAAAAATTAGCTATGAGGTCACTTGGAGATTATTTTGTCTATCCCTTTTATTAATCAGTTAAAGACAGGACAACCCAGGGAAGGTTATCATGTGGTGGAAACAAGGTATGGTTTGGAAAATTAGTGATAAAGCTGGACCTGGTACTCGTCTCCTGATGTGAAGTTTATTTCTCAATCTACTGTACCACATTGTCTCATTCAAGATTATTTCACTCTTGGTACTCTACTACCACCAGAGAAACAAGAATAAATGACCAAGTTGGCAATGTATTGTTGTGAAATCATTGGTTATTAGTTAAATTATGTTATCATAAGTTATTTCTATTCTGATAAGGAAATAGCATATCATTTTTAAACCCAAACTGAGAATTATATTTACATAGCTATCATTTTTTCATATAATAATTATTTTTCTGCTTTGATTTTGTTTTAAAAATTTGATAATGTGCCTGAGTTTTAAGATACTTTATAGTATAGGTATTTTGGACTTTATGAAATGGTTCAAGAAGTAACTGAATTGCCATATGTAAAAACCTAAATTGTGTCTCAGTGCTCAAGCTGCTAACAGTCTGAATAATTATTTTTTTCACCCTGCTCATAAACAAGTGTAATTTTATCTCCCTAACCTAGCTCAAAAATGAACATTAATTATAAGTCAATAGAGAAAAATGACCTTATTTATCCCCTACAAGCTGTATTTACTACAACCATAGCATAAAACATAATGTGTTGGATCCACTTGTATGTCTCCAAGAAAGATTGTGAATTTTTTTAAGTCACTGCAAATAGGTGAATAGGTGAATTAATCTATTGGTAAAAATAGGTGAATTAATCTATTGGTACCATTTAGCAATAACTAGCCTCTTTATTGTCCGCTATTTTCATATCTTTACATCATGTTAGGCCTAAAAATACAATGTGAACAATATGAGATTTACTTTTAGATATCCAAAAAGCAACTTGCTGATATATATGAAAAATATGTTTCACTGGTTTTTAGGGATCTATCTAAAACAAGATGTCTTAACTTAATATGTCTCTTGGAGAAATTAACTTCAAAAACAAAAAATTAATCCTATATAAATCCTATAATAACTTAGAGGGATAATAATAACATGTACATTTCTGTTAAGTTAAAACTACTGTGAAAAACAACCTTGAGTGGAAATATGACACTTTGCAAGTGAAGTTGCTTGCAAAGTGTCATTATAATTTTCTTATAATTATGCTTGAAAGGCTCCTCAGGAAAAGAGTTAGATGGTTAAAATAGTAATGAAAGGAAGTTAAATGGATCTAACATTTTGTAACATAAGCTGGTATGTTATAAACATTTTCCATAAAATTAATGAATTTCATGAGAAATTTTAGGCTGTTGAAATAGAAGAAATAAGTACTTCCAGAAAAAAATTAAAGTAAGAGAATATACAAATTAATTTTCAAATGATAAGCAACAGAAGAACAAACAAAATATATCTCTTGGTGATGATAACAAAATTGCAGGTTTAGGAGGAACTTAAGTAAGTCATGCATTTCAATCTTTTATCTCATGTGAAATACTTCCCATAATATTTATCCAAAAAATATTTTTTGAACATCTACTATGGGAGAGCATACTTTCAGGTCTGGAGATCAAGTAACCAAAAAAGAGATCATGCACTTTGTATCTCAGTCATGATATTCAGATGCTAAACAAATAAACAAAAGTGTAACAAATTAGATGATACTATGATGAAAAAGGAAATAGAGTTGGTGGGTAGTGGCTTTCAGAGAAGGTCTTTTTTGATAAGCTGTTATTTGAACAGAGCTTTAATTGAAATGAGAGAGCAAGCCATACAGATAATTGAGAGAAGGCATTCCAGGCAGAAGGAACAATGAGGACAATGACCCTGTGCCAAAAATGTTTGTGATTCAAAAGAACACAGAGGTCTAAGAATTTAGAACAGAATGAAAGTGGGGAAGAGTTATTTAGAAAGTTATGTTAGGGAGTTATTTACTCAGATATAGAACAGCATGTGGCTTCATTTTAGGGCATAGTAAGAATTTTGGGTTTTATTCCAGGTGAAATGATATGTTATCAGAGGGAATTGAACAAAAGACTGGCATGATTAGATATATTTTTTAAAGATTTTCTTGGCTGCTCTGACAAGAATAGGCTTCAGAGGTCACGCATGGAAGCAGGGATATCATTAAGAAGCCATTGCAAAAATCTAAGCAAGGGATGATAGTAACTAAGTATGGGATTTTATTTATATACATGATGAGAAATAGAGAAGTGGGGGAGGTGGACTTTTCTGTATTTAATATGTATAGCAAGCCATAGAATTTCCTGTTGTATTGAATGTGAAAGATGAAAAAAAAAAAGGAAGGGATAGTTATGGATGATTCTTCAATTTTAATTCTGAACAATTACCACTGAAATTTAAAAAGTAGGAAAGAAGAGCAGATTGAGAAGTTTCAGAATTTTGAGGGGAGCATGTTACGTTTGAGGTGCCTATTAGACATCAAAGAAGGGATGTTGGTATACAATGAGACTAGAGACGATCATGTTGCTTAAACCCTTATCATTACAGAGTTCACTACTACTTTTGAGTTTGTTTAATCCCCTGATGTCAATCTTAATAGTTAGAAAATTTTATTAAGCCAAAATTATCTTACTTCTACCTTATACTTAATGAAAAATTATTCTAGTTTTTGGAGAATAAATATAAATAAATTTAATCTCTCTTTCATTACAGCCTATGAAAATTTGCAAACAGATCATTTTACCCAATTGGTCTTCTCTTGTCTAGGCTAAGCATTCCACTCCTACCATTCCTCATCTCAAATGGTTTGCTAATCATGATTGTTCTAAAATAAGCACACCTCCCCCCACCTCACCCCTCTTCTCTCACTAGATCTTTAATGAGCATGAACAGCAAAAGATCTGGCAAGAATTTGACAGATGGAGTTTCTTTGCACATCTTTCTTAGAAATAAGTTTATTTGTACCTTCTTCCTCTTTTATGTGTCATTGTGAGCTCATTATATTTTACAGGCTGCACATTGTTTAACTCTGCATCATAGCACTCAAATCTGATTATTACAATTGTGATTATTTTTTCATTCTAGTTATATTTGTTTCTAACTTTAAATTTTTCTAGGAAGGCCACCAATCTTTTTAAAGAATACTATTCCTGTGCAGTGGATTTTTTAAAAAGAAGTATTAACATGGTTGCCTAGAAACCTTAAGAACATTCAAAATAATAGGAAGAAGAGGGAAAACAAATGAAAATATCATCTATGATGACATTTGATTTAGGTGAGAAAACAGCTGAAGTATTTTGCGCATCCTTGATCTGAAGAAACAATCTTTTTCATCAAAGAAGCACCTTTGCAAATGTGAACTTATTTGAAGATTAGTTACCATATTATTTTAGTATATCTTCACCATAATTACAATATGCCTTTTAAATTATTCTATTTAGCAATTCTCTTGTTTTCTTCACTACAAAATGTCAATGTTTATCCCACATGTTTTCTTTGATTATATATATATGTATGAAGGGTTTTTAGTAGCAAATGTTGACTGCTTTATTTAGTTTAACAGTTATTTGATTTTGAGAGGGGTGATTTGACATACAATATTGACAACAGATTACATCTGTGGTCGAACACACTTCCTTTCCTTGTATACTTTAAGATTCTATAATCCAGTGAGTTTGCAACACTTAGTATTAGAAATAAGAAATGGAATAAATGAATTTGGTTCACTGAGGTTATAAAAGAATAAGATATATTCAGATGTCCATTTTTTAAAGCTGCTTTGTATCTCTACTAAAAAGGAAAGTTACTAAATTTAAAGTTCAGCTGCTTTTAACATCAAATGACCAAAAAACTTTGTCTTGAAACTAAATATTATTCATTTTAAATAGTTTTTCCACATTTTTTGGTCTGATCTCACTTATTCTTAAATATTTCCAGAGTTGTTGCCTCATCCACTTGACTCATTGTTTGGTTTTACAGCTTACTAAGAACTTTTAGCAGCTGAAATATTTTCATTATCTATATCTAACTAGAAAATATCACTAAGTCAAGGCTCAAAAACTCAAAACATTTTGGTATGACAGATCGGGGTATCGCAATTTAAAAATTCTATTAGTGTGCTTTAAAGAGAATAAAAAATTAGAAATAAGCAAAGATAAAGGATTCTTCTAATTATTTTTTAATTAAAACACTAAGTAAAGAAATGAATATATGATGTCATAGAATGATAGAACTATAAAAATTTTAAATACAATTTAAATGGATTAATTTCAGAGAAAATAGGCAGTGCATTCACTCACAGCCTCTTTTTCTGGCAGATGGTCATTCCCAAGGCCATTGATGCTTGGGCAGAATGCTCTGTGATCCTAACTACAACTGTGGAGAGTGGTGGGGGCAATATAATTATTTTTTCTTTCAAGAGTTACAAGTATGAGGACAGATAGTAGTAAGTTGATGATGGCTTGTTGAGCTGAGAAGTCATATATAGTCAGGGCTAGAGGTGATAACATGGCAGTCTATTATATAAGATAGCCATCTTTATCAATTCCTGGAGGACAATTTTGTAAAATATGTGAAAAGGATTAATTGAGAATACTGAATCTCCTCTATGGCATGTTCTCTATAAGGCAATTAAACAGTTACTTTAGATAAACATATTTACGATGAACTACAACCAGACTGTAGACTCCAAGAAGACAAAATCCTTGACCTGAGCTCTTTCTGGAAAATTACCAAAACAATTAGCACCTACCAGGTACTAGTTAATGTGGTTCCGATATTAGCTTCTATTACTTCCTTTTCCTTTGTAATAATTTATTGATTTCTTTCACCAAAGATAAATGGCTGTGGGTACAGACTCTTGTTTTTATCATTTTAATCTTCATTTCATTTTCTTGGTACTTTATCATTCAACAATCTTCTTCTGATTCTCTGGCTGTTTTATGTGCAAGTGTTTACATTCAAGTTCAAGTTGAATCAAAATGTATACTTTTTACTAATAACGAAAAAAGCTAGAGGTCTCTGTGATTCCTCACAGTTCACAATATGGAGCTTAGCTTTCAATTTAAACGTTTATCCACATAATATCTTTGCTTCTGTCAGATACAAAAAGTGTTAAATTTAGTTGGATTTTTTTTCCTTTATTGAAATAGAGATGGCATTAAAATCAAGCTGAAAAATGACTTCTTTTTCTTTGTCCTTTCTGCACTCGCTGGGCTTGCTGTGTATACTCTGAATACAGTAGCAATGAGAAGGGACACTCAAAATTGGTTGTGAGGAAAATGACTTTAAAATAAAAAATCTTTATGAAAAATTATACCATGCTAGGCAGAAGATAGAACCCTCTCACACTCTCACACATTTCCCTTGTCTACAGCTACCACTTAACTGTTTATTACCCATCTCTTTCTAGGCTCTACTGCTACTTTATATCTCTCTGATCAAATAACTACCTGATGGGAGGTGAATTAGGCAACTACTAATTATTATATATTTACTGTGCATCAGGTGCTGTGTTAGGCACCACATATTCACTACTTTAGACACTCTGAGATTAATTCTGCTAAAAACTCTACCTTGCTCTAGAAAAGTTAATAAAACTGACAAGAAAGACCTTGTGAGATGAACATTACTTTCAAATTATTCATGACTTTCAAATTATTCAGGGGTATTCCTACACTGAATATGATCTGCTTCATTTGAATATAAATTCAATGAAGGAAAGGCAAAAATCTGACTCATCTTTTACAATATCTTAATGCCCGGGATAGTATCTGGTTTGTTGAAAGAACTCAATAAATTTTTATTGAATAAATGAAAGAATGTCAGATTACATACAAGTCTATAGCCATTGGTAATAATGGAGGTAAAATCATCAATGTTTATGAAATAATACTAAGTGAGAAGAAGCACAAAGAACTGTGTAGAGAGTTTGAATAACAAGACATTTCAGGAAGTATCTCTTATCTAAGTGTGGAAAATGTCACGAATGAGTAAACAGACACTGCTAACTGGGGAAATCCTCTCTACCTGCGTCACTTTGGGAAGATACCATAATCTCTCTGAGTATGCTTGTTTCCTCATCTGCTAAACAGGATAACTATACTTATGTTGCTGGGTTGCTATGAGTATTAAAGAAAATCTACATAAATCATGATACCTAGTTCTAATCATAAAGTGTTTATTTCTTTATTAGTTTAATAAGCAACTGTATGTAAGAATTTTATAAAGGGAATGTTTGCTCACTTTGGTTATTGGACATTTTAGATGTGATAATTTAAATAAATTATACAATCAATCATGTCACATGTGAAGTTTTACAAAACTTCAAACTTTTTAAAAGGACTATCAATCTTATGACAAAACTCCCAAGTAGTTATTCTTTGTATTAATTTTAAAATACAATGACTAAAATATTAATGTTGAGTAGTAAGAAGGAAATTTTGAATTATATAACTTTTATACTACCTGACAGTGATCTTCATTATTAACAGAAGTATGTGTAGCACATGTAGAATTGACTTTAATAGATATTTTAATTCTCAAATTCATTGAAACCTATATGATCAAATAGAAGAGGCCAGAAATGAAAACAATAGAGTAAGATTAGAAAAATGTAGTATACAGATATCAGATTATGAAGTCATACTCTTGAAATTAATGTTATTAACCAATGTTACCCCAGTAAACTTAATAAGTAAATAAATATATTTTTTAAATAAAAAAAAATGACTTGTGGTTTTAAAAAAAGTGTTTTTTAACAGTTCTTTTCTTCCAAAAGAAAAGCAGAATCTAAGGTAATAAAATAAGTAGAAGAAAATAAGACATCCAGGACTTAACTAGACTCTTATGTATTAATTTTACTTGAACAAATGTAATACTGCTATTGACCCCTTTATCATTTCAACCACACATAGAAAACTTGGAAGTAAAATATTTGTTGTATAAAGTATTATTTTAATATTTGGTAAAAATAATGATCTTTGTAGTAACATTTAGTGAGAAATTTGCCAACTTTTTATCTGTGTTAAGGTTCACCAGCATTAGAGCTCTTCAGAGAAACAAACAACAATTATGTCTATGTGTGTGTGTACACACACACACACACACACACACACACACACACACACACATAATGGACATACAGAGTCCCACGATCTGCTGTCTACAAGCTGAAAACACAGGAAAGCCAGTGGCAAAGTTCCAGTCTGAGTCTGAAGGCCTGAGAAACAGAGGGTTGGTGTCATAAGTCCCAATCTCAGGGCAGGAGAAGAAGTACCTCAATAGGCACGCTCTAAAGTTTTGATAGAGCAGTTTCTATTTTAATTGCCAGTTTATGATATAAATATTTAAGATAATTGAAGACATCAAAAGTATTTTAATCATAAGCGATAGCTTATGCCATATATTTTATAATCTAAATATTTCATTTTCTAATGTTTGTTTGCAATAGCAAAGACAGTTAATGATGGTAAATAATTATACATCTTTTTTCAAAATAAAATTTTCTGAAAAAGTGAAGTCCCACTTTTTTGAAGGGTATAACTAGTAACTTCTCTCACAGAAAGCTATATTGATAACCAATGACATTGGCCTAATAATTCCTTATGAAGATGTCTCAATTATAGCTTATAAATTCTCATCATGTGTTAATTCATATGATTCTATCTCGAACCTGAGATTTGCTTTTCCAGAAGAGAAAACCAAGTAAAGAGTACAAGATTGAGTTTAGAATTTCTAATTGTTTCAGATTAAATCTAATATGCTAAATATTTCAACAAGTTGTATTTGCTCAGGAAAAGAGTTTACTTTTCTGCATAGGAGAAGGAAAGAGGAGAGTAGAACGTAGAAAGCAAGGATGGAGAATAAACAACAGAGAGACACAAATGTATGGGTATTTGAAGAGAGCACTTCAAATCACTTATGTGAAGGTTTAAAAAGCTACAAAATCCATGCCTTGGTATCGAAACAGACTAGAGTTGTCAAAATGTATTTTCCTCTTGCATTGATTTTAGTGTCTGTTACAGCAATTGTTCATATTGCTACTTAATTTCCTCCGAGAATTTGGCAGTTGAAATGCTCATTGCAGCCCAGAAGTTTTCCAGCTTGCATTAAATAAAACTTCTTAGTACAATCACAGTAGGACACCTTTGTTCAGACACAGATCTCTGAATCAATTCAAGTATCATGTTTTTTACAGAAACCAGTAAAATCAACTAAGTCTCCCATCTGAAAATGCTCAGGTTATTTTAATTAAGGTTTCTGAAGAAAGAACTACAAATGAAGTTCCAAGTGTTTCATAAGAAGACTGTATTTTTGTGAGAGGCTAATATGTATGAAAGGGTTAAGTCGAATATTCGAGACGCTGGAAATCTGAATTTACCTTGAAATTAAAATATAAAACCACAATAGCGGCCACAGCTGTCTAGGTAAAAGTTAGACATAAACACACAAAATCAGTGAGATTGTACAGTTTTCTTCCTCTCTATGTGGCAAATCAAAATAATATGTGAGAGAAGGGATATTAGCCTTTGGGCTTTCTGATTGTACAGGAAAATTCACAACTAGAAACAGCTTCCACAGGTTTCCTCTGTGACACTTATGGAAAAGCCATTAGAAAGAAAATATAACTACCTAATAGCTCCACATGTAAAGATGCTCCCTTGTCGTCACTGAGATGCTTCTCTCAAATCCAGAATTAACATTAAATTGGTGGAAAAATGAGAGTTTGCCTGAAACTTCAAAGTTAATATAAAATTACATTTATTTTACTAAAATAAAATAAATTCTGCAAAGGAAATATTTTCTGATGATTTTTCCTTATACGAGAAACTGTAATACGTATGTATGTATGTATGTGTATGTGCGTGTATGTGTATGTATATGTTTGTATATGTATATGTAGATATATATGTAATTGTTTGATTGTAGTAAAATCAGTGAGGTTACAATCATCAGGGAATTATCAGTCTTTGGTTGATAATAATTAAAATAAAGAGCAAAGCTTAGTCAGAATTCAACTTTATGGTACCAAAGAATAATTTTCCATTAGTCTAAAATTCAATTTTAAGGTATCAAGATACTGAATAAGAATGGATTTAACTTCATTTATTGGTTACTGTTTTGTAATTATATTGCCTCTGTTATATTTCTAAACAAAGGGTAATGGCTAACTCAGTGCTTTGCATTCTCAAAATTACACCTCAGCAACTTCTTCACTCAGTTTTCTTGTTTCATTAACACATATGCCTATAATTTAGCTCATATTTTAAGTAAGGATGAATTAATACATTGGCAACATAATAATCTGACTCTCTGTACTTAACAGTGAAACCATAAGAAAATTCTTATTAAATAAAGCAGGCATAAGAAAAGAATAATCACTATCATCAATATTTTAAAATTGTACAAATTGTTTAGAAGTTTATTTTAAAATTTTAGTCCTACATAATTGTTAGGGTTATTTATTGATATTTCTATTGATATTTACAGTCAAATAATTTTCTAAAAGTTGTGTGAAAGCAGTTTTAAGTCCCATAGCAGGTACTTCATGTATTTAAACTGATCTTTACAGCAACTTTATGAGAAAAGAATTATTATTAGTCACATTTATAGAGGAAGAAATTGAAGCTCAGGCAAATTAAGTAGTTTTCTACATTAATGACTATTCAATTTGGTATAAAATGTTTGTATCTAAATCTTTTATTTATCTTTTAAAATATTTTGGTGTTGCTTTGTTTTCTTCTGTCATTTCCTATAACCTGAAGTATGTTTTATTTTCTTTCCCTTTGCAAGTAAACTGATTGTTTCCCATATATAATCCATAAAATTAAAATTTAATTAGAACACATTTAGATTTTTTAAAAATCAATTTTGACTGGTATTTTCAGTGATTAACAGATACAAATAAGATTTGAAGAAGGCATTTATTTTTTTATACCTTTTTTGTATTGCTTCCATTTTATTTTATCTTATATCAGTTACTTTTATGTTATCCTTTGCTTTTTACACTATGTATGTGTGCATATGTATTTCTGATACTATTGTCATTTTCTTGTCTTCTGCATTTTGAAAGAGCTCTGTTTGGTTTTCACATCACTTGATAGGAATATTTTTTATATTTGTACAGATTTGATGCAGTATGCTGTGCACTCTCAAGGTTTTAAAATATTTTGCAAAATTATTTTTAAGTTTTTTAAAAACTTTTTATTTGACCTAGCTCTTTTTACTTTTCTAAATAACTTTTAGCTTGATTTCTTTTTCTCTCATGTTTAGTGGTCTTGTCTCTTTTCAATACTCCTTTCATGTTTCAAATTCTTAACTTTTGTTGAATGTACTAAAATAGTCCAGTGTCACTTAGGGTGTTGTTAGGTAACAGAGTTCTAATCAGATGTTTCAACTGAAACAAAACTTTAAAGAAAAATCCTACTTTCACAGTGTAGGCAGGGTAAAGGAAACACAAATGTAGTCAGACACCCAGACACTAGCAAATGTGGGAAGCCATTACTGCCTCTTAGATCTGAAGGATCTAAGGATAGAAGTGGTGTTTCTGGTGCCCCTTGTCAGTTGGAGCCTTAGAGAAGGGACCAACATAACAGATTATATAGTTGTGAAAAGATTTGGCCAGGCCATTGCCAAAGTAGGAAAAAGGAGAACTATTCAAAGATCCTGTTTTCCTCTCAGTCTTCAATTTCCTGCCTGTGCTTCCCAGGGGTTTGGACAATTGGAAGCCAGACATCAAGGATGTTTTGAGTGATGCATTCTATAGGGGCTAGGGAAGAGCTCAGGGCAAAAGCAATGAAGAATGGGATCAGAAATGAATCTTGAGAGCAAAATGAGAAATGTCTATATGCATACTTTCTAGAACATAGCTCAGTTTCTAATATCAAATCATTTTCAAATTAGGTTCTTATTCTACCTTCTTAAATATTATACTATCTTTTTTTGTGCTGCCAAGTTCTATAATTTCTTAATTTCATTTAGTTTTCATTCATCTACATTTATTAAGCTCTCAAGTTCTGTTGATGTTATGTATTAATATAGCTGATGGTGTTTCCATCTTTCTTTTCAATAATTAACTGATTTTCATTAATGTTCATTTTTTCTTAAGCCAGATGTGAGTTATATGTGAGTTATATGTGCTTAATTTCTTGATATCTTTCTCATATTTTACTATCTTATTTTGTGTGGAATTTTTAGCCTGAGGAAGGATTCCCTGATTCTATTACATGATTTTCTCACTGTGAATTTTTCCCCCATACATAATCTGAAGCCGTCATTTTTTTCTTTCCTCACAAAAGTAACAATTTCTAGAATACTTCGACCAAGTTAATTCTCTTCCAAGCCTATTATCTAATATAAAGTGCTTCTTATATTTCACTTCTCTCTCACTCCTTTTTGTTGCTTATACGATTTGGTAACCCCTGAGTCATTCTAACAAAAAAAGGAATTAATGGGGGAAATTGGATCAAGAAACAGCTGTCCATCATAGATAATAAGTCCCATAAGTGAATGTGCATGTGTGTGTGCACACGTGTGTGTGTTTAAGGCTTTACCCTCTGAATAATGAAAAATTTATATCTGTGCAGTAAGATAATGCAATAGGTATATTGCCATTTTACAAAGGTCATTAATATCTCTCTGGCTTCATGTAGATGTGGTGAGTGGAAATTCTCCAGCTGCTTCATTGCTCATTGATAAGCAGTTCTACTTTCAGAAGCATTTCAAAACAAAAGAAGGAAACATGAAAGTATTTTTACTAGATATTACTGGTTTTCCGTTATCATTTTTCGTTGTTTCCTTCAATTGGTTCTTATTTATACATTACTGCAGGGATTAGAAAATTTTTTCTTGCTTAGAAGATATACCCTGGAATCTATTCTAATTTCTTCAAGAAAAAAAATTTTCATTGGACAGTGGTAAGAATCTACCTAATTTCTTTAGACTTTTCTTTCTTCCTTTTCTCTTTCTTTCT
>NW_011888836.1:7969544-7972003 GCF_000151845.1 Pteropus vampyrus
TTGTGTTTTATGTACTGAAAACCTGGCTAACAGATTTTTCTTTAGGAAGATTTAAGATCCCATAGTTTACTGTTTAAGAGAATGATTTGAGTCATTACAAAATGCTGCCTCTTTTACATGGCAGAGATTAGCTTCCTCTCTTTAATTAAATAGCATTGGTTTTGAAAATAAATTTATTTCTCATTGGCTCTGTATGACTAACCTTTGAAATCATTTTTGTAATCTCAGTATTTCTATGAAGTAGTTTATAGTATCTCTTCTTTTTCATTTATATTTTATGTTTAGAAATATCTTGCTTTCTCTAGTCCTCCTAACTTGCCCCCAAATTCTACATGGCCACAGAATTTAAACATTTTTGTTAATCAAAGAGAGAAAGCAACAAAGCTAATTATTTTATAATTACTCCAATTCCTCAGCAGAGTTATATTAATCAATATTTTTTAACTTCATACCATCTGTTGGTATTTGGCCTTATCACTTACCTCTAAGGACAGATTTTTCAATTAGTAACTGTTGAAAAAAACAGGAGTCTACAATATTGTGTATGCAACTTCACAGAGATAATTTCAATGATAGATTAAACTGCATGGCTAACACAACTATAAAAAGAGAAAGCATATTTTGAAACTCCAACCAATAAAATAACCTAAAAGGGAAAAGAAGCTAACATCTTTACAAATTGCTGATCAATAAATCACAATTTAAAAGGAGCTAACTAATTATTATGTGTACCTTGAAGCAATAGAATCCTCATCTGCATATTAACAGATGTTTATAGAAATAGTTCCTGTCATGGGTTTGTATATGTTTAATGTTTAACATGATAAATTACACCAGGAATTCAGATTGATTTTTCTAATGCATAATAAAAAGGCATTACAAAATCAGAAAATACATATTCACTTACTATAGAAAAATCCAGCAGTGATTTAAAGATTAAAATTAATTGCAAAATATATTTAGTCATCCTTAAAGCATCTACAACTTTTTAAGGAGGTGTGGGGAGGAGCATAGATTCCTAGGTTTTAGGAATGATAAATTTTATTGAATGCAAATATACCATTCAATTTTCTTAATATCAGTTGGATTATAGCTTTTTTAACAGATGGGAAGGCAGTGACATTGATATATGTGTCCAAAATGCTTTCGGAGAATTGAGGCCACAGTACACACTGGAAATACAGAGAATCATAGCCAAGATCAGCTTATCTAGAGAAGGCACTAGAGCCATAAACTAGAGAAAAACCTGAATGTTAATTTCGATGAATTTCTGGATTGTGATTGTGGACTCTCATGAGAATGAGAAACTACAGAGGACTTAATATTTTGAAGGTTACCATACTTACAGGTTTTACCTCCAGGAAATGTAATAGGATCTCATGGCGAAGAGACAAGTAAAAAATCATCATTTTTTTGGCTGGAGTGGGGGAAAAAGTAAACACTTTGAAGTATAGGGAAAAGCAAAATTTGTCGCCTCCTTATGTGTCTCTCTGGTATGAGCATTATTTTATTCTTAAGAAACAAAAGACTCAGGTAGAACCTTTGACCTTCCCCCTTATTCTCTAAAAGAATTTAGATGAGATATCACCATAGATAACTATAGTATATTATAAACTAGGTGTGGTGGGGGGAGAATCCACAAAACCTAGAGATCAGAGTACACTCTGTGTCCCTTTGTTGTCTCTGCATGCCCCATCAAACATTTGTTCACCAAACATTTGCTTTTTCACCTTATGTGAATTGTCTTCCTCCCCTTTGAAGTCTCAAACCATTACCATTCTTCTTCTTCAAGATGGCATATAAGTCTCAACTGTTGGGCTCCATATGTTAATGGAACTCCCATATGTATGTACCTAATTAAATTTGGTTATTCTCTTCTGTTAATATGTCTCATGTTAATATAATTAATATAATTCTTAGACCAGCCAAAAGAACTTAGAAGAATAGAAGAAAAATTCTTCCCCCGTAGCAGAAGTGTACTCAGGGCATTCTCCTTAACATTAACAAAAGCCTACTCTGCAGCTGAAGAAACATCACAGAGCCTTATCCAATATGAAGGTAGGGCAATGACGTGGATCTAGTATGCTCTGGCCTTTGTCTCTCCTAAGGTGAGGGGGTGTGTGTGGAAAAGAGCTAAGAGGCAATTGGGAGGGTCACAGCCTAGCTACAGATGCCCACTAAAAGCCTGATATTTAATCATAAGATTATAGAAAATTTCATTTTCCCACAACAGCAGTGCCATAGTATAATAACAGTGGATACAATCAAGACCTTCAAGGCACAGACTGTATTTAAGAAATAGTTCTTGGGGTAACCCTAAAACAAGAGAGACAAAAACAAGAATTTACATTACATCTCAATCCATTACTCCTTTCTTTTGTGTAAAATAGATATTTTCTATGGTTTCATTTTAGAAGAATACAGTAGAAAAACACTTTGGGTGGCAAAGGTTTTTTTTT
>NW_011888836.1:7972053-7981456 GCF_000151845.1 Pteropus vampyrus
GAAGAGACAAGTAAAAAATCATCATTTTTTTGGCTGGAGTGGGGGAAAAAGTAAACACTTTGAAGTATAGGGAAAAGCAAAATTTGTCGCCTCCTTATGTGTCTCTCTGGTATGAGCATTATTTTATTCTTAAGAAACAAAAGACTCAGGTAGAACCTTTGACCTTCCCCCTTATTCTCTAAAAGAATTTAGATGAGATATCACCATAGATAACTATAGTATATTATAAACTAGGTGTGGTGGGGGGAGAATCCACAAAACCTAGAGATCAGAGTACACTCTGTGTCCCTTTGTTGTCTCTGCATGCCCCATCAAACATTTGTTCACCAAACATTTGCTTTTTCACCTTATGTGAATTGTCTTCCTCCCCTTTGAAGTCTCAAACCATTACCATTCTTCTTCTTCAAGATGGCATATAAGTCTCAACTGTTGGGCTCCATATGTTAATGGAACTCCCATATGTATGTACCTAATTAAATTTGGTTATTCTCTTCTGTTAATATGTCTCATGTTAATATAATTAATATAATTCTTAGACCAGCCAAAAGAACTTAGAAGAATAGAAGAAAAATTCTTCCCCCGTAGCAGAAGTGTACTCAGGGCATTCTCCTTAACATTAACAAAAGCCTACTCTGCAGCTGAAGAAACATCACAGAGCCTTATCCAATATGAAGGTAGGGCAATGACGTGGATCTAGTATGCTCTGGCCTTTGTCTCTCCTAAGGTGAGGGGGTGTGTGTGGAAAAGAGCTAAGAGGCAATTGGGAGGGTCACAGCCTAGCTACAGATGCCCACTAAAAGCCTGATATTTAATCATAAGATTATAGAAAATTTCATTTTCCCACAACAGCAGTGCCATAGTATAATAACAGTGGATACAATCAAGACCTTCAAGGCACAGACTGTATTTAAGAAATAGTTCTTGGGGTAACCCTAAAACAAGAGAGACAAAAACAAGAATTTACATTACATCTCAATCCATTACTCCTTTCTTTTGTGTAAAATAGATATTTTCTATGGTTTCATTTTAGAAGAATACAGTAGAAAAACACTTTGGGTGGCAAAGGTTTTTTTTTTTAATTAAAAAAAAGTATAAATCATAACAATTAGCTAAATTATACTTTACTGAAATTAAAATTTGCTCTTTAGATAAAAAGATGTTCAGTATCATTTGTCATCAGGGAAATGCAGAATATAACTATAATGAGAAACTACCTAACACACACTAGCAAGCTTAAAATTAAAAAAAAAAAAATCCTTAGAATACCAAATGTCAGTGAAGATATCGAGTAACTGAATATCTTAAATATTGCTAACGTAAAATGATTTAATTCTCTTTCAGCTTTCTTTTCTTGCCTTGCTTTTATCTAACTCATCTTCCTGCTAACCAGTAGTAATGTCCACCACCCAATACTTGACTGTGGACCTACAGAAGCACTAAAATTACATAGATGCAAGAGCTTCCCATAAGTCTCTTCTGCAAGCCTCCCTGTCATAGTCCTACTTAGGTGGCTGGATTTGGTTCTTCAGGTTTCTCTGCAAGCAATGCTTTGTCTCTAAACATTCAATTACCTGTTCTGATCATTCATTTTCTTAGCTCCTTTGACAACTGTGTAATTCTAATTCTGATAATGAATCCCTTATCCCATATTACTCATAGTACTCTGTTACCCTGACTGAACCTTGGAACACCTCTCTCTCTCTCTCTCTCCATCTCTCTCTCTCTCTTTCTCTCTCTTACACACACACACACACATCTTCACAATCATGTGTACAATTTAAAAAAAAAACAACACGTTTTCCTGGGGCTTTTTTTGGGGGGTGGGGAAGGTTTTGCCTTTAAAACACACACACACAAAGGTTAATGATGTAAATGAATTTAACTAAGAAATGGCTCAGGTAATGAAAACTGTGTACATTAAGAGCTGATTGATCATAAGGTTACTCCCTTCATCACTCAGAGAATCTAACTTTGAATTTCTAACTTGTATGCAATAGGGCTCCAGATTTTTTCCAGAGTCAATTACTACTGAAAGTGCCACTGGAACCCTCTGCAGGCAGTTTCCCTTCCTTTCTCTTCTACTTTACTATCTATATTCACATACTTATTCATTCAAGAAATATTTACTTAATACATATTTTGTTACAGACATTATTTAAAAATGGCCTAGAGTACTTCACAATAGGGAGGCAATCATGTAATGAAAAAATGAGTTTATAAAGAATCATGTGCAAGGTTCTATAGATTCACTAACAAGAGAATGACTAAATATATAAGGAGTGAGTTTTTCAAGGCAACCTTTGTAGAGAATTAAAAGTTTGCTAAATTGAACCTTACTAAAATGCCTAAAGTAAATTTCTATGAAATTTTAATAAATTTATTTTAATAAATTAAAATAAATTTCTATGAAATTTACTTTTTATGTCACATTTATTAATTTTTCTTATATAAATAAAAGCTATTCTTGGCAGAAAATTCAGAAAATAAAGCAATTCACAAAAAAATAAAATTCTGCCCATACTTTAAACATACAAATATCTGTTTCATAGTTACCTAGTGTTGTTAATTTTTTAATGTTCACTTGTTTATTTTATCAAGATCATCATCTTTAATTTTCCTAATAGTTTTTAATAACTCTATAATATGACTCCTATAAAATTAGTATAAGCTCTTCTTCTGTAATACAGGTTGCATTTTCTTTCCAAGTTTGTCACTTGCTGTTTTGATTGTGATATTTCAGACTGGGTCACTGCAGAAAACAGATGGCTCATCCAAAGTTTTTAATTTAAAAGAGTTTGCAAACCTATGAGCATGGTTAAGGGACCAAAGAAGGGATAATGAAACACTCAAGGATTATCAACAGCAGGGAGCTGTTACCCTCTCTAGTCCTGGAGGGGACAATGTTACTGGAATCCAACCGGAACTGGAATCGTGGAAGAAGATCCTTCTAATTTCTCGATGGTGCCACCCATAGGCCAATGTAATCAAGAAGGTAGAAGGCAATGGTTGCCAGTATTATAATTAATAGAGGTCAGTCTCTGAGGACACAAATAAGGTAGAGAACAGCAAAGATAAACCACAAAAGTTCTTTGATTTATAGAAGTTTCTATTTTTCATATAGTCAAAACTAACACTCTTTTTTTCAGTTTCCAATTTCCTCTTTAAATACTTTCTTCGCCCAAAGACCATATAAACATTTTTCTTCTGCTTTTAGTTTTTTTTTAAACATATTTTTCATTTGACTAGACTTCTTTCTGTTCCCAGACGATTCATTGCTTTTTCTTTAAAAACTTCGCTCTTGCTTTTCCTTCTATCTGGACAATTGTCACCCAATTTTAAGTTTAACCAAATCAAAGCTATCCTTTAGATCTCTAACAAGTCAGAAATCTTATGTCAAGAAATAAGCACAGTGCCTAGCAAGTAATAAGAGTTATTGCGGCTCTGGGACCAAATAATCACTTTACATTGACAGTGTTAAATTTTATCTGAATGCTCCAGGAAAGCAGCAAAAGGTAAAAAAATATTTCTCATTTTTTTTTGTACCAGGAAATAGTTTAATGCAAAGAACTACCCTTCTTCATATGACTTTTACAAGACACACCAGATGTCTCTCTTTCTTAAATATGGCTGTACCAAAGAAAGACACTCCAAATTTCCTCTTTGCTTTATTAATGATTAGCTGAATTATTTATATGCACTGAGCAATCTAGATACAATACCTGCTAACTTGACTTGATCAAGCTTCAGTTAAGCTTCTCTCCACCCCACACCAGACCCCTATATACTTTGACCCACCCTTGAGCAAACATTGGAACTGAGAACAAAGCCTTCTTCACATCCTCTCAGGAATCATCACATCAGAACATTGATTATCTTACTTCTTTGCCCCTGAATTTTTGTTTTGTTTTCTCCTTTCTATAAAAGAAAGTCTTTTTCTGCCTGACCTTTGCATCACTTACAGATCTGATGTCCCTTATTGTCAGTCAGAGAGTAAAAGCCCATACTTAACCTTTCTCCCTCTTGCAAAGACTCTCACTTTGTTGTGATAGTCCCACTCCCTAATTACAATAATCCTGATGAATCTCTTTTTACTTAAATCCAAATTTGTTTTTTTCATTTGATAATACTTTTCCCTTTCTCATTTTTAGGACTACTG
Organism: Pteropus vampyrus; assembly: GCF_000151845.1. Lineage (NCBI taxonomy): Eukaryota > Metazoa > Chordata > Mammalia > Chiroptera > Pteropodidae > Pteropus > Pteropus vampyrus. Next base: position 7,976,210 of record NW_011888836.1, read on the forward strand.
GAGTGTGGGAAAGGAGTGCTCATTTAGTCAACAAACATTTATAAAGCTGCAACTCTGTGTATCCGTACAGGAGAAAGGCATAGTCCATTCCTGTACTGAATTTACAGGGTTATTAAAATACAGCACAATAAGTGCTATCAGAAAAAGAAAAAAAAAAAACAGTTGCTATATACTCTGAGAATACAGAGGAAGGCCACTTATCCCTTAGCGAGGTAAATCAGACGATGTTTTCAGAAATCAGTAGTATTCGAAATAATAAAAATATGTTATAGAATATAATCAATTCAGAAATGTATACTGTAGGCAGTAAGCACTGTTTAAAGTTGGAAATGTTAGAGATGAGTATAGCTGAAATAGCAAGGTTCATTTATAGAAAGGTGAGGTGAACCTGAAAGAATAAGGATTTAATAGCATAGAAAGAGTGGTAGATGTTTCAGCAAAGTTTTATGAGCACAGGGAGCTTCAGTAGAGTGTGTATGTTGAGGAGAAAAGAAGAATAAGATCAACCTTTGCATTGCTGTATTCAAAGCACTCTTTCAGCACCCACTGGAATCCACACCTGTGTTTAGCTTATATCGTGCCATAAAAATCATGTCTCTTTTACTTGCTATATTCAGTTTATTTTCACATAGGCATTCGTTTGTAGATCTAAATGCACTAGAGAGCACAACCATTGCAAACATTTTTTTCCCAAAGCAGAACTCAGTTAACCGATGGCTCCATTTTCATGGTGACATCAAGTACTTTATTTAGTTACAATGAGCAGTAATTCTTGCTCCAACACTGATTTGATATCAGAAAATTTCAGGCATCATTTTAGACAGGACTTAACAATTTTATTAAGTTCACATGCAGAATTGAACATATTTGGTCTGAAGTAGATTGACTGTTATCCTGAAGATGGAGCACATTTGTCAGAGTTTATTTTCTGCTTATGACAGATCTGCAGTGATGGTCTGACTTACTCAGACCTTATGGTTAATTTCTCGCATTATAATGCAATTTCTACCTTGGTAATCCAACAGATGGTTTCTCTCTTCCTGTCTTGGATATTATGAGAAAGTGGATCATACTCAGTCTGTTGAAAACAATGTTGAAATTCTGACACAGACCATGAGCACATTCACATATGTGCACAAAAAATGGGGCATTTCTACCCCTCCCTGCCAACTTATCGAGTTTAGTTGCTGTGGCCCCATATCTCTCTCTGGCTTGGCATCATGCCAAAGAGCAGGAATTGTGGAGACAGATATTCCTGGGAACAGACAGCAGTTGGATTGTGTCATTTACTACACCTTTCTGGATTTTCTATTTTCTTCTAAAGCAGAAGATAATTTTTTTTTGTTTCTCTCCACACTATCAGCCAGTATTCTGGCCAAACTTTCTCAAAGGAGGTATTCTATGTGCAGAATTATAGTCTTGAAAATAGATATACTTTTAGCATGAGAGTAAATTTGATTGAGTGAAAAAAATCACATATTAGGTAGATAGATTATACAAATGTAATTTGATTTTATGAAAGCTCTACTATAAAATTGCATTTGAACCACCAATAAACGTATTTCAATATTGTCGACCTTTCCTTACATAAAGTGTGAGACAATCACCTTACTTTTTACCATCCTTCATATTTCATAGTCACTCTCTGCAGTAAATCCCTTAGTCACTTTATAAAACAGGCATTATTTCAACATTTATTGGAAATCTTTAAATATCTAACTATCATTAAAAAAGAAAATGATCTTTTTATTATTCTATATTCTGAGTTCACTGAACATTTTATAAGAAAAAATCATTTTGATTCTTTTAATTTATTTCTAAATATTTTTAAATAAACATATCTCCAATTTATAATATAAATCCAATGTGAAAATGGGTTTGGTATTAATATATATAACATATAGACATTTTATCAAAAAACTTAAATTATGGAATATGTGATAATATGGAGTGACAAAGAATAAATTATAAACTTATATACATATATATCTAACAGGATGCTCAAAGTTTATAGTATTTATGATGATAAGAATATGGCTTTCTAAAATAAAATTTATAGTTTCTATTGTTAGAATTGAATAACCTTGGATGGAAGTTTAATATTAACTCGAGGCCTGTGGGTTAACATGAATAGTGTTTTTTGTTTTTTGTTTTTTTTTCCACAATAGGGAGTGGGTATCATAACTAGCTCTTGTAGAAATTGCACCTAAAAGTTTATTTCCCTACAATGCTTTTTCACTAAAGTGTGGAGATCAGATTGCCAAACAAATTACCTAACTGACTTTAAATCTAGAACTATCTTAAAATTTATAACATGATATTCAAAGTGCCTAATGCAATGCCTAGCACATACAGATGTTCAACTTGATCTCCTTGCCTTTTGTAAATAACAAGATACATGTTTTAACTTCCAATTTCCTTTTTACTATATTTATACACGAATGACGCAAAAGTGGTCAAACCAATTCTCTGACATAACGGTTGAACCCATCCTCCCAGGCTCAACATTATCACTTGCAGAAAAATCTGATAAATTCTATAATCATTTCAATTTCTCTCTGTCCAATGACTGTATTTTAACATCTCAATACATTACCCCATACTGCATGCGCTATAGTTATCTTGCACATCTGACTTTTCACTTTCCTGACTCGATGACTTTGAATTTCTTTTTAAAATACTATCTTGAACCTGTTGCCTATAATCCTATTAATTGTTTATATCTAGGCTCCACTCCTACCGCGGTATGAACTAGTCCAATCTCCTCCTCAATCAGAACTAATACTTGCTTATTTTTCTATACTTGAATCATAGCCATTACTTTATTCTGTCTTCTATTTTAGTATTTTTATACTTGTTTGTTTACAGTAAAATCCTTAACAATAGGTAGGATCTGTTTTGTCTGAACCTACCCTTCACAATGCCTCATTCTCTAGAGCTTACAATAAAACTCTAACAATCATTTAAGGTAGAATATATGCACCTAAGGTAAAAAAATGATTAAGAGATATATACAAATTTTATAAATACAAATTTAAGACATATATACATACGCTACAGTTTTTTATTTGCTTAAATGTTACTGAGAACTAAAATACACTGCTTCGCTTTATTTTATTTTTTTATTGTGGTAAGATATACTTAACACAAAATTTGTCATTTCAACTATTTTTAAGTGCACAATTCAGCAGTGCTAAATACATCATCTTTTCCCAGAACTTTTTGGTTGTTCTAAACTGAGACTCTGTACTCACTAAACACACACACCACTTTATTTTATAACTGCCATCAAAATGAATGACTTTGATTTTAGAGAGGATTTTATGAATTTGACCTCAAAGGCAAGGAAAGTAAAAACAAAAATAAATGAATGGGATTATATCAACTAAAAAGCTTCTGCCCAGCAAAAGAAACCAACAAAACAAAGATGCAGCCAACTGAATGAGAGAAGATATTTGCAAATGATGCCTCCGATAAGAGGCTAATATCAAAAATATACTCATACAACTCAACAACAACAAAAAACAAACAATCCAATTAAAAAATGAACGGAGGACCTGAACAGACACTTCCCCCAAGAAGACATATAAATGGCAAACAGAGATATGAAAAGATGCTCAACTTCACTAGCTATTAGGGAAATGCAAATCAAAACCACAATAAGATACAACCTCATACTTATTAGAATGGCTATCAACAACAGGACAAGTAATAAATATTGGAGAGATTGTGAGGAAAAAGGAACCTTGATACACTGTTGATGGAAATATAAATTGATATAGACACTGTGTAAAACAGTATGGATATTCCTCAGAAAATTAAGAATAGAACTACCATATGACTCAGCAATTCCTTTTCTGGATATCTACCCCCAAAATTTGAAAACATTTATCCGTAAAGATATATGTACACCGATGTTCATTGCAGCCTTATTCACAGTAGCCAAGACATAGAAACAACCAAATTGTCCTATGATAGATGATTAAATAAAAAAGATGTAGTAAATATACAATGGAATATTACTCAGCCATAAGAAAAGATGAAATACTGCCATTTGCATAAACATAGATGGATTTTGAGATTATCATGGTAAGTGAAATAAATCAGAAAAAGTTAAGAACCATATGATTTCATTCATATGTGTGCTGTAAAACTGAAAGTAACAAATGAACAAGTCAAACAAACAAAAACCCATAGATACAGACAATAGTTTAGTGGTTACCAGAGGGAAAGAGGGGAGGGAGGGAGGTAGATAAGGGTAAAGAGGATCAAATATATGGTGACAAAGGATTTGACCTTGGGTGAGCACACAATGCAGTATACTGATGATGTATTATTGAATTGAACATTTTAAAACCTATATAATTTTGTTAACCAATTTCACTCTGGTAAATTTAATTAAAAAACACTCTACATAAGAATTCCTAAAACATTCATATGTATTTCCATTTCTAATATTGTGGGGTAGTCATATCAGAAGATATACTCTGAGATATTTAAAACAGTCTCTTTGGAAATGTTAGTCATGTAAAATGTATAGATTAAAGAAGTAACTGACTGAGCCGAAGTTTGAAAAAAGAAAACTAGAATAAATTATCATGAAGTAAATACTTCTTTGTGAAGCAAAATATTAATTGAGTCACAAATATCTAAAATGTTTCAAAAAATATACCTTACGATTGCTGCTTTTACTTATTAACATATTTCGTAAATAGATCTAAATGACTGGTACAAGATTATGCATTGATTTTGCAGTGTAGGATTTAAATTTCTTGGAAGATCCTTATTATATTTAGAACTCAAATTTATTTGTTAGGTGAAGACATAGGCATATGTTTCTAAGCACAGACCTATAGGCATTGCTCCTAATTAGGTTTTGGTTATAAACAATATTCTAAAATAGAAGCAATAAAAACCTATATTGGGGTGCAATTTCAAAATATCAATTCAACAATGTAAGGAGTGATAACATTTTATTATCTGAAAACTATTTGGCACAAACAATTCTCTAAATAATGTTTTCAAAAATTTTTCCTTGTCAATTGAGAGAAATTGAGGTACGACTGAGAAATGATACATTAAATATTATAGCTATACATTCTGAAACTCTTTACAAATTTATTCTGGGTGTCAGAAACAAAGAAGACATTGTAATAAAAATGTTTCAGTAAATTTTCTAAGTTGTATATATTTAAAAATTGTGATTACAATACTTGGAAATTTATCTCAGTTCTCATGTGAAAAGTT
>NW_011888836.1:7984471-8002470 GCF_000151845.1 Pteropus vampyrus
AAAAAAAAAAGATGTTGTTTGCTCACGTTTTAATAACTATGTGGAATTATAGTTTTTTGATATGTTCAGAAACAAATTTGATATTTCTCACATGGTTTCTCAGCATGATGTTCAGCTTTCCAGAATTTGCAGGATTGTAAAAGATACAATTACTAGAGGTTTTTATTTTCTGAAATAGGAAAGAAATCACTCTCTATAAGTTTGGCCATCTCTTTTTTTCATTAAAATTTAAATCAATTCCTGTAATAATCATGATGCTTAAATCTTTGGACTTTAAAATAGAGTCTCACTAAATAATTCTTTGCATTACATTTTCATTTTTAAAAGTGTAATTCTAGCTCTTAAAATGGAAATGGAAATATTTTCTTTTGTGAAATAGAGAAATGTAGAAATATGGCACCACATAAAAACCATTAACATCTTACAATCCTGACTTAATCAAATAGTTAAAATACTTTCTTTCAGATATCTATAACTATTTAAATATACTGATCATTATGTACTTTTCCATATGATTTCTAAGCATTAAATTATGTTTTAAATAGAATTATTATGAAACACCAGAATTAATTTTAACATGGTGACATTTAATCATGTTCATATTTATATTGAATGTATTTCTTGTCAATTCTTGTTTTTACATACACATAGAATATAATATGGTAAATAAGCATATTATTTTTAAGTCCATTAAAATTTATCGATTAAGAATTTTCTGAAATTGTATAACTTACAAAAATTTATCTCATAGATGCATCACTCACCATATTGAAAACAAATTTCCTTTCAGGATTTTGATACTAATATACATGAAGTAGGTGTGAGGTTTGCTTTTTTTTTTTTTTTTCTTTTTTGGATAAAGCATCCTGCAGAGGAGGCTAGAGAATGTGTCATGAGAATTGGAGTATTCACAGTTTTCATTTATCCTCTCATTGCTTCTCTGAGCCTGAAATGTGCTCTTTGTTCTATCTAGTGACTTCCAAGCTGTTGGGCAAATAATACTCTGGTGTTTATATAAAGGTGAAACTACACTCTGACACACAAATGAATGAGTTTGAATGTCAAACTCTGATTAAAAAATTGTTTACATTTTTACTCAAGAGTTTTCAGAACTTTTTTATGTATCCTTGCCAAATGCAAAGTTTATACAGTTGGCTAGGAAATAAAATCATAGAATATATACTACTATTCACTCTAGAATTTTCATGACTATATTTATAATCCTCTTCAGGAATATGGTTTCTCCAGTAATCTCAGTTGTTTATTCTCATTTTAGTTTTTTTTTTTTTTCCAAATAGTGGACCTTAAAAAATAAATTTATTAGGCTTATTTAGTTAGCTTTCATTTATTGAGTCCTTACTAGCTGCTGTTTCTATAACACAGGACAAAGCCCAGCATGATTAGTGCATTGCACAAGTGTACAAGTGATAAAAGACAAATCTAGAGAATGAGGAGGAATTGGATTATGAAGAGCTTTGTAAACTGTATTAGGTATCTAGGTTTCATCGTGAAAGCCATGGAAAGCCTTTGAAGTATTCTATCAAATTTTATTTTATAAAGTTCACATCTTATAATATCCTATCAATAAAAGAATAAATGACCCCTTGGAATAATAATTATGGGCCTGTTGTGTTAATTCAGAAATCTATGCCTTTGTACTGGTGAGACGGAAATGGTAACTGGGACAATTGGATACTGTCTCATGAAAAAGTGCAAGTGGCATTAGTTGCCCTACCTGAGGAGTAGATCTTCAATCCAGGAAGAATCAGGACTTCAAAGATGCCTTTATTCCTACGTAGCCTAGTTGAAGAATATTCACTTTCATTCTTATTCTTGATTCTTCCATCTTTTTAGCCCTCAAAATAGTTTACTAGAAAATATGTTAAAGAGTGCTAAAATGACCAAAGTATCAATATTTTTCCTGAGATTGTGATCCTCTCTATCCTGACTTTAGGTATATTTTTTTACCAAAAGAATGTCTTCAAAGTTTACCTCACTAATGCTTTGCTTCAGAATAATTCGATGTAATCACTATCTAGGTGAGAAAATAGAGACTATTTACTGAGTGTCAAATATGTGTCACATTCAATATGCTCTGATGCAGTACCAATGCGAAGATGAAGAATTTAAGTGTCAGTTCATCTAATCACCCAAGATCTTACACTCGTAAGGAATGGAACAGGGGTTCATAACCAGGTTGTTATTATTCTCCTTGTTTAATCTCAAAGCTCATGTTCTTTCCAGTATTTGAGGATGCCTAAATAAAAGACTTTAAGAATATTAGTATTAAGACATGTCTTTAAAGGAAAATGATGGCGGAAGTTACCAATAGTCAAGAGCCTATTGTTTCTAAGTGTTATCTAAAAGAGTCAGCAATGAAGCCTTTCCCAACTGTGTGAGCAGAGTGACAGGTCCACCACCCATATGCTCTAGGAATTGAGATGTTTGAAAGAAAGTCATCAATCCTTCTTTTCCTTCCAATCTTCTTATACCAACAAAGTTCTGACCCTATTTCATATCACATTAGACCTTTGATAAACCATCTTCCAAAGATTTCCAGATACTGATAAGAACCCATTCATAGTTACTGTGGTAAAGACGACCAGCTGTACACCAAAGTCATGCTCCATCTTCCACCTCCTTAAATAGTAGCTACATTTTCCAGTCCCTTTTGGAACCAAGTATGGCCAATTCATATGACCAGTTTTGCCTGTGAAATAAGACTAAAAGGGATTGTTTTCAACCTAGAATTCTTAAAATAGGTTGGAACGTTTTTGTTCTGCTGTTTTCCTCTCACAAGTTGGATGCAGAGGGTTCTGGGGGCTGTAGCAGCTGACAGATCCACAATTTGGCAGAAACCTGAATTCCCTAATTTACTATGAGGAGCAAATTCATCTAATTCATCTACTAACTAGGAGCTTCATATTGCCCTGTAAATTTGAACTAAATATAAAGTTTTTAAGTATTAATCACTTCTAGTTATGGCAACTAATGTTACCCTAATACACAAAACCAACAAAAGCAGTTAAAACATCACCAATTATAATAAAGATAAACAGAAGAGAAAGAAGAAAACATCTGCTATATATACATATATCTATATGTGTGTGTGTGTATGTGTGTGTGTGTGTGTATGCATATGAACACTTAGCTGAATCATAGGAACCTGTGAGGGTGATGTAATCCCAGGTTTAATTAAATTGATTGGCACAACTGAGGACCAAGACACCAACTCAGTCTAATCCTAGCTCAATACAAACTGAGGTTTAGGCTTTTGCTAGATGTTTTGTTGACCTGTTAGAGTGTTCAGCTTGTACAGTTTTCTGTATGGACATGTCTAAAGATATTTAACATGTGAAAGAACAACACACATTTTTTACTGACTACGTTCTATATAATGTGTTGGAGATACAACAGAGAGAGAAAGCAATTCAGCTTAAGGTCTAACAACCCTGATAACCCTCTATAAAAATAGCAGCCTAATCAGAATGCCATGGTGAAGTATCCCATCTAATCTACTCATATTTTGAATGTTTCTCTCCTGAGTCGGCAATCTACAAATGAAGGCAAAGGTTAAGAGCAATTTCCAGACCCACCGTGACTTAATAGTTCCAACTGTCAGCTGTCACTTATTGATTTAGCTGGCAGAATTGGAAGCTGCTCTTTAAACACTATTGTTCTTTTGTAATCTCTGTGTGTTCATTCTCTGCCCTGGAGGTATGTGATGATACCCATCTGTCAGCTCCCAGCAAAGGAAGAACTATAATCCCATTCCAGGGACTGAAACTTGCCATCTGCTAAGGGTTTAATTGTGCCTTTTTAGATATTTTACTAAATTAACAAGGAATGTGAAGACATTATCTTAAATTTGGTGAGTTGCTATGTAGCCATAAATTAAATTAAGCACAAGGCTGATGTTCTCACTGTGAGACAGTAAGTTTCTTGTCTGTATATTTGTTGGCTGAGTAATTCTTCTGGGAAGAGAATGAAAAATATTTGATTTTATTGAAATCTCTGTTCATCACTGTGGTACAAGACTAAGAACTTGGCATGATTTTTACATGGAAAATTTTGTATTCATATCACGTATATGGTTTTATTTTCCCTAGTTTATAATTGTAAAGTTCTTCCAGCTGCTTAATCCTTCCCTTCTCAGTGAGTTTTTAAACACAAATTCTTGTGCGAAAGACACTTATGGTTATTAGAGAAAAACTAAAATTACAAAAAAAAATGAAAATTAAACAAAAATTAAACTACTCTTAACCATTTTCTGGTTTTCCAACTAGGCTCTTTCTATACATTTTTGTACATGATTAAGAGCATACTATGCCTTGTCCTTTTGACTAAGTTTTTAAAAGTAGTTTCTCATTTTGCTTTATTATTACAACCTTTTTCCATTTGCTATATTCAAATGTGTCAGGCATCAAACAACTCACTTGCAATTTCTTCTGCCTAGGATGTTCTTCTCCCACCTATAATCGTGTTTTGCTTAGTTTATATTTTTATCCAAATATCACTTTCTCAATGCCCATTCCCTCCTTTGTTTTTATTCCTAGCTTTTATTAATATTCTTCATTTACTTTACACATATATTTGCTTTACTATCTGTCTTCTCTCCTAGAATGTTGGTAATAATATTTTCATAGTGTTTTGGGGATTTTGGGTTACAGTCTTCTCTCAGGGAGATAAACCTTCTTTATGTTTCTTTTTATTTCTAAAGGATCTACCATCTGCCAAGTTTCAGTATCTCTTCCAAAATCTACTGCTAAAACATTAAAATATTCTCTAGGGAAACATATTTTAAAACAACAACTACTTTTAATTACTTGCTATATAGACTATTATGAAATCACAATGCTCAGATCTTAAAAGGGTCATCTGACATCCAACTGCTACAACAGAAGAAACTTTAATCAATTAGTAATGCCAATGGGTTATTTGGAAGTGTGCAGTTTTAACCCCTTGTGCAGTCTCAATCAAACATCCCAAAACCACTTGAAAAGACCACAGATTAAGTGTACTTGCCACTCAAACCGACTACAAAGCAATTCACCTACCTAAACCTCCTCAGAGCTAATCACCTCAAGTTCTGACTTCATGCTAATTCTGGAGCTGCCTCTTGGTTTGCAGATGTTCTAAACTGCTGTTGTCAAGTAGGACTTCTTGAAATAACTATCAGGAATCTAGCTCAGCATTTGCACATGTGTGTGTGTGCGTGCATGCACTTGCATGTGTGATGAGACATTTATAGAGACATCGAAAACTACCTGGGAGACTGAACACAGGTGGCTTTTATAGTAATTGAAAGACTAAAGATAGAGCCTAATAAATTATAAGAGGAAGAAGACTTCTCAGCTAGTAAAAATAATTTATTTTGTTTGTCGGTGTGGTTTTGATGGATTTTATTTTTGTTTTCTCTTTTTTTTTTTTGCTCAAAGAACTCAATATTATAAGAAAATCAATAAATAAATTTGGAAATTCATTAATCTAGTGGTTATCCTCCCTAGGCTGGCATCGTTCTTTCAAAATTAATAATTCGGTGGCACTCTTGAAGGGATCAATGCAGGGCTGGGGAGGAACCTAAATGGGTCAGCAATAATTACCTCACTATCATTATCACAATAGAGCAATGTTTCCTAGCAATTTTTTCAAAATTGATTGAAAAATCAATTTTCTTTATTGCTCATTAGATCTGGTTTTGCTATTTCGCTAGAACTGTTCACTGCCCAAACACAGTTTTGTTCTTTCAAGAAGCAAAGTTCTCTCACATATTTTCTTGTAAGCCCATGATCTACATATACTAAGTCATATAAACTGCTCAGAACGAAATTCTATTAACTGGTTACCATGGTGTTAGGTATAATCAGTTGCAGGGAGATAAATTGAATACATTAACAATGATATGCAAACAAATCTCAGGATTCCTGGTCACAGGTGTCCTTTGGTATACCAGTCATGGACCAATGCAATAACCCAGTGATAAGTATTAATTAATACATTATTCAAGTTCTCTCGAGTTATTTATGCAACACATAACACCACGCATGCTGTACAAAAGTCATGCGTAACTTCATGTTCTTTATCACTGTGCGTTCCATGCTCTTCTGTGCTTGATTTTATGAAATAGAGATAGAACATACCACCTACAATATTTGCATAGAATCTAACTCTTACTGAGTGTTCAATAATAAGCAACAGGTTGAAAGTTTCACCAAGAAAGCAATCATGTCTCTTTGATCAATCCAACACTTTTTTACTAGGTTCTCCATAACTTTCTACTAAATTGAATTCAATAGAATATGGGCAAAAAATGTAGAATGTGGTCAGGGTAAACCAAAGTTCATTACGCTGATATCAATAAATAGACTGAGGATATAATAAAGATAAAATTTGAAGTTTGTACACATACAATAACCATATTTGGGCATCTCACTATTAGCATGGGTAGTTGACAACTGAATAATATTCCATCTAAAATCGTGCAACTCGTATTTTGTTTTATAAACTTTTGAGTTTCAAACTAAAACCATTTTTTTCTCTAACTTTCTTTTTAAAACAATATTATATATTATTGAAAGAAAATAAAACCATAAGTTAGATTATTATCTTAATGCTCTCTAACATAATGCTTTATATTGTCTCTGATTATTTTTATTCATACATATACTTTCTAATTTATATGTAATTGGGATCTCTAATGTCACTATATATTCAGTGCTTTATGTGAAACAAATTTATTTTTAATAAAAACAGTTTTTTCTTAAAAATTTCTTATCAATGCATCTATATGTCTGCATAATATTTCACCGTGTCCATCCACTGTGTTATACCTCTGTTATTGGATATTTAGATGGGAGACATTATGTCTTCACTATAGATAACACTGTAATAAACCCATTCATATACATATATTTTCTTTTGAATTACATAATTACATAAGTCATATACAGTTTTGTTATTTATATAAATTAATTGAATTACAGAAGTAAATTATTTTTCTTTGTCTTTCTCTCTTCTCACTCTGTCTCATAGACCACCATCCTAAAGGCTTTAATGTGCTTCCTTTTTCAATGTACTTATTTTTAACTTAGAAGTTCATCAAATTTCTCATAATATTCAACCAAAATCTTCATTGGAATTTCAGAATGATTTTTTACTGTTTTAGTTGTGATGCACAAACACTGATCTGTAGTTTTTTCCTATTATCAATTACTTTTTTAAATTCCATTGTAAATTTGTAACACATGGGTTATTTATTAATACATTTTATACCTTCCAAACATAAGATATTTGAGTCATTCTTATGTTTTTGTTTTTTCTCTTTTATGCATTTATTTATTTATAAACTTTAGTTTCTTTTTTATAATTCACATTTTACATTTTTAGGACAGTTTTAGTTTCACAGAAAAATAGAAAGATACAGAAATTTCCCCCGCTCCCACATATCCACAGACTGCCCCATTATTAACAGTCCCTACCAGAATGGTACATCTATTACAGTTGATGAATGTACATTGTCACATTATAATCATCCAAGCTGCATAGCTTGCATTAGGGTTCACTCTGGTTGTTGTATATTCTATGGGTTGGGATAATATGTAATGACATGTATCCACAATTACAATAACATACAAAGTATTTTCACTGACCTAAAAATCCTCTGTGCTTCACCTATTCACCCCTCCTCCTGTTCCCCTGGCAACCACTGATCATTTTACAATTTCATAGTTTTGCTTTTCCCAGAATGTCATATAATTGGAATTATACAGTATGTAGCCTTTTCACATTGCCTTCTTTCACTTCATAATACGCATTTGTTTCCTCTATGTCTTTTCATGGCTTGATAACTCATTTTTTTAGCACTGAATAATATTCCTTTGTATATATCCCAGTTTATTTATCCATTCATCCTTTGAAAGAATCTTGGTTGCATCCAAATTTGGGCAATTATGAATAAAACTGCTATAAACATCCATGTTAATATGAAATTAACCAGCAGGTTTTTGTGTAGACATAAGTTTTCAACTCCTTTGCATCAATACCAAGGAGCACAACTGCTGAATCATATGGTAAGAGTTTGTTTAGTTTTCTAAGAAACCACCAAACTGTCTTCTAAAGTGGCTGTTTCATTTTGCATTCTTACCAGCAATGAACAAGAGTTCCTGTTTCTCCACATCCTCATCAGCATATGGTGGTGTGACTGTTCCAGGTTTTGGCCATTCTAATAGGTTTGCAGTGGTATACTATTGTTTGAATTTGTATTTTCCTGGTAATATATGATATAGAATATTTTTCATATGCATATTTGTCATCTGTATATCTTTTCTAATGAGATATCTGTTATGATCATTGACTTATTTTTTAATCAAGTTGTTTTCCTATTGTCGAGTTTTAAGAATTCTTTATACATTTTAGATGAGTCCTTTATCAGATGTCTTTTTTCCTTATTTTTTAGCTTTATTAAGATATCATTGACAAATGAAATTGTAAAATATTTAAAGTGTACGTCATGATGATTTGATACACATTGTGAAAAGATTCCTCCCATCCAGTTAACGAACACATATTTAGGTTATACTCTCTTAAGAAATTTTAATTATGCAATTCAGTGTTGTCAACTATACTCACAATATTATTCATCTTATAGCTGAAAGTTTGTACCCCTTTACCAGTATTTCTTCCACCCCTCGGCCTCTGACAACCACTTTTATACTCTCTGTTTCTATGAGTTTGACTTTTTATTTAGATTCCATGTAAATTATAGCTATTCATCTTCCAGATAGAAGCAACTCAAAACACACTCAATGCTCCGAATGCATTGCTTGCTTTTTGTTTTGTTTTGTTTTGTTTTGTTTTGTTTTGTTTTGTTTGTTCCTTTCTTTCTGGGATACATAATCTCTTTTGTTTCTCTAGTTTCTCCAGCATTAAATTTTATGGAGTGAGTCAATAGCTGGTGCTTGTTTATTATTATGAAATTAACCAGCAGCTTTCTGAAGTGATTTACAAATAATTTTTAATGAACTTTGATATGTCAAATGCTTTCCAAAATTAACAGATAAATTTACTGTTCTATAATAAATGCAGTAGTATTCTTGATTAAATGTATTATCACTAGTTTTTGGAATCATATTATATTTTAGAGTGCATGTCTTGTATACTATACTTCATTTTTGCTTTAGCTTGCATTCATTTCAATACTAGCAAAATTAAGCTATGTCTAATATATATTTATCATGTGCATTTCCTTTTGAGTCATTTTACTGTTCACATTCTTCACATATGTGATTATTACCACTGTGATGTTGTTCTTAAGGTGAGGAATAAACATTTCACATTTTTCAGATACTTTATTTCTTACTTTGGTAGTCATAGGAAATAAATGAAAACATTTTGAAATGTTATGAAGTCAAATGTAAGATTAAGGAAACTAGACCTTCTGTCTGTCAGGAAGCAGGGAGTGAGGAATGTTATATTTTAATCATTGAATCATTGAAATCACATATGCTTCTACATTCACAAGGTGCAAACATTATATATAGTTTATTCAGTTCAGAACCTACTTTCTGAAGTGATGGTGTTTTTTGTTTAGAGAAGAAGCTAAAACATGGGGCGTTTCTTCTTTTTTGTAGTCTCACTTTACTTGCTGTAATGTTGGCACTGCAGCATCTATTAAGTATAACAGATGTTATCAAGAACAGAATATTCTCTGCATCCAAGTTTCAATCTGCTATTTGCATATGTTGCTGAGCACATAGATCGTAGTTTCCTTTCAACAGAAGACAGACAATTTATTTCACTTGCAAGTGTATTCCCTTTTCAGCTCCTAGAGAAAGGATAAGAGTTAATTTTCTTATTGCTATTCAAAGAAATTTAAAGAGAACAATTTCCACAAGAAATCCATAGCTTTAAATGTTTCTCTCTAGAATATGATGTTAAAGTAGGTTTTTTTAAACATATGCAACATTGAATATACAAAAGTGTCTTCTTTGGTTGTGTGATGAGATTATGTACATGAGGTGCTAATCTTATTGAACAGCTTCTTCAGAATCATGGAAGCAGAATTGTGTAATAATACAGCTTGTTATTACATTGTTTTATGGTGACATCAAGTCAAATATTGTAAATAAATGCCTCATAGCTTAAAAAGATGTGCTTCGTGGCACTGCCTTTATTGGGAAACTCATAGTACAGGATTTTTACTTCTGTAAAGAAGCCTAGAACTGTGGATAGTAGGAGGAAGGAAGACAAAAATAAAGAAATATAACATATTTTAGTAGAATATAAATTATATTATATTCTTAGTATTCTATCTTTCAGTAATTAAATCCTAATCCCCTAAGAGGTAGGTAAAAGAGAAACCGTATAAGTATGATGATTTAATCACAATTGTAGCTATTTCTTTTTTGTTCACATGTTTTTATTGTGGTAAAATATATAACATAAAATTTGCCATTCTAATCATTTTAAGTATACAATTCAGTGGCATTAATTTATATTTACAATGTTGTGCAACCATCTTCATTATTTGTTTCCAAATTTTGTCATCATTCCAAAGATAAAACTGTAACCATTAAGCAATAGTTCTCAATTCCCTTTACTCCCCAGCACCTGGCAGACGCTAATCTACTTCTGTCTCCATGAAATTTCATATAAATGGAACCATACAATTTTTCTCCTTTTATGTCTGGCTTATTTTACTTAGCATAATATTTTCAAGGTTCTTCCATGTCGTAGCATACATCAGTACTTAATTCCTATTTAAGGCTGAATAACATATCATTATATATATTTCTTTATTCATTCATCTGTTGATGGACATTTGGGTTGTTTCCCAACTATTAGACTTTAACTGTTGATTATTGCGAATAATGCTACAATGACCATTGGCTTACAAATATTTGCTTGACTCTGAGTTCATTTTTTTTTTTTTTGGTGGAATTGTTAATTGATACTGCCATTATGGAAAACAGTATGGAGTTTCCTTTAAAAATTAAAAATACTACTACCATGTGACCCAATGATTCCACTTCTTGGTATTCATCTGAAGAAAATGAAGACACTCATTTGAAAGGATACATGCATTCTTATGTTTATTGCAGCATCATTTATAGCCAATATAAATGATGTCCATCAATAGAAGAATAAATAAAGAAGTGGTATATAGATAGATATATGTACAATGAAATATTACCCAGGCATAAAAATGAATGAAATCCTCCCATGTGAGATAACATGGATAAATCTAGAGGTATTATGCTCAGTGAAATAAGTCAGACAGAAAAAGACAAATACTGTATGATTTCAGTTACATGTGTAATATAAAAAATAAAACAAACAAATAAAACAAAAACAGACTCAAAAATACAGAGAACAGACTGATGGCTGCCAAAGGGGAGGGGTTGGAGGACAGACAAAAAAAAAGGTGAATGGGATTAAGAGGTACAGATTTCTAGTTATAAAATAAATAAATCACAGAGATGTAATATGTAGCATAAGGAATATAGTCAATAACACCATAACTTTGTATGGTTACATATGGTTACTAGACTTATCATGGTGGTCACTTTGAAAGGAATATAAATGTCGAATCACCATGTGTACACCTGAAACTAATATAATGGTGTACATCAACTATGCTTAAATAAATATGCTTCACACACAAAAAAATAAGATGTTCTTTCTTCTCTGATGAATAATTTATAGAAACTCTCTCAATGATCAATAAAAAAGAGAATTGTTAACATTTTTTCTAACATAATAGGTATATAATAGTCTGACAAATGAAGAAGCTTCAATTGCAAGATGGCCCATCTACTAAATTCTATTGCTCTTAGTTTACTCGTATTTATGCCCCAAGTATCAAGTAGGTCAGGAATATGTCAGGAATGTAGGTCCTTAATATAATTTTTTGTCATTTATTTCTTTCGATATTCTATTTCTATTCAGTTTATGAGGAGCACTGGGAATTTTATATTGTCCTAAAATTGGCAGTTTTATTTCTAAATCATTAACTTTTTATTATCAATCAGAATTTAACAGGTGGCCTGTAAGTCAGCTTATTGAGATATTGTGATTTTTTTTACTTTCTCCTGCAAACTATTTATCATGCTTCTATTTCCATGTTATCCAAACATACTTCATATTGTTTTGAGTTACTTATGAAAATATAGAACTGGACAGGTCTTAGAAAACAAAATTGGTAATAGAATAGAAACTCTCCTCCAGCCTAAAACTAGACTCTGAATTTAGGCTTCAATTTAGATGGTTGTTTATTCTTTAGACTTTGGGAGATTTATAACTGATAAGGGCTGATAAATCACCAATATCTTAAACCAAACCAGCCAAACAATTTTTAGCAAGTGATTACCCTTTCATCATTTTCTCCCTCCTGACCATTCTCACTGGATCCCTGAGTGTCAAAGAGCATCTGGTAGAAGACTGAAGACTTATTTCCTGTGATGTCTTTTGACCTCATTTGCCATTTGCAGAAAAGATTTATCAGCTCCAAATTGAAAGAAATAGGAATTGATTGTGAAGGTAAATATCAGGATTCCATTCTGAAAGAAAATGAAAACAGCTCTAACTTCAAGTGAAAAAATTGTCTAAATGTTATAAAACACAAAGAAAATGATCCAGATTGTTTTCTTATTATGTTGCTTATTTCAAATCACTGATAAATTTAAAATACTTTTAAAAAATTCTTCTTCTTTTCCTACTTAACTGATAGTAGTGAAGCTAATGCTAGTCATGAAATCTAATAGCTTCTTAATCTATCTTCCTTTTTTTATTATCCCATTATAAAATGTTTTTGAAACTTTAGAAATGACACTACAGTCCCATTTTAAAAAACCAATGCAGAATCACAGTTAAATGAGATAGACTGGCTACATGAAAATATCTTTTCTTCTTCCCAAAAGCAATTAAAATAGCATAGAAAAATAAAAAAATAAAACTATCCAGAACAAAGGCAATGAAAGATGAAAAACAAAAGCACAGGAAGAGTTTAAATAATTTTCAGAAGACAGAGAATGGTTGGAGTTGTCATAAAAAGATCAGAGACCCCAGGGAGTGAAAGTCTAAGTATTTGTCAAGGATTTCCAGTGAAAATCGAGTTCTCAGACTTCCTAAGAAATAGGTGAAAAAAATGCTGGGAGAAAAAGTGTACTTGCTTGATAATTTATATATAAAAAGCAGAAACATTCAGTTCTGCACCTGCATTCTAGGGAGCCAGGCAATTATGACTCCCATCCCTAGAAAAGGATAGAATTAAATTCTTTGTAGAAATTGAATCAGTAGTCTCTTGACATTGAGAAATCAAGTTTAGTGGAGTACAGATGTGAGGAGCTAGATTGTAAACCGGAGAATTTAGGAGTGAGGTTACCTCAGATCAGGTTACATGGTAACTTGGTAGCACATTGTTAAATGTCCAGAAACAAGCAACCAAAAGCCTTTTCTCAAAAGGAAAGTATGTATCTAGTAGGAATGGCAGATATTTGTTCCAAAATCCCATGTCTTCACTGTGGTTGACCGGTAGAGGCCTGCCAAAGTCCCCAAACATCATCTATATGTGCCACTAACACTTTAAGCACCATTGAATCTGCTATTATGTGGTACAAGTGGCAGAGCTTTCTGTTGTTCTGGGTCCCACTCAAAACTAGCAACTTTTTGGGTCCTTCTATAATAAGCCAGAGTAGGACACTCAAAGAGGAATAAGTTGCCTCCAAAATTATCCTTTCCTTTCATCACTTTCTCCAATGCAGTTTAGAGCAAACTGCCAATTCCATTATACTAGTTGGTTAGAAAAAAATGTTGTAAGGTATCAAATATATGGTCAACCAGACTCAAAGTATTATCCATAACAAAATCTTAATTGTCAGGGTTAAAATCTTTATCCTTAAGGGAAGGAATTTCCTCTCACTTCCAGCATCCTTCAGCCTTCTTGTATTATGTAAGGACTGGAGAAGCTATACCAGTAGACGAACTTGTACAGTCACAACCTATAGACATAAACCACTAAAAAAGCTGAGATTTAATCAGAAGATAATAGAAAGTTTTCTCTACCCCATATTTTACCAGCACACCCACAGGGACCTGATATAATAATAGTGAGTTACAGCTAAGAGAGTATTAGACACAGAGTCTCTCTGAAGACAGTGCTTAGGGATAACCAACGTCAAGAGGGAAGCCCAACAATGATACTAGAAGAATTTGAAGCCTCTAGCACCTCCATTTGGAGGAGATATTAAACACAACCCAATTCCTAATCAGATTAACATAAATCTTTATACTTAAGGCCTATTTATTTCAATCTCTGTTACCTGATCGTAAGATACATAATATCCAGCTTTCAACAAAAATTGCAAGATATGCCAAAAGTTAAGAAAAAAAACTTGAAGAGACAAATAAGCATCACAACCAAACTCAGATATGACATAGATGCTGTAATTATCAAACAGCATACTTAAAATAACTAGAATTAATGTGTTAAGGGCTCTAATGGAAAAGTAGAATATTACGCAAGAAAAAATAATATAAACAGAGAGAGAGAAACTAAGAAAGACTCAAAAGGAAATGTTGGAAAAAAACAGCCATAAAAATAAAGAATGCCTTCAAAGAATTCACCAGTAAATTGAACATGACTAAGAAAAGAATCAGCAAGCTCAAAAGTAAGCCAATAGAAACTTTCCAAAATAAAATGCAACAAGAAAAAAAGAAATTAAAACAAACAGAAAAAATGTCCAAAAAATGTTAAACAACTTCGAAAGGTTTAACACATGCATAATTGGGACACAGAAAGAGAGCAAGAAAGTATAGTATAGAAGAAATTTTTGAAGTGTAATGATGGCTGAGAATGTTCCAAAATTAATGCAGATGCCAAATCACAAATCCAGAAAAGTGAGAGTTACAAGCAGACTAAAAGAAAGCGTAGTAGGGGTGGGGGAGAGGAGGAGGAAGAAAAGGGAGAAAAGGAGGTGGAGAGAAAAAGGAGGAAAGAAGGAAGGAAGGAAAGAAGGAAGGAAGGAAAGAAGGAAGGAAAGAAAGAGAATACATCTAAGCATATCATTCAAACTGCAGAAAACCAATGACAAAGAAAACATCTTGAAAGAAGCAAAACAAACAAACAAAACCCTTAATTATAGAGGAACAAATATAAAACACAGTAGGCTTCTCATCAGAAGCCATGCACGCGAGAAGAGAGTAGTAACCATGCTTCTTCTAACTGGAGCACTTCCACCCCTTATCCATATCCATGTTTACTCTCTCATCTCCTTCAGGTTTTTGCTTTAATATCACAGTATTAGTAAGTCCTTTCAACGATTATTCTACTTAAATATGTAACCCTTTATCCTCTATTGCCCCAAGCCCAAGCACTCTGTGTTCTCATTCCAAGTGTTATTTTTTTCATTTGAACTTATCTCCATTTATCATGTTAAATATTGTATACATTTCTTATTATGTCTCCATGCAAGAGAAGCTTGCATGGAGACATAATAAGAAAAGTATAAAATAAGGACAAGGATTTTTTCTGTTTTATTCACTGTTATAGCTTCGAAGACTGTATGACCTGTAGTAAATGTTTTTAAAAATGTATTAAATAATTGAATTAATTACCTGGAACAATTGGAAATGCAAAGGTAACCTATTCAATATTGATAATAATAATTATAGCATAAATTATTTATTTAATAGCTACTATGTGTCAGGTCTAGAGACTAAAATCATTTTCATGTATTTTATAATTTAATTCTCAAAATAATCCAATGAAGTAGGGGTCATGCTAAAAGGGTCTTCTCAGTGTAATGAGTCAGATAAAGTCCATGTCACATGACATGGCTGATGGACTAGCTCTTATGAGGGGAAGTTTAGTTCAAATAAACAAGGATAAACAGGCAAAGATCATATGGTTCCTTAATCTTTCCATTACCTTCTGTCACAGCCAGGAGATCTTGTGTAGGTGTTGATTTGAAGAATTCCCTCTTCCATCATTGAGTATCTTCTTTCTAAGGACATGTGGATATAGCCTTATCGATGGGGAAATACATAGATTGTTTGATGCTCAAAAGTCTGCCTTTGGGATGCCAACACTTTATAGAGTTTTCTGGGAAAGACAGCTGCCCTCTAGCTGGGGACTTTAAGACCACTAGGGACCTTGGAGCTTATAGACAGTCTTGGATCTCCCTGCCAGGGGAACAAGACTGGAGAAACTGAACTCCAGTGCCATTCTTCAAGATAGGAAAAGAATTTTCATGCTTCACTCTTCTGTAGATTAATTGAGATGTGGTCTTGGGAATAGAGGTAGAATTCAAATTGTGACACAGTTGCAATAGAGCCTTCAGAATACTGATGGCGAGCTCTGAAGCTGAAACAACCCTTTAGAGATGTCTCGAATTGAGATTTGATCTGGGCTTTTGTACTCTCAAAGTGACCAGTCATTATTGAAGTTTGTCCCAGGAATAGGCATAGACTTGAGTAATAAATCTCCCTTGGTAGTGAGTAATTCCCGTAAAGGGGCTGATCTGGGAATTGTCAGTAATGTAATTTGCAGCTGGAGAAATAAATGCCTCAGTTATAAAGTTGGGGGATTTGTCTAATGTACCACCATACACTACAGTCTCTGTTGCTCTTCTTAATCAAAATGTGTCACTAGAATTTGTGATCCTAACAATCTACAGTTGATCTCTAATCCCTTGATTCAATGATTACTTAAAATACTGAGCAACTAGAAAGGCAATTACATGAAAAAAGAAATTGACACTGTAAAAAAGTCTGTCTTTGTTGAGTAATAAAGAATAAAATCATGTGGGAACATTTTTACAAGTGTCCCAATAACTTAAGACACACAAAATTTTATTGAGAATTATAAATATTTGAAACTGAAAAGTAATACTAAAAACTAAAAAAAATGGTATGGAAATAGTAATTTATTCATTGCTTAAAGTATCGGGTGAATTATTATAATCTATTGTATTAAAGTAATTTGTCTTTAGAAAGTGATTCATAAAGAAATTGCTATTAAACAATCTCTTCAGTTATACAAACTAAATTATTGCTGTGTGATAAACTTGTGTAGGCAGAATTTTAAGCAGAACTCTATGGGAATTGAACCTTTGAGTTATATATCAAAATGACTGAATCTTACAGTGAAAATCATGTGAAGCTGGTTTATAATTACTCTTATTTCTATTAATTCATGAAACACCAAATTATACTTGTAAGCTATTTGATTTAATGATATTAAGCAAGTGATTTAATGCTCTCCTTTTTGCTTCAATTTCTTTATCTATACCATTAAGATAATAATACCAATCTCTCATCCTATTGGATAATCAAAGTGAGAACATAAATGTAAGGTCTTTGAAAATTGAATAGCAATAAAGAAATGTAAAGTGTTAGTAAAGGAAAACTTTAGATAGTTCATAATGTTGACAACTGGAAAACTGTAAGTATTATATAAAATTAGAAACTAATTTTTTGTAAAGTCTTTATTTTTTAGAGCAGTTTTAGGTTCATAACAAAATTAAAAAGAATATAGATATAGTTCCCACACATTTCCTATCCTCACACAAGCACAGCTCTCCCTCCCCGCCCCCCCATTATCAGCATTCTTCAGAGTGGTGCATTTGTTATAACTACCAAAGAAACTACTTTTTCATTTAAAATAAATACTTGAGTCATATGTGAAACCGGGTGAATTATTTAATTTTTTTAAACTATAGTTTTTTTCAGATGTAAAATGGGGTGAATATCTGTCTAACAGAACCATAAGGAAAGAGATAATACCAGTTAGAAGCACTTCTTATTCTAAAAATATTATACAGTTGTTATTGAGATTATAATCATCACTATTTCCATCACACCATCACCATCATCATGACCATTCTTGTCACCAACAGCACAATTATGTTACATTATGACTATGCTCCATAAAATGTATGAAGAACAAAGGGAGTGCCAAATTTTACTTTATGCAACCAAATTGTGAATTGTGAGGCAAGGGC
>NW_011888836.1:8002520-8008216 GCF_000151845.1 Pteropus vampyrus
TTTAGAAAGTGATTCATAAAGAAATTGCTATTAAACAATCTCTTCAGTTATACAAACTAAATTATTGCTGTGTGATAAACTTGTGTAGGCAGAATTTTAAGCAGAACTCTATGGGAATTGAACCTTTGAGTTATATATCAAAATGACTGAATCTTACAGTGAAAATCATGTGAAGCTGGTTTATAATTACTCTTATTTCTATTAATTCATGAAACACCAAATTATACTTGTAAGCTATTTGATTTAATGATATTAAGCAAGTGATTTAATGCTCTCCTTTTTGCTTCAATTTCTTTATCTATACCATTAAGATAATAATACCAATCTCTCATCCTATTGGATAATCAAAGTGAGAACATAAATGTAAGGTCTTTGAAAATTGAATAGCAATAAAGAAATGTAAAGTGTTAGTAAAGGAAAACTTTAGATAGTTCATAATGTTGACAACTGGAAAACTGTAAGTATTATATAAAATTAGAAACTAATTTTTTGTAAAGTCTTTATTTTTTAGAGCAGTTTTAGGTTCATAACAAAATTAAAAAGAATATAGATATAGTTCCCACACATTTCCTATCCTCACACAAGCACAGCTCTCCCTCCCCGCCCCCCCATTATCAGCATTCTTCAGAGTGGTGCATTTGTTATAACTACCAAAGAAACTACTTTTTCATTTAAAATAAATACTTGAGTCATATGTGAAACCGGGTGAATTATTTAATTTTTTTAAACTATAGTTTTTTTCAGATGTAAAATGGGGTGAATATCTGTCTAACAGAACCATAAGGAAAGAGATAATACCAGTTAGAAGCACTTCTTATTCTAAAAATATTATACAGTTGTTATTGAGATTATAATCATCACTATTTCCATCACACCATCACCATCATCATGACCATTCTTGTCACCAACAGCACAATTATGTTACATTATGACTATGCTCCATAAAATGTATGAAGAACAAAGGGAGTGCCAAATTTTACTTTATGCAACCAAATTGTGAATTGTGAGGCAAGGGCAACATGGCAGATGGTTATAAGTTAATAAATAAATAACCACCACATAAATGTTTTGATTGACATAAATTAGGCATAGAACAGAAATTTGTAAACATGGCAAGGTGAGCCTGACTTGAATTTTTTTTAATTTGGGCAAAAATCAGATAGTTAGTAATGTTATTCTTATTTTTAAATAATTACCAATATCTTACTTAGAGTAATGAAAAATTTCGGAACAAGTCCACACAAATCTTAATAAATTCAGATTTACCAGGTTAACTCTTACTATGAACATAGCAAGTCAGTAGAACTTACTATTTGTAACCCCTAAACCATCCAAGAAAGACATCTAGTTTTGTTATCTATAAAAAAGAAAATACCTTTGATCGTCAGGATATTTCAGTGTTGACCTCAGTAAGATTTCTCAGGATTGTCAGAAATGTTTCTCAACATTTTATGTCAAGAGTTCTTTTTACAAACAGGCTTTGTATTAATATCTGAAGTCTTCATCTCAAATGAAGTTCACAAATACATTGGTGCCAATATATCCGAGAGCTGCTATGTCAAAAAGATTGTTAATTTCCCTTCCTTATATCTAGTAGTCAGTCTCCAGGATGGCACCTATTGATTCATGCCCTTGCAAGTATCATATTGCATCAATGTTGTCTCTGTCTCTGGGTAACCAATATAACATAAATGAAAATGTGTGATTTCGGAAGGTTAGTTATAAAATGCAATGCATTGTAGCTCCTGCTTTGGTCTCTTGGATCTCAGGCTGGGAGCAGCCTGCCAGGAGGGCTTGAGAAAACAGAAGCAGTCCTATGATGGGGCCAGGCTAGAGAAAAGCTGATATCCCTAGCCAATAGGTATTTCCAATTGGCCAGCCATGTGAGCGAGGCACCTCAAATGTGGATCCTCCAGACTCATTCAGATGATGTAGCCCCAGCTACTTACCATCCTCCATCCTTGGGGGTAAGTACAAACTAGAAAATGGTTTTCAAATAAATAAAATACAGAATAAAAAAGAAAAAATTACTACAGACATAGCAGTGAATTAAAAAAAATAATAAAGAAGTATTACAAATAACCATAAGCTAATATTTGAAAGTGTACATAAACCTGATATATTTCTCAAATATATAAACTGATATTTACACACATTTTTCTCAATAAAGACTGAAAATATTTGATAAATTAATTTGTATATGATTAAAATAACTCTATTATCAAATTAGAATTAGGTGCTAACTTCCTTACAACAAATTTATTTGTTCAACAAAAATCTACAGCAAATAATATCTTCAGTGAAGAAATTATACAGTCCATGAAGTGATCCACCCGATAACTCTGGCATCTATCTGGCACTACACACACCATTACAATAATATTGACTATATTCCCTACCCTGTGTGTTAAATCCCCATGACTGTTTTGTAACTACTAATTTGTACTTCCTCATCCTTTCACCTTTTTTACCCAGCTCCCCATGTATAAATGTCTAACTTTTTTAAATTTAAGAAATAAAGAATTGAATAATAAAAAATATATAGTGATTAAAATAAAGTATATAAAACAACACACACAAAAAGAATTATAGAAATTTCACTTAAGTTTTGGAAGATGAAGATCTACCTTATCACTAATACTGAGACTTCTGCCCAATGTTATAAGAGAAATTTTAAGAAGAGATAGATAATAATAATAATAAAGGAGAAGAAACCATCATTATTATTACTATAATTATCTCTTCCAAAAATCTATAAAATAATAAAAATTATTAGAACTCACAAAAGAATTATCTAAATTTACGGGATACAAAATCAGTTTACAAAAATTAATATTATTTCTGTATAGTCACGATAACTATCAAGATATAAATATACACCACTTCCAATAGCAGTAAAACTATAACACATCTAAGAATATATTTAGCAAAAATGCCTTCATGCTTCTGCGATGAAAATTTAAAAATTCTATTAATGGATAAAGAATATTTGAATACATTGTGAGAAATTATCTGTTCTGGGATGAAAACAATTTCGTAAATAAAATGTTGAATCTCTCTGTCCACCAAGCATAAATAAATCAGGAGGCTTCCCCAGAAGTAAATTACAATTTTATTCAAGAGGCTTAAGATTTGCAAATTTGGAAATACTATCAGGTAACACCTGAGTGTTCTGAAGAAAAAAATCGAGAGTTCTTATAGGAGAAAATACATCCTTGAGAAGGATCAGTCCTGCATTCTTAGCCTCTGTATTGGTCCAAGATGATGATCTTACAGATGTCAGGTGGTCTGGATAATGAATGCCAAACAAACTAAATATGTGAATATTCTTTCCTAAGTTTCAGAGAGTTAGCTATAAGATACACACACACACACGCACACACACATGTGTGTGTGTGTGTGCGTGCGTGCGTGTGTGCATCCAGGCATTGATGCACAACTGAAAAGTTCAAAAGTTTAAGCCCTCAGACTAAAGTAAAATTAAATCTATTCCTTATGTTTCAGCCATTCTGACTTAAGTAATTCTGTTAACTTGGTTATAGTGACTCCCTTTTGTTTCTTCACCCTTCTCTCATCCCCTAATTAATATAAAGTTAAATGTAACCCAAACTGAAATACATCTGGATTTTTTTCAGCAATTTGTTAAACTTATGCTAACATTTTTATGGTAGAAGAAAGATTCTTTGGTAATTAACTAAACTCTGAAAAGGAAGAGCAGAGCATAGGGACTGACAATTCGTATTACAAAGCCACAGTAATCTAAAACTGTATGACAAATATTTTTGTGGAATCTATTAAAAGTATAACATCTGATCAAGAGGAAAAGAAATAATTTTCAGTAAAAGTTGCTGGGAATATGGGCTTCCTGTATGAAGAAAATCTTAATTACACCACATAGAAAATTAGATTCCAGATAGATTGAAGACCTAATCAATTGTATTATATAGAAGAATATTTTTCAACCTAGGACTCCTAAATAAAACCCCCAAAGTACAAACTATGAGGCAAAAATTACTAAGGATAAAAAATTATAAAAGTTAAGAATTTCTTTTCAATGAATGAGATGATGGGCCAATTTTTTTAAATGACAGATTTTAAAAGATATTGACCTTATGTAAAACAGAGGATAATGTTTATAATATAGAAGAAAATCCTAGAAATCAACAAATAAAGAGAACTCTTAATAGAAAAATAATCAAATTATATCAATAAGCTGTCACAAATGTTGAACCCCAAAAGGTTAACAGCATATGATTTAATATTTAAATTCATTAGTAATTAGAGAAATACAAATTAAAACAACAATAAGATATTAGTTTGCACTCATCAGATCAGAGAAAAAAGTAGAAAGTTTAATAATGCCAAATACTTACAGTCCAAATTGATACTAAACACGTATATACTCTGTGATCCATGTTTCCACTCCTAATATACATCCTTGAGAAATTCTAACCCCATCAGAAGGGATAATTTTAAGAGTTATTTGTGGTAGTGAGAAGTCAGAGGCAAACTTGTTAACTATCACTAATGACAGATTTTAGTGGGTGCATATTGTGAAATACTGGGCAAGTCTTAGAAGCAATGGACTAAATATGTCATATATATAGATCTTTGTATATATTCCTGAGTTAACAAGTAAGAAGAAGAATGATTTACATAGCATAATTATATTTACATCAATTAAAGTAGATTCACATAAAAGTTCAATGCAAATTTGGTAATAATGCATAGAAATAATACATATCAAATATATGCATCTTTTATATATTATAAATGTTCCCTGTAGAAGGTAACAGAATGGACCTGGGCCATGGGGATAAAACAGAATACAAACATTCATACATATTTTCACATATCCACACATGAATATATATATACATACATACTCACATGCAAATATGTATACATACATGCACAAAATGAGAAAGAAGCTATATGAACTAATGGTGATAGCGTGCTATGAAATGAGTTGATAAACACAACACTACCTCTGAGTGTAAAAATTAACAGATTATTCAAATCCAAAATAATTTAATACCAAAAAAGAAAAGAACAATCTAAAATGTTTTACATTCACTCTACACTCAGATAAAATTTACTCTTGATCATTTTTTGAATGATCAAAATAAAATATTGACATCTGCCTTGAATCTAGATAACTTGCCAAACCATCTTGTAGTTTCTTGGCAGACTGATAGTCATAGTGATGCAGATTTCTTTCTATTTTAAGAGAAAGATTTTCTGGAATTTAAAGCAGTAGAAGATATTTACATCACAGGCAAATTTTCACAAGACATATTTCAATATTCTATAACTCATTAACATATCAATAACTATTAATCTAATTTTATGCTACAGTTTATATATAACCATGGGGATGCATCATAATGTGTATGATTTTGTGTGTGTGAGGGTTAAGTTTTCTTCAATGTCATATTCAGTCATTTTATTTATTAATTCCTTTTATCATGTAAGGACATCATCTACTTAAATGTAAAGAGATACATTTATGCATATTAGAATATACTATGGGATAAATAACATATTTCTTTTAGTAATTATATAACAAAGAGATATCACATGATAGAGTGTATGGCAAGATTCACTTGTTAAAAAATTACACATACTCCCAGAGAGTTCTGCTCCTTGTTCATCATTTCACTAGCTGGTTCTTCTAATTCAAGGCCACATTCTTA
>NW_011888836.1:8009566-8030580 GCF_000151845.1 Pteropus vampyrus
CTCCCCTATTCATATTATCTCTAATCTTTCTTTACTAGTGAAGTTAATTTTTCTATCTTGCTACTAGGTTATTTTGCAAATCTACTTTAATTTTCATTGATCTTAGTTTTAATTTTTCCTTCTCTATAGCATCGTGTTATTATGAATGCAATAGGTTCTTGAATCTCGAATATATTTTGATGCTTCTTTTTTAATTGCTCGTATGTTCCCTGAATTAAATCTTTTTTATTTTTAATGCCCATTTTCTTTCCTACTAGTTTATGTTTGTCTTTTTCATTT
Source organism: Pteropus vampyrus (assembly GCF_000151845.1). Classification (NCBI taxonomy): domain Eukaryota; kingdom Metazoa; phylum Chordata; class Mammalia; order Chiroptera; family Pteropodidae; genus Pteropus; species Pteropus vampyrus. Next base: position 8,009,846 of record NW_011888836.1, read on the forward strand.
ACATTTTTTTTTTTTTTTGCATTCTGAAATATCTGGAGATCATGGGCTGAATTTTTATATTTAAGAAATCTGCTTTTCTAAGTTCTAAGTAGCTGAATGGGGCTTGCTTTATGGTGAATCACTAAAAAACCAGCCATGCCTCACCTCTGAGGTCTTTGCTCTGGAACACTAATAATCATGCTAGCTGCCACAGTTATGGTTTGAGATTACTTTAGGAATTATTGCTTGAAACATGTGGTCATTCTTATTTGTTAAGAATTTTACCGAAGTAATCACTTTTAAAAATTCTCTTCTGATTTTTGCTTTCCTTCTATTAAACTCACAATAGAAAATCATTAGATAAATTATATGTTCACACTGAACATCAGAGTTAAGTACATTGTTCTGAGCATACTTAAAATGCTGCTCTTGTTGGAAGAGTGCAACAAAACAAAACACCAAAGCGAAGATGTAATTTTACATTGGAAGAGTAGTAAATCAGAATATGTGTTATAGAAAAACATGTATAACAAGTAAAGTATTACCAAATTGTCCTTCAAAAACGTAATCATTTTAAAGTTATAATGGTGGGTGAAAAGGCCTATTTTTCATCTCCATTCAATATTGTAAGTATCAAACTTTTAATCCTTGCACTATCTCAATCATATTTTATATGCTTCTAAGTCATTTTTATTCATTTAACAAATGGTCGCTTTCTTTTTCATTATTGTCTCATTCTTAGAATTTCTTGTTGATTTGTAAGAACTTTTTGGACATTTGAAAAATTGTGATTTTGTTATAAATATTTTTTTCTGTTTTATAATTTATCTTCTGACTATATATAACATTATTTTTTAACTACAGAGAAGTTTTCATTGCTTTTATACAAATTAATCTACCAAACTAATTCTTGGACATTTAGTATTCTGAGATTGACCTTTGGGAAAATCTCTCTTTCTCAGGTCTGGTGTGATATTTATAATTCTCAGTATGCCTCCTTGTCTTTGTCCAGGTTTTGTTGTAATTTAAATGCAGATGTATTAGCAATTTATTTATTTCATTAAATTGTTGTTTTTTTATTTTTTGGTCTGTTCTTTTTCTTTCAATTTTTTTTTTTTTTGGTGTAATCGGAGGGAGAAAAGTTTTAAAAATATGAGCATAGTAGGAAACAGTAGTAAAATTTCACAGTTTGCTTATTCATTTTCTCCTCTTCTAACCAAAAAAAAAAAAAGAATAAAAGTTTATTTAGCGTTTTGCTTATATTTACATTAAACATTTATTTTTTAATCTAAGAGAAAATTAGATTATCACATTGTATCTTTCTCTCTAGGAAAAAGGTGCATCTTTGCATTCATTCAAGGCTTCATCTAGGTTTCTCAATGGAATTTTAAAATATGCATCTCCCAGTCCCAGGCTTTTGTATGCCTTCAACACTTATATGTCTTGGATTTGTATTCCCAGCCCTATTTATTTCTCTGAATTCCAGACCCATATATCCAACTGTCTACATCATTTCTGCATGAGTAACAAATAAGCACCACAAACTTCTCAAACATGGTAATCCATTCCTCCTGAAGCTGCTGCTCCTCTAACATTCCCTATTCCCTGAACTCAGTTGTTTTGGCCATAAATCTGACTCATGGTTGATTTTTCTTTTTCTCTCATACCCAATATAAATGTAATCATAAAATCATGTAGGCTTTATCTTTAACATACAACCAGAATCCTATTCTTCTCAGTATCTCACTGTTTCTACTTTAGACTGTCTTTTGCTTTTTCACCTGGACTATTGAAAGAGACTACACTGGTCTCCCAGCTATATTCTTGACACTATGGTTTGTGAGCCACGCAAAGGTTAGAATAAGCTTTTAAAATTCAAGGCTAAGTATGTTGCTCTTCTTCTTGACTTTCTAAAGACTCTCATTTCACTTAGAGCAAAATTCAAAATAAGGCTATTCCCCACTCAGGGTCTTTCCACCTGCTATTTTCTCCATCAGGAACATTCTTTTCTGTAATACTTTCATAGTTTGCTCCCTCATCCTTCAGATCTCTACTCAGATATCCTCTCTGATGATACAATATCAAGTCTCACTTCATTCATTACTATCTCGACTTTTCACACTGCTTTTCTTCATAACATTTATCACTCCTGATAAAATTAATAGTCATTTGTTGTATATTGCTTAGCTTCTCTGATGAAATTGTATGTTCTATGATAGCAGGAAATTTTTTCATTGTTTACCACTATGTCCCCAGAACTTATAACAATATACATGGATCCTCAATAAATATTTGTTGAATAAACATATCCTAATATATCTTATTAAATTTAATCTTATAAATATATTCTTTGATTTCTTTTGAAGTTTTGTTTTTGTTATACTATAGGAATACTTTCTTCCTTTTCTTTATAATTTGTGATCACCTTGTATTTAAATCGTACATAAGAAAGCTGTGTTTATATTATCTGGGTAGCTAGTCAAATAATTGTAGTATTTTTTCTATAACATTTTAGTTAAATCTCTTAGATTTCTAAATATACAGTCATATCATTGCCTCTTGCTTCTCAGTTTCACTGTTTCTTATTTTTTTCCTAACACAAATTTCTTCTCCTTAATTATTGTTTTGAGTAACTTGATTTCACTGATCATATAGTTAAATCAAAATAACAATCAAGTTTAATGTACAATAGTTTGACTATTTATCAGTAAATTTAATGAAATAAGCAGGTTGTACATGTAAAATGTATTGACTGAATATTAAATATTGGTAAATTATGTAGCAGTAAGGTCCGTGAAAACTTTATATTAAAAACCTTAAACATGAGTCCTGCTTTTATTATTACCTCTTGAGTGATACTAGTAAATTAAACAAATCTAGACAAAGAAGCTGGAATCACCAATGGTTATTTTTTCTTGAAGACCTGATCATGACATGCTTTTTACAAGTCCATGTTCTTTATTCTGAGAGTAGATTTATGAACTCAATCATTATCTCTTACTACAGACATCAGTTTAGTTTTCCCATAGCTTGAGAATGTGGTAATATAATTTTTTCATTCTGTAAACATGATGTAAAGAAAAGTTTTGTATGTTATTCCAACAATTAATTTTATAATTATATAACAATAAAAAGGAAATATAAAGACCATCCTTGTATCTCTCTTTGCAGAAGAAGAAACTGAAGCTTAGAGAGCAATACTGAGTAATTCAACTATTAGGAAACAGAGGAGGGGTTAGAACTCTGTTAATCTGCCTCTGAACATAAGAGTTGCTGCATTTCACTCAAGAGCATAATTTTTTTGTTAGAAATCTGTTGGGCATTTTTGCTTGTAGATCTTATGAAAAACTTAAATTGAACATGCCCTAAACTGAAGTAAGCATATTCCCTGGAAACAAAGTTTTCCTCATTTAATTTGTAACTCCATCAACGACATCATTATCTCCTTGATTATCTATACCATATACCTGGAAATGGTCCCAAACCTCTTCCTTTCCCTACACCTCATATTCAATCAGTGAATATATTGAATTAATATTTTTTAAATTTATCCTAATTGATTTCCTTCTATCCATGCCCATTTAAGATTACATATTATCTGGCAAGAATCTTAACTCTTTAGTGTGTTATTAAATGTTCTCTCTCATATGGCTCCTACCTAATTCTCCAGCCACCCTCTCAGCCTAGCCATGTGTTATCTCAGTTCCTGCATGCCAGGTACTTGCGGGCATGCACTTTCTGTTATTACACTGCTTAACTGCTTGGAGTGCTGTCCCATCCTTCCCAATCCTTCCATTCTGTTATTATTAGGCAAAAAACAACAATTAACATACAACATAAGTATTAAATACCAGACTAACATTTCTTAGAGGAAAAGAATTTCCAGTACCTGGGACAATATCTGACACATAGGTATATTTAATGATTTAATTAATTGATTAACCCTTTTGGCATACTGAACACCAAAAGGCCAGGAGAGAATATACTTGCACATTTCCAAATTTCCACCGTGGTTAAACAAAGATAATAAGAGGCTATAACTAGAAGAAAATCTTTGTGTTCTAAAAAAGAAAAGAGAACAAGAGAGCAAGAGCAAGAGAGAGTACGCGAGAGGAGGAGCTGGGAGAGAAAAGTAATTATATGGGTGTTTTGTGATTTTTTAAATGAAATTATGTTGTGGTCCAAATTGATTGCATAAGTAAACTCTTTTTCTATTTCATTGGGTATCCAAGCATTTAATATTTAAAATCAGGAAATATGAAGTGGTAAAATTATGCAAATACCAACATAAATAAATGTAATTTGAAACAAAAAAGATAGAGTAGTTGCTGTGACTGTCATGAACAAAGAGAGGATAAGTAAGAAAACAATGGGATTTTTATGCTCCCAGGAAGTTTGATAATTTGTGAGAATTATTAGGTAACTCATTCTCTTTAAATTAGCTCACATGATAAATCTTATGTGGTCACTGTGTTCTGGTGTGCAGAAGGACTGAGAGGGAAAATAAAGAATAATCTTATCCATTATTTATAGTGAATAATGAATTATTCTGTTTATTACTCATAAATCATTAGAATAGAATAAAAAGAGAGAGCTAGATAAGAATAGTTAAAATTCTCAATTTTCCTACTTTCGAAAAAATGTTATTTAATGTTCAGTTTTTAACTGAAAAATTTCTGCACTGTTATTTAATGTTCATTTTTTTGCAACTTCCTCTTTGTTAAATTTGATAATTTCATTCTCTTCTGACTTCAAAAACATACCAAAATAACCTCTCCAGCACCACATTCATAGTTCGAAAGAAGAAAAATAGATTCTAAAGTTTAGATGAGATGAATGCTGAAAAGGTTCTAATAAGAATATCTGTTTTCAGATAGCTGTTTGCCTGATATGACATTTTTTTTTCTCTTCTTATTCTGTGTTGTCTTCGGTTTGCTACACAAAACTTTTTTTCCTTCTTCCTCTCCCAGGTTCCCAGCACAATGAGACCAGTGCTGATTAGCTCCTTGAAAGAAACACAGCCATGAGATGTGGTGCAGAAAGGTCACTCTTGAGTTTCTTTGAAATATTTTGTTAAATCAGTAACGGCAAAGGTCATTTGAGCTCTGAGTGGGGTTTTGCATTTATTTTTCTGCCAGCCTCAAGATAGTTCATATTTGTAGAATTCTATATTTGAAATGATCTGATTTCAATTTTAAGAATCATATATACTCAATATATAGACACAAATGATATGAAATCATGGAATAGTAAATAGCAATGTTGTTTAGTAGATGATGGTAAAGTTCAGTAAAGCAATATAGTTAGGTCCTCTAACATTGTAATATAAATATTCTGTAAAATTATGTGATACTAAAGAATTGGGCAATGTGAACTCATAATAAAAAAACACACACACACAGTTTATTGATGCAGACGTTAAAAAAATCTCTGTAGCCACTTAGACTAATTAATTTATTTTATTTATAAAACAATTCATTCGCTGATGTTAAGTAACTGTATTTATGCCACTTTCTCATAGCCTACAAAAGCAGCAGCTTTTTAACATAAGCAGTAAACCTCCTGACGCTTAAGAGGTCATTCCCTGACCACATTTATTGTTTATAATAGAATGCTACATAAAGTCTCTTTTGCCTCAGGATGTTTAAGCCGTCTTTTTTTTCTTTATATTATTTAAAAGCTCACCATTTTTATCCTTTCTTCTATTTGTAAAAGATATCTATGCATTCTATTTAATAATTAACTTCTAGAACATCGGATTTAGTTTCCCAAATTAAAAAACAAACACATAGGACTGATTGTCTCGATCATAAAAGAGGGAAGATGATCATTTCGCTCCTTGAGAACAACGATCAAACTTGACTATGTGTCAGCCTTTTTTGTCTACCCCTCCTAAATTGTTAAGTCATCTCTATTATATAGACTTTTGAAACCAGAGAATCTATACTTACTGCTGCTGAAAAAGTAGAGAGGGAGTGTCAGAATATTAATGAAAGTATTATGAGTAGAACAACTCTAATTTAGGCTGATTTCCATCTCTTGAATCTGAAATGTTAATTCACTACCTTAGAATTAATTACCTAAGGTCCACTCAGTGAATAAGGAGAATTTTTCCCTTATCTCTAGTCGTCATTCCCTAAAATACCAAGTAAACTGATATATAAACATATATTAAGTTGAATTTTTTAAAGATGTAAAATGTGTCAAATATATAAACCTCCCTTGTCTTGTACCCTGCCTTTCTTTAAAAAAAAATGCTTTAGGAAGTTAAGAAGCCATAAACCTCTCTGGTCATCCATTTAGGAAATTGATACTCAACTGTAAAAGTTGCGCTCTATTTTTCAAATATGTTTAAAATGCTGAGAGACAAAAGAAAAAATATTTCATCTCAAAATTTCATTGAAATGATCATCTTAAAACGATCATCTGGGATTTGATATATAAATTACATGATTATTATAGAATTATTAATTATTCTAAATGGATTTTAAATAGATTCCACAGTTCATTTTAGAGAAATGAATGAGTGACTTTGGCCATAGAACTCTCAACTAATTGACAGAAAGAGAGAGAGATTTTCTGCAGATAAGTACACTGCTTGCACTTTTATTCTTTTTTGCTATTTTCTGAGTTAGAATAAATAAGATAAATTAACCTTTAGAGTGGGAAAAACTTCTCAAAGATATACATATTCTTATATAATATAAAACTTGCCAATCACGTTATTAAGTGCCAGTCATTTTCCAGCTGAGTGTTAATGATAAACAGACACAAAAGGCAGAGTCATGGACTTCGTGGAAATTACAATAAGTAGTTGGAAAAGGAAGAGTGTCCCATTTCTAGTTGCCTGATGATTCCAAGTCTCACTACTTTTAGTTAAATGACAGCAGGAAAAAGAAAAGCTGCCAAAAGTCAGTTGGGATTTCTGGGGTTGGGACACTTGAAAAATATGTCAAAAAGAAAAAAATGTAGAGAAGTTCTGTTGAAAACAAGGAAAATTAGAACTAAATTCAGCAGAGATTAATTGTTCACATTAGTCTTAGAAATAAACATTATTTATACTAATAAGCTCTTGAAAATTTATGTATTGTAGAAAGGTAACTTACTGTGAGAGCTTGTGTTATTCTCAGTAGTCTGTGTAGATCAAAAGGTCTAGCTTTTTGATCTATGAAATCAAAGTTAGATACCTATTAGCAGATTGGTACTAAATAGTCATACATTCCTCATTCAAATTAGCATATCTCAGAGTCTTCTAAGGTAAAGAAATTTCAACTGTAATTTCTTCTTTGTCTCTTCTATTTTTTTTTTTTGTCTTTTATTGAGTGCATCTTGTATTTTGTAACCTAAATCTACTATGGTTAAATGTAATCAATATGCAAATGCTTAAAACTTTGAAAAATATTTCCAATTATTGACTCAAGCCCTCACTTACCTTATTAACTAAAATGTCTCTAATATTCTCCTTTGGTGGTCACATGGTCCTGATTTTTTAAAGAAATCTGGGGACCAAGACTTACCTCTATGCCCATCTAAGAGAATACAGGTCAGTACCCAGTTGCTATTGCTACTCAATGGTTCACTCACCCTCTCAGATTTCCATCTCTTGAATCTGGAATGTTAATTCACTGCCTTATAATTAATTCCCTAAGATCCACTCAGTGAATAAGGAGAATTTTGTCCCTTCTTAAATCTATAATCCTTTGATCCAAATCTTGGCACAAATGACTATGCAAAACCATATTCTCTGAGTGCCAATTTTGGCCATAGGGCTTCATGCTTGGACTCTAGTGTTTATATGCTGACAACTTTCAGGGTGTCCCCACTATCTTCTTACCAACCAGGGCTGGTTTCTGATGATTCTCTTTCAAGACATCCACCACTAGGGGTCAGGAACATTTTCATTTTAAATCTTCATGTATTGGGGATCTGATAACTTCCTTTTACTTTAAAGATGAAGCTTCCAAATAATTATCTGAAAGAAAGCAAATTCATTGCTTCTGGAAAAGGTTGTGTTCATAACTCAGGGGGATCCCAAGGTTGTTTTTAGCATTTTTTTCTGGCAAAGTGAAAAAGAAATTATTGTGTCAGAGCATCCTACATCATGAAGAAATAATTATAACTGCATTGATTTGAGATCTAATAATTCATTCAGTGTTACTGGGAAATAACCCAAGCTAAATATATTTACTATGATTAATTAAGTAGGGTCTGTAATCATTAAAGTGGCATTAAATATTAATTTATGTTAAAATAAAACGAAGTCATAAAATGCATACATAATATTCTAAAATTAGATACCTATTACTTGATTTCAGGTGCTAATTGTACATTTATCATTTCATATTTTGCATATGGACCTAGTATATATTCACTTTGAATTTCACATATTGAACAAATCTGGGGATTCATGTGTGGTGATGTATTTTTTAAAATATGTTTAGAGTGTTTACTATGTGTCAGGCATTTAAGAAATGATAAAATAATTCTTGTTTGTTTAAGTGTTTAGCTGTTAGAGATACAACAAGGAACTAAGACAAAAATCTATGCCTTAAGGGAGCTACATTATAGTCATTTATCCTTTTCTGAATGGTGTCCTTTTAAAGCATATTCTGTGGTTTTCTGTGACCTTGGGTAACTCATAAGTCTCATTCCATAAGTGGTGAGATTATACTTACCGCGTAAGTAAGAATATATTCTAAAGTGTAAGTCATACATGGCTTTCCATGAATACAATTTAAGATTTGATATCTTCCTTAAATTTTAGAACATCAATTACAGAGGAACATCACTACTGTTCAAAAACACTCATCTACAACTATTTCATTAGTCATTCTGATGTGGCTCCACATCTTATGGGAGAAGACAACTTTATTTTCCGAAGAAAACTGAAGGGACTGAAATATAGAAATACCACCAAGTGACTGAAGGTGTCAAATACACAGTGAATACCATTTGCCACCATTTTGAAACATTTTATTAAGGGATGATAAAATCTCTTACAACTGTTAACATCTTACATAGCAAGTAGCTTCTATCAGTTTCTTAAAAATGTTTGATATAAAATATATTGGCGAATGAATGAGGTGAAGGGGAACATGGATTTCAAAAGTGCATATTCCAATATAAGCAGCTCATACCCACTTCCTCAGTTCATTGAGAAATAGCAAAATAATTCTTGTTTAAAGGAAGCCCAACTAGTTCCATCGTATTCCTTCTTTATGCTGTTTGGTAGCGATTATCTTCAGCTTTCTGACTAAAGATAAATGCAAAATAAAGAATTTAGTCTAACAAGTTCTCAAACACATTTTGCTAGAGCTGTGATTCTTATAACAGAATTAAGTTCAAGAAAATAAAAATTGAGTCTGTGAACTTTCAATATTATTTGTTTCCAGAATAATGGCTATTTATATTTGAAAGTTTCTGTACTAGAGATAAATCTTCATAGTCACGCAATCTTCAAAAGAGATAACTGGAGTCAAAGTTAGAAGCTTTATAAATCATTATGAGAAAAATTACCTGGAACCTGAAAATAGGAAGCGATTATTGGACATTCTCTCAGTGTTGGGCTTACAAATTTGATTAACTTTATAATGGCTGTGTTATAAAATTTCATTGTAGCAGAGGTTAACTGAAAGATCTTTCTCTTGTAGAGATGCAAATAATTTCATTAAAGTGTAATAGATAAAATTATAGTTTATTGTGACTAGTTTTCTATCAAACTCAGCTATTTTATTATAACATTCCTTTACTAATCTGCCTGTAAACACCTAACTTCTCAAGTGCTCTTTAGACTGGTTTTACCATCTAACTGATTCATTAATGTAATGAATTCAAAACAATACTAGACATATACTTATGTTTTATTTGCATAAAAATCACATTTTTCAATTTTTTGAAAAATTATACTTTAAAATAATTAGACTCTTTTTAATCACTACCCTTTCTCTTTATTTTAATAGGTCTTGCAGAACTTTTTTAAGGGGGCTCAAAATAGGTTGTGTGGCATAACTGAATGTAGTCTGTACAGCAAGCCTAACCCTGCCACTTACTATTTATGTAACCTTGAGTAACTCCTAACTCCTCATTCATAAATAGTGACATTATGCTAGTTGGTGTATAAGTGTGAATTTTAAAGAGTAAGTGATAATAGTTTCTTTTGGGTACAATTTGAGACATTTCTTACTTATATTTTAGAACACTAGCTGCAAAGGACAAACACAACCATTCATTGATTATTGAGGCTTCACTTTCTCAGCACAAATGCTGAAAATGAAGAAATTAAAAATATATCAGCATAAGCTCTACACAAATAGTTTTATGAATCAATCGATATTTTTATGCTGCCTTCTTCATAGAGCTTACCCTGATTCCTCCAGCTTGAAGCAATACCTCCCTTTTTCAAAACTACAATTGTACTTTATATATTCCTTTTCATGTTATATGATTTTTATGTGTGTATCTCTATCCCCCTTTATTTAATTACAAATAAGAAATAACAGAACCACATGTTTCTAACCTGGCTTCATTTCTCAGAGATGGGGAACCTGGGATCTACTATTATCTATCTGACTCTCTATATAAATTAATATAAATACTAGGAGGAGATAAACTGATATGAGCAGTGGCTATATTTCTAGGCTATTATAAGTTTCTCTTATAATCATTAGAAAACAATAAGTCTGAATTAGGTTAAACAAAATAAAAATAAAACAAGCAAATAAAACATCAAAGGCCTCCTTTATTACATGAGGTAAAATGTGAACTTCTAGATGTAATAAAATGCCCTTTACCACGTGGCTCCAACCTACATGTCCAGACTGAACTCTGATCATCTTTTCCAATAAATTCTTTTCCACAGCCATAGTGGAATTTTGTAGTTTCGAGTATGTCATATATTTTCATACCTTTGTACCTTTAATCATATTGTTTTCATGACCTAATAGCATTTCTCACCATCTTCATTTGAAAAAATATATGATAAAATCAACACTAAAAGCAATGTCAAACTAAAATGTGCTCTTCTTTGCAAAGCTATTTTCAACTTTAAAAATACAGCATGGCCTAAAGGTTAACTGTGTATTTTTTTTAACCCTAGAGCTTCTCCAGAGTAAAGGCTGTCTTATTCCTTCATGTTCTCTGAAATTAAAAAGATAATAAATAATACTAAATGAGTAAGCGGATGAATGTAAAACATCTGTATTTGCCACTATGAATTGGCTGCTTATTTTCTATTACCTACAGCCTGTTTACACAATCTTCTATCCATTTCTCTTCTCTAATTTCTTATTATATTATACATTCTGCAGTGTACATAGTCACCTACTCTTTTCTTCTTTCTCCATAGTATCACCCTTATTCAGGAATTCACAAATTTTCTACTAAATCATTCTGTTCTCTGGTTACTTTATAAGAATTTGGCTTCAGAGGTCTTATTCCATATCCCACTTCTCTCTATCCCAAGAATATACCTCCTCTGTAGTCCTTACTCTCCCATATGCTGTTTGCTGAATTGTGGGATGCACAGTATCCTGGACACCAGAGATCTCCAAGTCATGGTTCTGTGCAGCTACGAAAGCCTATTTATGTAAGCACTTTTCTCCCACCCAATTTACCAATAGCACATTTCTAAGTCTGTTAAGCTTCCTTTTGTGTAAGAGCAATGATTCTCAATGGCCATGGGAGATAGAGAGAGTATATGAGATGGTATTCTCCAAAAGAAAAAATACCGATATTTGCTAATCCACCCACTACCAACGAAATCCAATCCTTATTTTTACATATCTATTTTTTGCTCCTGGGAAAGAAGTTGTCTTTAGTAACTATTAGAAAATTAATATGAGAGGAGCTGCAGATATACATAGTACTTGAGAGGTGAATAATTTTTTAGGATAAAAGAGAAAAAAATAATAACTAAATCAAAACTGGATGTGGCCACTGATCAGCTACATAAAGGTTAAGATCAGATCTACAGTTCTTCTTACTTAATTGGTTAACATAGAATATTGAAGCTGAGTTACAAATATTATTAGGATGAAAGGTGAGGAAATTGAGAGAAATAAGGAAAACACTAAGAAGTCCAGCATTTCACATGTTAAAAATAATAAATAGAATTAATAAAGTATCTGCTACTTACTAGGAGCTTTGTGCTCATTATGTCTTGTCACAACTACCAAAGATGGTATTATATTTATTATACAGATACATGAACTAACCTTTAGGAAGGGTAAGTTTTCAGGCCAAGATCACAGAGAGAGGGAAAAGCAGAGGCATGATGTAGACTTGGGTCTATTTCTGCTCTTCTTTCCCTCTGTGTTTTCCATAGCACTAGCTAAATTCATGCTACGATTGATGGTGCTCTAACCTAGCGACCTTTAGACACAGTGACTGCAGTTTGAGTCATAAGACGTAATAGGAAAAGAAAATAGAATCTGTGTATTTAGATTTTGTTACTTATAAAGTTGTCGCAAACACTTTAGTGAAAATGAGTAGTTAATTAGTCAAAATAACTGGTTAGTAATAGGAGAAATATTGAAATCAGATGACTAATATTTACAGCCATAAGCATAAACATCTCTGACTATTTCCAGAGCAAACTTAATATTTCATATGCATAGTCACTGATGGACTTCCTTGGCTTGCTACTTGGCTTACGTTAAAGTGTTCCAAAGTTAATTGCCAATGATTCTTCCCATGCACTAATACTTAACGTTTATTGAATTTTGCCCTGGGCCAGAGCCTGTGTTAAGCACTTACATGGATTATTTCATTTAATGCTCATGAAAGACTTATGAGTTGGATAACATTGTTATCCCTACCTTAAATATTGTGTAAAGGAGGCTCAGAGACTGAGTAACATGTTTAAGACTCTACAGACAAAACTATATTGAGTGTACACTATTGCGTCATAATGCCATTGGATTAAATCACACACAGCATTTCAAACATAAAGATGATGTAATTTCACTTGAAAAGAAATGTCATTTATAAAACAAATATATTAAAATCACCATTCTATGAGCAAAATTAGAACATAATGAACAATAGTTCGACAAAAATTATATGCTTAAAGGTTACTTTAGGTGGAATTTTTTTATTGTACACTATAAAAACTAGAATACTGGAAATCCTTAGCTGAAGTTAAGGCATTTTTTCATAAAACCAAATCAGGTGTATGAAAATAGTATACCTTACAAATACTGGATAGATAATGGTCAGTAACAGTGTATATTCTCTCAGCGTGACTGTGCCATTTTTACAGTTCTCATCAGTGACAATCGTTGTATCCATAGCAACAGGTACTACAAACGCACTGAATTGTTATAAACACTTCAGGCTTAGAGATTTTGTTCATCCAGGTTTTAAAAAAATAGTCTTCCTCTTATTTAAACAAATATATAAACATAAGCCTCTACATCAATATGAAAAACAGTTCAGTATCTTATGGTTTAATTTTTGTTTGTTTTATATGTTTTATATAAATATACACAATATTTTTAGAATTTTTGAGTGAAGGTATTTTTTCTTTATACTAAAATTTATCTCATTCAATCTCAAATTTTATTTGGTTAATTTTATATATGCATAATTGTGTTGACTTTTAAAATATTAATGTGGATTCAATTCCTGACATCAATTATTTCCACTGGTTTCTTGTATCGATTAAAGTACACCACAAAAAAAGAAATTTCAGTACTATTGCCAATTAGGCTTGATACTCACAGACCTCAAGTTAGAATATTTTCTTAAATTTTAATAGTCTTGTTTTGAAAATCACATTTCTCAAATGATATTATTCAGTTACAGAAAATGTTATACATCATGATGTCAGTAACACATGCTGCTTTCTCCTTTCCGCCTTTCAATTGCTGTCCACTTATGAGTAAATAGGGGCATATGAGGATACTGGGGCCCTGAAAGAGGCTGATTCCTCCCCCTCACCATGTCAGAGAAAAAATCTCACCGGCAGTGTTCTTCTTGAGAATCTTATGATGTCAAGAGACCCATTTGCAACACCTTCAGAAATTCTTGTATAGTGCTAACTGCCTTGGTTTATCTATCTCTAGCCATTATCTTTCTTTCTAAAGGCTTGATTACAGGGAAAGGTTTGGGAAGATTGGAGACAGAAAGGGGAAAGCATGTCTTTACATCTGTGGAATTAATTCTTCTATACAGGGACAAACAGCATTATAAATTTTTGTCTGTAAAGCCATGGCTTGTTCAGCTGTCTAAATAGCTTATTTCTCCACTCTCCCCGCCACCACCCTCTCTCTATATATTTCTTGTGATAGGAAATTACTTAGTATCACTTTGATTATGGCTTTTTTAATGAGCATTTCAGAGATAGAAATAAATAAAGGGAGAGAGGGAGCAGGGAGAGAAATATTTCTCTACTCAGAGAAATTAATAACAAGTGAAAATTGCGGAACAATAATAGTCGTTTACGGCACTTATCCCATGTCAAACTCATCCCAAATCAGGGAAAGAGGAAAGGTTCTACAATTTAGCAGAGGCAGGAAGAACATGGGAAAATATTAGGCACAAGTCAGTTTTCCTGGCTACCTCATGGCTGTCACAGACCTCAGGCCATCAGAGTATGGGAATCTGGGTGACCGTCCTACAGCAAACTATTCAATGCTTCAAGAAGGCCAGCATGATGAGAAAATTCTCAACCTGACCAAGTCTTCCTTTGCTACCAACTTGCATTTTTTAAAATCAATTTGCAGTGATATCTTTTCCATTTGACAAGGGCTATGGTTATTACACTGTTTTTAAGTATGGGTTGATAGGTGTGAAAAACATGAATAAGAAAATAGCTGTATTAGTTAATGAACTACAGGTTAAATAAAAATCTTGAACAAAACTGGGAACTGAGATAAAGCTTGGAGGGAATTATCAAAACACAAAAGAGCCGGGTGCAGAGAGGGTGGGGTGGGACACCCTGAGAGAGAAGGGACTGCACCAGAAGCTCATCCTGGGTGAGAGTTTGACAGATTCAGGTTCTTGTTTACAGTTTGCATACTCTACCCATTGTCCAGCAAGCATGCTGAGGACCAGAGGGTGCAGCCTCCACATGGCTGATTATAAACTCATTCCATGAATTTTATAACATCCCCACTGCTAAGCACTTTCCAACATTCTGAGAAGGCCTTACCAGACTCTTATCTAGCTCAACATCTTAATCTGGACAAGAACCTTGCAAGTTACACATTATCATCCAATTTTATTTTATTGAGAGAAGACACTCTTTAATATTAAATGTCAAGTAGAAATAGGATACAATATTTGCATAAATATAACTATATGTGCTATCTTGAGAAAAATATTAAAAGTTATCAATACATATTTAATACATATGTGTGTGTGTGTGTGTCTGTGTGTGTGTGATGAAATAAAATGCAGCAGACTGGGGTATGAGAAGATTTCATTGATATTTGAGAAAAAAATTTAAAACCAGGTAACTGTGTCCATAGTGTTCATATGTGGGAAATGATTACACATTCTATACTTTAAATATCTTACAATTTTATTTGTCAATTATACCTCAGTAAGGCTGAAAATGTGGCAACATGAAATAGGGATATAAACTATGAAGAAAACAAATGTCAGTAAAATAAAAGAGAAGATTCAAGAAATGCCAGATACTTAAACTTTATATTAGGTTGCTATCTGCCTGTTAATTTCAGCAATAGATTGTTAAAAATAAAATAGTTCATGTTTTATTTTGTGTCTTTCTCCCCCTACCTTTACCTCCAGCACAGGGACTGACTAATCTATCAGGCATTCACTGTCTAACTCCAAATACATGTTCAGAGAGGAAGGATGGCTATCAGGAAGAAAAGAAATGTCATCTATCAGTGCCTTTTCAATGTATTCAATGATACCTAACAGTATTTGAAGTTCTAGAGCATCTAAAATATCAAAGAATGTAGAAGAACAGTTTTATGTGTTCCTATACATATATGTATTTGCAGAAAACAATTTGAACTCAAAGTTTCCATATCATTAAGTATAAAACTAGTTGGGACAGCAAGACTAATGTTAGGCAGAAGACTTCAGTCAAGGTTAGTATGAAGAAAAATCATTAATAACATTTTTACTTAGTTTTGAACCAAACAAGAGAAAAAGTAGAACTATAATTTTTCCATGGAGCAATTTTTTCTAAAGCTCAAAAGTAGTTTTAGATTTTATGAGCACTGTCACGGTCCCTAGCAAACTCAGAGCTGCTAACTAGGCAAAGTTCTAGTGGGCTCAGAGGACTCTCTCAAACATGATTGCTAAATCTCCAACCTTAGATGGCATTAGCTTTCTTCTAAGCTCTTATTTTGGGTGGCATGTTCTCTCACTGCTGTGGAGAAAAAAAAAATAAACACACACACACACACACACACACACACACACACAAAGAAAAGCAGCTGATGCCATTGAATAGTAGGTTGCTTTCCAGTGTTTTCTTAATCCACTAGTGTCTGGTGCTTTTCTTTTCAATAGAAAAATATAAAGTTGCAGGGGAAAACCCCACAAGTTGTCTAACTTTGCTTTTATAATGTTTGAAATTTAGAAGTAACCAGTGACTGGGAAGTAAGCAAGTATTCTGTTCCTTATCTGTAGATTTTGGGTGCCCTGATGGTCTAAAAGGGTTCAAGCATTCCTTGGCTTTGTGGAAATAGTCATGCTATCCAATAGAAAACTTTTTTTGTAACCATAGGGAGAGTATTGGGCTTCTTTTATGTGCAAACAATAATTTCTTTCTCTGAGTACGGGTGGGGTGATGTCCTTAGAGAAATGCCTTGCTATAATTTTCACACGTGAAGGAGCAGCAGGACATACAGAGGGCATTCCCAGTTCTTGCTATCAATCCCATGAGAATCTTGCATTTTAGAGCTGGCTGTTGGCAGGAAAGAGAGAGAGAGAAAAAGAGAGAGAGAAGGTGTCTTTTGCAATTTTTATCTTGCAGAAATTTTTCCTCAGCCAAATGAAAATAAAAATAGGAACATCAATTCTTGCCACATGTAGTAGGCATCTTGGAACAATGAGATTAAAACAGTAAAATCATTAACACCTAGATTCTGTCATTGTCATAAGACCAGATTCTCAGCTCCATATTTCAAAGAGGTTGGAAGGGCAAAGGCATCTGAGGTGGGTGCTAGATACTAAGCTAGAGAAGTCAGTTGGGCAATCTAATGGGTTACTATTACTAGTATGGTCCATAAACAAGCAGCACAGTTATTAGACATGCAGAATATCAGCCCCTGTCCTAATACAGGACTTGTAGAATCATAATCTGTACGTTAACAAATGTACTTTCCAAGTGATTTGCATGAATGCTAATGTTCAAGATGTACTAACTCGTGGTATTCAAAGAACTGGGCCAGCTCAGACATGGTTTAAGAGAGTGTTACGTTGTAAAGAGAGGAGATTAAGCAGGCCAGATGCAGAGAGGAAAGAGGTGTAAAGGGTAGAAGTAAATCTGAAAGTCAGGCAGCCATTCTGAGTCTACCGGCACACTGCTCCATCATAGTAGGACACCTGCACTCAGAGGGCTGCTGGGGTTGGTGTTTGAGATAGGCGTTGAGGGGTGAGTGAGGGATTAAAAAGAGCAGAATTCAGTCTTATTCCCTCACTAGGTGATAAAGTTCTTGACCGAAGGATTAGCTTCTCATGAAGGCTGGACTTCAAGTCAAGGTTCCATTTCTAAGCAAGGAATTAGGACTCTATTTAGAGAAAATGTAGTTTTATTAAAAATCTGTCAATTTGAATATTTGAGCTTGAGAGGATCTCGAATTTGAGAATATTAAAACTCAGAGTCTACTTGAACACCTCAAAGAGCATATCTTTGTCATATCTGACCTATTTGCAGCAACATTTACTTCCAAACCTTACCAAAGGGTGTCACTGAATTTCCTGATACACATCTCTAACAGGAATTGACTCTCTAATCTGAAGGCAGAGACCATAGATAGGGCTCATAGGATTCGTAGAAGAAAAGGGAAGAAGAAGATGAGCAAGGGGTAATAAATTTGCCAAGTCATTATCAGGTAAGCAGCACCACATGTTTAGGACCATTTTCCTCCATCATAAATATTTATTTTACTGTGAAAATTTGGAAAGCACAAGGTTTTGAAAAGAGTTGTGAGAACAATTTGCCAGCGGCTGCTAGAGACTTAAAAAGCAAAGATGGTATCTTTAAAAGTCCCTGATGGCTTTTAATTCCAGACACACAGTATAAACATTAAAGGAACTTTTAAGAATGGCAAAGCCAATATCTTCTTCAAAGAGGTACAACCAGAATTGAAAATCACTCTCTTAAGAGATTCTTGGTTCTTTTGGGCAGAGTGATTGAGCATAAAAGACATTTAAAAAAAGAAAAACCTATCTATACACCAACACTTAAATTTTGTTAAGACTCCAGTGAAAATCACTAATAATAATACATAGTGGTGTTTGTGACAAAAAATAGAAGTTAAATATGTATAACAATAAAAACGCAAAAAGGGGAAAAGGGAGAGTTACTGTAAAGTTAGCTACATTGCTCAACTAATATTATTTACAGATAAGCTACAGGGATATTTATAGTAATCTCCATGACAATCACCAAAAAACAAAACAAAACAAAACAAAACATCAGCTGAAAATTCAATAAATAAAAGAAGAAAAGGAGAAATAGAAAAAAATGGTGACAAACTGAGGTATAAAAATAGGTATGTATATTAAATGTTAATCAACTAAACACTATAATTAAAAGATAGAGTTTTTAAATGTCTATTAAAGAACAACATTCAACTATATACTAGTGAAAAAACTTTAAATATAAAGGCACTGACAAGTTGAAAATAAAAGAGTGAACAAAAGATTTTTCATATAAACACTGTACATAAGAAACTGATGTGGCTATATTAGTATCAGATCAAGTAGATATACCAGAATTGTTAGAAAAAAAAAGAATAAAGAGACAATAAAAAAATAAAGAGGGACATTTCATAATGATAAAGGAGTCAAGACATCAAGAAGAGGTAACAATCCTAGATGTTTATGCATTAACAATTCTTCAAAATACATGAAACAAAAATTGATAATATTGAAGGGTACACAGACAAAACCTCAGTAATAGCTGGGGACTTTAACAACTCTCTCTCAGTAATTCATAGAACAAAAAACTCCACAGTATTAGTAGGTATGTAAAAGACTGGAATAACACAACCAGCTTCCCTTAATTGTCATGTACAATACACTAAACTCAATGATTGCAGAGTACATAGTATTCTTGAGTAAAATGTTTATCATTAGACCATACACAGGCCCTAAAACAAGTCTCAATAAAATTTAAAACACCGAAAAATTTTAAAGTCATATGAAGCTAAACCAGATATATTTTTTTTATTTCTTAAAGACTTATGCTGTATCCATTTATTAAAAAAATAAAGATTTGAGCATAAGTATGTATAAGAGCAGAACAAAAATCATATATTAGACTTGGAAGGAGGAGATATCACTAGACATTTCAGATAAAATGATTTCCACGTTGCATCTTGAAAGAGATAATTTTCCTGAGTGAACATGAAAAGAAAGACTAATTTTTGTTATATAACTGGTTTTTTTTTTACAATAAAGGGTATACAACTTGATTTACAGAACAAATTTTCCAAGAACTAATCACAGAAATGTCTATTACATAATAATTCACAAAAGTAAGTTATAAAACTCAGTGAACACATTTTCAAATATATCGTTACAAAAGTCTGCATTCCTAAACTATACCAGTTATAAAGTTAGAAGAAAATTATGTAAGTAAATTATAAATTTTTTTATATTATGTTAATTTAGTAGCCCAAATAAAGGGAGAGACACAAATGTATACCTTCAGCCTACTCATTGAGATAATGCCATCATGCTGAGGTTGCATTGCAAGAATGTGCACTCGTGTGAAGTTTGGGCACTGTGCATCTGTGTTTGTTTTTGTATATTGTAAATGCGTGTGTGTGTTTAATTGATTTCCCATGCCTTTAAGAGTGTTAATACTTCTATAGCTTTATACCCATCACCTGTTTAGCCATGAAGGTATCCAGTACTGTTTCCTTACATTTATAAAGATTTACTTTTAGTTCATTCATGTAAGAAAAAGCATGTTGTTAGGGAAACATGCATAGTTATTTGTCAGAGCCCAGAGGTTTGAGTACCAACTCCGCTATCCAAGCTGTGAGACTTAGCAAGTTTTGTCATAGGGAAAAGGTAAGTGTCTGTACTTGGCATGATAATATTAAGATTTTAAAATATATAGCTGTATACAAAAACTACTTCTTAAATTATACAATATATGAATATCACTTATATAACTAGAAACAGTGAAATCAAAATAAAACCAAAAACTGAGAGTAAGAGAATTATACATCCATACAATTGAATATTACATAACCAGCAAAAACCATGGTTTTGGAGAATAGTTAATGATAAGGGAAAAAAATAGTATACAAAATTATAAAATTTTAATTTTAATATATATATAGAAGTGTCTCAAAATCTCCCATTATGCATAGTTGAATGATTTACTGCAATCAGTTTATATTAAAATTAACACTTTGCCTTTTCTCTTCTAGTTCCCACCAGCTTATGTGGAATCCTCAGCCTTGTGTGGGGTCCTCTTGTCTTAGTTACCTCTAGAAGACCCCAGAGCTTCCTCACATGTGATCACAGCCTGCCAAATCAGTCTGTAAATTAGGTAACCGTGGTATCCATCTTTTGTTTTTTTGCTACTGATTTTC
>NW_011888836.1:8030630-8035642 GCF_000151845.1 Pteropus vampyrus
AGTCTCAATAAAATTTAAAACACCGAAAAATTTTAAAGTCATATGAAGCTAAACCAGATATATTTTTTTTATTTCTTAAAGACTTATGCTGTATCCATTTATTAAAAAAATAAAGATTTGAGCATAAGTATGTATAAGAGCAGAACAAAAATCATATATTAGACTTGGAAGGAGGAGATATCACTAGACATTTCAGATAAAATGATTTCCACGTTGCATCTTGAAAGAGATAATTTTCCTGAGTGAACATGAAAAGAAAGACTAATTTTTGTTATATAACTGGTTTTTTTTTTACAATAAAGGGTATACAACTTGATTTACAGAACAAATTTTCCAAGAACTAATCACAGAAATGTCTATTACATAATAATTCACAAAAGTAAGTTATAAAACTCAGTGAACACATTTTCAAATATATCGTTACAAAAGTCTGCATTCCTAAACTATACCAGTTATAAAGTTAGAAGAAAATTATGTAAGTAAATTATAAATTTTTTTATATTATGTTAATTTAGTAGCCCAAATAAAGGGAGAGACACAAATGTATACCTTCAGCCTACTCATTGAGATAATGCCATCATGCTGAGGTTGCATTGCAAGAATGTGCACTCGTGTGAAGTTTGGGCACTGTGCATCTGTGTTTGTTTTTGTATATTGTAAATGCGTGTGTGTGTTTAATTGATTTCCCATGCCTTTAAGAGTGTTAATACTTCTATAGCTTTATACCCATCACCTGTTTAGCCATGAAGGTATCCAGTACTGTTTCCTTACATTTATAAAGATTTACTTTTAGTTCATTCATGTAAGAAAAAGCATGTTGTTAGGGAAACATGCATAGTTATTTGTCAGAGCCCAGAGGTTTGAGTACCAACTCCGCTATCCAAGCTGTGAGACTTAGCAAGTTTTGTCATAGGGAAAAGGTAAGTGTCTGTACTTGGCATGATAATATTAAGATTTTAAAATATATAGCTGTATACAAAAACTACTTCTTAAATTATACAATATATGAATATCACTTATATAACTAGAAACAGTGAAATCAAAATAAAACCAAAAACTGAGAGTAAGAGAATTATACATCCATACAATTGAATATTACATAACCAGCAAAAACCATGGTTTTGGAGAATAGTTAATGATAAGGGAAAAAAATAGTATACAAAATTATAAAATTTTAATTTTAATATATATATAGAAGTGTCTCAAAATCTCCCATTATGCATAGTTGAATGATTTACTGCAATCAGTTTACATTAAAATTAACACTTTGCCTTTTCTCTTCTAGTTCCCACCAGCTTATGTGGAATCCTCAGCCTTGTGTGGGGTCCTCTTGTCTTAGTTACCTCTAGAAGACCCCAGAGCTTCCTCACATGTGATCACAGCCTGCCAAATCAGTCTGTAAATTAGGTAACCGTGGTATCCATCTTTTGTTTTTTTGCTACTGATTTTCGTTGATGCTGTTCTTTACTCTTAAAGCTCCTTGAGAAAATTCACTATTGCCACCACACCTGTGTATAGGGCATTGTTTCCATAAGATGGTGGCCTTGGAGGTGGTAGAGCGGCTCTAGGTGCAGTCTGAAGTGGGCAAAGTCAAGTCTCTGCCTCCAATCTGTGGCATATATTGTCATCTGGCCCCAGGGGAGAACTAATTGGAATTTTTTCTGAATCAGTTTCTCCAGCTTTTGGTCTTCCTCATTGGGTCTCAAAACCAGTTCAGAAAGCCAGACAGAGCACAGATTCAAACTTCTCCATCTCTATATATCTTCACTTAATACTGTGCACCAAAAACACATAAACAAACAAAACTCTCTTCCCCTAATTTCCTCTTTGCAGAAAATTTTAAATCCCTCATGGTTATCAGCTCTGCAAGAAGACATAAGGCCTTTCCACTATTCCCTAACCCTTCTAGATATATTAGCCTACTGTTTCTCTTAGAATATACTTGTGTCTGTCATCACTGGTCCTAGGTTGTTAGATTCTCTTCTTTGCCATGTTCTTATTTTTTGATATATGTAGAAGGAACATCCAATTTAATTCTGTGATAACATTTCAGTAGAAAAGGGGAGTGAACTCAGAAAAAAAAGAGGGTGAAATCTAAGTTGATTTAATTTTTACTACCATAGTTTTCTGTTGATCATTGGAAATCTATATGCACAATCAATATATTTGTTTAAAAAGAAAAAAAAAAGCTATTTCAAGTCGTAATATTTAGCCATGTAACTTAAATACAAGTGAAAATGCTTACCTGTATTTCTATTTATACCTCTGGGACAGCTATATATTTTTAAATACTATAAGACAAAGTAATTCCTCATTCCTTGTGGGCTTGTTTGTTTTCAGATCTCTCTAAAATGATTCCACTGAAAAAATTCCTATTCCATGGGAACAAGACCAAACAAATTTATTCTTCTTCATTCTAGTTCAGAGATGGGGTTCTAAATTCAATTTGCTCTAAAGGTCATTTCATTTCAGAACTTACTAAATAAATAAATAAATAAATAAATAAATAAATAAATAAATAATAGATTCCCTTTTGTTATTTTAAAAGTTGCAATTGGCTCTTTGAAATACATATTTTCTTTTGAGACTGCATTTTCATAGATAGTAACTTTTGAAAGCCTCATTGTTAAAATCCATAATGTACTGGCTTATTAATCTTTAGATTCACATAATGGTCCTGGTTCTTGCCTAAAAGTTTACTGGGGAATGTTACAAAATGGTCAAAGGTCAGGAATGTATTGTAGCCCCAAATGCCTTCTGTGTTAATATGAGCCAATAATTTTGGAAGAAGATTTTTCTTTACAGAAACACACCTCCTAGTCCCATCTGTTCTCCTATCTCAGTAGGAACATTAATGACTCTTGTAGGTTTTGCCAATCAATTATGTTTTTCAAATTTAAAAAATCAGTTGGTAAAACAATGTTGCCTATCAACATCCATAAAATTAAAATGTTTTAACTTTTTATTTCAAAGGAATATTAAGGCCAATTCCTTTATTAGCGTGAAATGAGAATTTGAGGAAAATATCACTGGCATGATGGAGACAATTAAAAGCATTAACTCCATAGTCAGACTTGTAATGTTTGATTTGACTTCTACTTCACCCACTTTGTATGTGTCCTTTTGCAGTTTTCTTAGATTCTGTCAGCATCGATTTTCTCATCTATACAACAGAGATAATAACAGTGCCTAACAGTGTAATAAAGATTAAAATAATGTATGTGAAGTATCTAACACATAGTAAATACACTGGGAAGATTTACTATTATTAAAGTACATTATATTTAAGATTTAACATTTAGACTACATGTCATCTCTGTGTGCTTATATTGAAAAAGGTAAACATTCATTTTTATAAATGAGGATTTGTAGTGTGTGGATATTTTTAATATATCAAAGTTTAATAAGAAAAAATAAAGAAGAAAATTATGTTAATAATTATTGAAAACAGTCTTCAGTATTTCTGCAATTGGCATGGTTTATTATTTAAGATTATCAGTAAAACTGATTTTTTTCCTAAACGAAACTTTCAAAATATAAAAAGTCTATTATACATATTATCAGTATACACGATTGAATGTACAATTTATTATAAGCTTACTTTCTATGAGGTTTACATGATTCCTTCCCTTTCATATAAAATAGTATCACTTATACCATATGCAATAAATCAAAACCGTTTCTCAAAAAAGACAGCTCAAACACGAAAATGTTGATCAACTTTTTAAAAATTGATATGCTTATTTTATAATTCTAATACAGAAAGGCATTGTTTTCTAGTGCTCTTGTATAAATTATCAATATGACAGATATGTATTTTAGTAAATTTATCCTCTATTCACAGTCCTAGCAAGATAATGGATAGTATATGATAAATTTTAAAATAAATTTGAAGATTAAAATAAAATGACAGCCATTGAAAGCTTTATTTAAGTCTCCATCACTATGTATGTTTTATTTTAAAAAAATTTTTTTAAATTTACTTATTTAAGTTATCATTCAATCAACATTTTAAAACATGCGTGCCACTTGTGACAACTATGTATGTTTTAAAATGTGATTAAATGATACCTTGTAGTTCCCTACCTGGCTGAGTTGCCACTGAGTATAGTCCACTTAAATAGAGTTTTTACCAAATGTCAGAAACCATTTTGCATACTAATTAGTATATGAGCGGTCTATTTGAAGAAAATGTCAAGGCTGTCTCCAGAACGGATAATTAATGATTCTTTAAGACTAGAGGGTATGCCATTTGATCAATAATATTAAGAATCATTTGTTTGTCTAGCTGCCTTGTTTTACTGGCTGGAACAGACACTTTTAATATAATGTGCAGTTTAAGGTCAGAAGAACAATGTTAATCTTAGTAGAGCTTACCAATTCCTACCTACTGTGTTAAGAAAGCTAATGTGTAAAGAAAACAGGAAAGAGCTAAGGAGATGTTAATTAACATACTCCTTCTCTCATGATGTCATTACTATTTCATTTTTAAAATCCTGTTGAAAGGAAGTAATGGTTCATTGTGATTTTCCTATTTCCCTCTAGCTGACTGAATAAATTCATTAAATATGCTCAGTTGACATCTCTCTAACCTCATGTTTTGTTTCTTTACTAATATGTACATGAATATAATCCATATGTTATTTCTACTAGCACTACCACACACCTAGATTTATTACCTCCAACCCAAACTTTTGTGTAGCTCTATAGTAATTGATTTTATATGTGTATTCATCATTCTGTCTTCAACAACTTTCATCAGTTCTCTATTATCTATATGTTTAAGTTCAATAGCACGTATAAAATGATGTCTATAACCTATACTCCAATCCTTGCCTCCCCATCATATGCCACACCATTCTTATTTTTCTTGAAAAAAATTGTATATTCTCTCTACTCTGTTTCTACACTAATTTGATTGTCCTCAAAGATCTACCGGCTTAATTCTTATCCAGCCCTTAAAAGTAAGTGAGGTATTAACTGGTCAGTGTAACCGAATGGAATTGGCACTA
>NW_011888836.1:8035692-8052757 GCF_000151845.1 Pteropus vampyrus
CACTTAAATAGAGTTTTTACCAAATGTCAGAAACCATTTTGCATACTAATTAGTATATGAGCGGTCTATTTGAAGAAAATGTCAAGGCTGTCTCCAGAACGGATAATTAATGATTCTTTAAGACTAGAGGGTATGCCATTTGATCAATAATATTAAGAATCATTTGTTTGTCTAGCTGCCTTGTTTTACTGGCTGGAACAGACACTTTTAATATAATGTGCAGTTTAAGGTCAGAAGAACAATGTTAATCTTAGTAGAGCTTACCAATTCCTACTTACTGTGTTAAGAAAGCTAATGTGTAAAGAAAACAGGAAAGAGCTAAGGAGATGTTAATTAACATACTCCTTCTCCCATGATGTCATTACTATTATTTCATTTTTAAAATCCTGTTGAAAGGAAGTAATGGTTCATTGTGATTTTCCTATTTCCCTCTAGCTGACTGAATAAATTCATTAAATATGCTCAGTTGACATCTCTCTAACCTCATGTTTTGTTTCTTTACTAATATGTACATGAATATAATCCATATGTTATTTCTACTAGCACTACCACACACCTAGATTTATTACCTCCAACCCAAACTTTTGTGTAGCTCTATAGTAATTGATTTTATATGTGTATTCATCATTCTGTCTTCAACAACTTTCATCAGTTCTCTATTATCTATATGTTTAAGTTCAATAGCACGTATAAAATGATGTCTATAACCTATACTCCAATCCTTGCCTCCCCATCATATGCCACACCATTCTTATTTTTCTTGAAAAAAATTGTATATTCTCTCTACTCTGTTTCTACACTAATTTGATTGTCCTCAAAGATCTACCGGCTTAATTCTTATCCAGCCCTTAAAAGTAAGTGAGGTATTAACTGGTCAGTGTAACCCAATGGAATTGGCACTAATTATCTTTTCTACTGTCACAGAATATCTGGGGTCTTATATCTTTATGGCATATGCATCTTAATTTTCTAAGTAGATTAAAAGTGTCTTGAGGACAGGTTTTTTTTTGACATTCTACTCAATAATCTAAACAAGCATCATGAGACTAACAGATAACTCTCTGTGGTGGTATTATCATTTTTTTCTTTATCTATTGGCTTATTTGCCTATAAATCCTTCGATAATTTCCACAGTAGCAAGAGCATTGTTAAAAAAAATCCACTCCAAAAAAAAAAAAAAATAGTAATGAGTTTGTCATCACAGGAGATACTTAAAAACTGAACAAAAATGTACATTTGTCAGATATCCTGCTATGATATTTTGACTAAATCTCAAAGTTCTCTTTCAGACAAAGAATCTTATCCTAAAGAATTAGAAGATGGGAGGGAGGGTCTCCTAGATTTGAACATTAGCCTTGCAAATCAAGAATTTAAAGAAGAGGCCAATGAAAATACACTCATCATTAGCATTTCTTGATATTAAGTTCAATGTAAATATGACCAAGCTTTTTTAATTTTTTTTTTCTGCAAAATTTTTTTTCTTATTTCTTAGATCCAGAAGAAATACTCTGCTGAATAGTATAGACAAAAACCCCTCTTGGCATGGAAAAGAGATTACAAGAGATCATTACAAAATTGTAGATAATAAATTGAAAGTAGGTCAATGCCCCTTTTAAATTTTAGACTACAGGTATCTTTAGAAATGTCAACAACTGTGAAAATATAAATATTGACAAAGACATGAAAAATCAAAATATAATGTCAAATATAGCTATGAGCTAAGCTCTTTAAGGCCAGGGATTTTGTCCAGCTCACTCAGAACTTAATGCTCAAATCTAAGACAATTTTTGACATAGTAGACATTCTTGGGTATTTGTTGATTGAATGAATAAAGAATTATTAATAAATTTTACCTTCTTTGGCTGATTATTTTTGTGATATTAAATTTTATTAAAATTTATTAATATTTTAGTAATGTGAGTTTTAATGACATTTACAGTACTATAAAAATATTTCTTATTTTTATAGTTCAAAACTGACCATAAGAAAACTTCTATTTTATATTACAGTGTATTCTCTTTTCCTCTCTCAATCACACCATTGCTTACCAGTCACAGCTTGATGATGCTGGACCTTGAGTATCTGCTACATGCAACTGTCATGTTCCCTCTTTGACCTCTGAGATTAATAATTTTTTAAAAAGTTAATTCTCCCTTTTTTTCTAAAATATAACTATTCTTGTTTAGGAACCATTTTAGAAAAGGAGAAAAAAAGTCCTTTGTTCAAATCATCAAATTCTTAATACCACCTATGGTCAATAAAAGGATGGCCTATGCTAAAGAATTATATAATTGAAAGAAAGAGAACAAAGGCATTAAGAGAAAGGGCTCCATAATGAATCTTCTGGCAGGTTTCAGAGAAAGAACCAGCTGGGTCCTCATGGCAATAAAACATAGTGGAACCTATTAGTAAAATATGGTGACAAGTGCTTCCAATATGTTTAAAAATATGCTCATTCAGCAAACATATGTTTCAAAGTGCTTGAAGATATTTAACAAGAGAATATAATGATCTGAAAGGCTACATTTATAAGTCAATATTAATAGCTATGTGTTAAATGCTATCTTTCATTTAGGATTTAAGAAATGCAACATTAGGAACATTTTTTTATCCCTATTTGTAAATTTTGCTAAAACTTTTTTTTTTGGAATGACTTTAGGATTTTTTAAATTAAAGGTAAATTTTTTAGAGGCTCGATATCATTTGACTGAATGCAATGGTCTAAATATTTTAGCACTATTATGAAAAATAACCAAAATGAAGATAGGGTTACAAATGTAAATGCCAGAGCTACTGATTGTAGCACAAATATACTATGGAAACAGCACGGCTCCGTAACTAAGCAACAGATTAGAAACTGAGGTTTAATTTCTACTTCTGTTTTTTTTTTTTCTGGGTGCTAGCTTTGCTTCTTATCAGCAAACTATGAAATATCAAGTTAACTTACCCAGGTGAAGGGTGAAAATGGTGTAAATAAGCCAAAATAGCAAATAACTTCCCGTTTTAAGTTGCTTAAATTTTATATTAAAATATGTTTATTTTAATATAGTTGTTATGTTAGAGTTTCACAACACTTCACAAATACATAATGAAATTGCATATAAGACATTTCGAAAAGCAATATGTTATTTCTTTCTACTATCCTGTTCAACCAATCTTTGCAACAGCACCATTAAGTGCCAATTTACGTGGAGGAAGCTGCCTTTTTCTATGTTGTGTGGCTCTTTGGTTCAAATGATCCCAAGTGTAAAATATATAATTTCAAACTCAGACAATGATTTTAAACTTTCTACTTTTCTGTTCTAGTCACGAAATGGTAAAAAGGAACTGAAATCAGGATCTCAAAGAGATACCTGCACTCCCATGTTCATTGCAGCATTATTAATAATAGCCAAGATATGGAAACAACTTAAATATCTATTGACAGGTGAATGGATTTAAAAATGTTGTATATACATTCAATAGAATATTATTCAACATTAGAATAAAAGAAGGAAACACTGCCTTTTGTGACAACATAAATGGACCTGGAGGACATTATGCTAAGTGAAATAAGCCAGACACAGAAAGACAAATACTGCACAACTTCATTTATATATGGGATACGAAATAGTTAAACTCGTAGAAGCAGAAAGTAGAATGGTGATTGCCAAGGGTTGAGGCGAGGGGGAAATGAGGAGGTGATTGTCAAAGGATGCAAAATATTAGTTATGCAAAATTAGTAAGCTGTGGAGATCTAACAGCCTAGTGCCTATAGCTAACAATACTGTGCTGTATTCTTAAAATTTTCTAAAAGGATAGATCTTATGGTATATACTTGCCACGCACACACACAAAAAAACATATACATAATAACAATAAAATGGATAAGAGAAAGCTTTAGGAAGTAATGAATATGTCTATGGCCTTGATGGTGGTGACAGTTTCACAAGTGACTACTTATCCTGTACTGATCACATTGTGGACATTAAATATGTACTGCTCTTTGTATATCATAGAACAATAAAGTGAATTTTTTAAAAAAACTAATGAAATGGTGATGGTACCAATACAATATTATAGCAGAGAATATCATAATACCATTAAAATGTTAATTAATAAGTTTCCACAGATGAACACATGTACATTATTTTTTTCAGTTTCCTCATTTGAAAAATGAAAATGATAACTAGGTTTCAAAAACCTACCTATAAGCTTATTGCGAAGAATAACTAAAAATGTAGTCATTCAGATGCTAGGAGAATGTCTCAAAAGATTAACTCTTCTCTAGCACCAAAACCTTCTTTTCTCCATAAAAACCAAAATGCAACAGCATATTTGTCATAAAGCTTTATGGTTGCAACAGTGGTATTTTGCAGTTTCTTCAAATGTTACTATTGTCTGCCAAGAATTGGAGTCATTAAACCATTTGGTGGATCCAGGTGTTATCTAGTGAGTGTTTAACAATTTTAACTTAACATTATAAACTGACTTCATATAAACTAATATAAACTAACATTGGTTCACAATGTATCAAATTCTGACATACAACAAGAGTGAGATTTTTAATTCCAGTTCCTAGATTACAGATATAAAGTAGTACATTACTCTGAAGGAACAAAACAGTAAAATTACAGAGAGTGGGTTTGTTTTCTTTGGTAAATCTTGTATTTTATGGTTCATTCATGTCAATAAACATATCTATATTGGTATTAATTGCTTAGCTTAAAGCAGAAGAAACCAAGATACATGAGATGCAGCCACTTTAGTCAGGGAGCTCTCAGGGAAATGCAAAGAAAGACATTAAATAAGTACAATATAAGGGGTTACATACTATAACTAAATTATTGTTTTATGTGTAGTGAAAACAAGGAGGTGTGCCTAACTAGGTATTAGGAAATGGAAGATAGCTTCACTGAGGAGGAGGCATTTTAATTTAACTCTTATAGAATCAGAATAGTTAGGAACAAGAAGATAAAGCCAGTAAAGGGAAGAAAATTCTAGACAAAAGGAGCAGTGTGGGAGAAGAGCATGATATTGGGTTTTGATGTTATTTTACTTTAATTTTTGTTTACTTATAGAAGCAGAAACAGAAAAAGCAGTAAAACCAAGGGATGTGAACTCCAAGAGCTATTACAAGTTCAGAAAGGAAGAAACTTTAAACAAAGATTAAAGGGCACATCTGAGGCTGCCTAGGGATCCTTTGTTCCAGCAAACTGGCCATGTACAGAAAAAGAGGGTGAAGAGGTGAGGAAACGACTTATGACAGAGACAAAATAATTAAGACATGAATTCCAACAGAATGAGTTGATCCAGAAACTTTACCCTGACGTGTAGATGCTTTGTGCTGAGTGGTTCTGTAAAACACCTGGTAAATAACAAAGACTGAAGAAATACAGAAAGGTATTCATAAAATAGGAATCTAAAGTATTAAACAGTAGAAAAGAATGGAAGGAACATTAAGAAAAATGAATCTGTCAAACGTATATTCTGAAAGTAAGTAATTCCGATGTTACAATTTCTGATGGAACCTAAATTCTTACGGTTGCACCTTTATATTTAGAGTGTTTTTAAATTTTCACAAAAAACTCTAGTGATTCAATCATGAAATCCCTAGTTCTACAGAATTTATTAGCTTAATTTTGGGCAATATGCTGGAGCCGCTCTGCTTCACCTGTCTGACCTCCCATGTCTCAGTTCAACCATGCACAAGCTGGGGGCAAATCTCAGTGTAATCTTCTAATGTGGCTCAAGACAGGCTGCTAGAGTTCAATAAATATTGATTGATGGTAATTGAGACAGTATCACTCTTTTTAGATATGTTGTCACTCTGCCTGCAGGAAATCACTGAGAGTCTCTGCTAGTCAGGACAGTTTCCATGGCAGCAGAAATTAAACACCAGCAAACTTTAAGCTACACAAAAGTCATAGGAAAACATCACTCTGAACCTTGCATCATTCACGACTTTTTGTATTGTCTCAGTACAAAGAACAGGCTGAGAATTTTTAATATGTTCATATTTAACAGTAACATTCTGTGACAGCTATGCCAAGGCTTTCATGAGATTATAATCTTTCAAAACTAAATTATAAATTCTTGTAGTGAGGGAAAGTGAGGCACATAGTTCCTTCTCATGTTTTAGCCTTAGGCCACAGAAGGGAGAACTTTTCTGAACTTCTTGAGGCTGCATTGGAGAGAATATGTCTAGCCTCCCAGTACACTCATTTGCACCTTCTCATGGCAATAGTAGCCAATCTTATTGAGCAGAATTTGACATATTCACTGGGCTATATATATCACCAGTGGCTGAGACACCATTCTCTAAAAAGGCATCTCTCATGCTCAGTTTCTTTCTCAACTTTCTGTCTCTGTCATCCTGGACGTTCTCATCTGTCGCTGTGTGGATGCCATCCTCACTACTGTAATTCATGGTTCTGAATCTGCTCTAAAAAAGGCCAGTTCTTGTTCCCTCCTCTCTCTCTCTCTCTCTCTCTCTCTCTCTCTTTTTTCTCTCTCTCAATCTCTCTCATCATTTACACACTCTTAAGAACATAAGGAGAAAGACGTCTTCCTAGTTTCACTTCATCTTTGAACCTAAGCCAAGATATTTTTAGCCAGCTTTTGCCAGTATTTTCCATTGTTGTATATGAAACTTATGCTAATAAAAAGGGCAGTCTACAATTCTTGTGCGTGTACATTATCAGAACCCCAGGCACGGAAAAATCCAGTAATTTGCCCAAGGTTTACTATCAGTAATTGTTTGAGACAGAAGTATAAACCCAGGCAGAACTCAAGAGCCTAAGTTTTTAAATGCCACATAATGAGTAAACAAAACTGTACTGAGATGATGAAAATTATATAAAAATACTTATGAAAAAATCAGTTTATACTAAACATTTTGAACTTTTCAAACTGCTGAAGTCCAGACAAATGGAATGAATAGTAAGGACTCTATGATGATGGTTGAATGCATTTGAAAAATGTACACAAGAGCAGGAAGGAGGCGAAGAGAGTTAAAAAGATGAGCACTGTTCTTTCAAATGCTATATATCTTAAACAAAGGATTGTTTCATGAAGTATTCTCAGAGCCTTTGGAGGTGATATTATGAAGTAAGTTTGAAACTTCTGCCGCAGTTTCTTGTTTGGGTAAATTATTAAAATAACGTACCTTGATAATAACACCCACAGTTAGTTTACTAGAGGATAATTTTTAATCTTAATATCCATTGTTACTAGTACATATTTAAGAAAATGTGAATTCTGCTACACTTCTGGGGAATAATTACAGGTATAACGTTTTGAAAACTTTAAAATTTCCTTTGACCCAGGAATTCTACTTCTAAATATTTATTCTAAGGAAATAGAGATGTGTAAATTATTTAAGTACAAAATATTATTACATCAGTAGTACCTAAAATACTCATTTGTAAATCTCCAACAAGAAGAATTTGGTTAAAAGAAACTAAGAATTACATGCATGTAGTAGCAGACAATACAACAATTAAACCAGGACTGTGAAAGATATTCAATAACACTGTACACTTTATTTTTAAGCAAGCAAAAAATGATATATACTAAATGATTTCAGCATTTAAATAAAAATTTGTTTAAAAATAAGAAACATAGAAAACAAAAATTTAGTAACATTTTAGGTTGAGTCTTACCAGATATTTTTATTCCTTCTTAATATTTACCTATAAATTTCTTCAATGTATATTTATTTTCCTTAAAATTAAATTAAAATTTATATGAACTAATAATGAGTTGCTTTTAAATATAACATTACAACATATTTCAAAGCAAAAACTGCACCTGTAAAATTGATTTTATCGTCTTTGCTATCATAGGCTATTCAAAAACTAAGCATAAACCAATAGTAATGTGAATTAAAATTGTGAGTTATTATGAATATAATGCTGAAATATGTGTCAAGAATAAAAGATTAAGCAGAAAGATTTTGAGCCACTAATAATCTTTAAATATTCTAAAATAGAAGCCACTGAATAACAGCCTTCAAAAGTGGAGGAATATAGTATAGACTAAAATTCAATCTTTAGGGAAATAAAATAGCAAGGAAGAAACAAAAGAAAGGATAAGGTGGTATAAAAAGGGTGAAGAATTATTTCCTTTCCTTCCACACACAAAAAAACAATGTTATTATACCATAAAACTACCCTTAATTCTACTCAATGAATCAAGCAAGTTGCTTTTTTCTGAAACTTGCATCTGAAAGACTTCTCTATGAATAGATGCAAGGGTCAAGAATTAATAGGGAAAATTTCCATTTCCAGCAACCGGGAGTGCAGAAATGGATACATCTCTTCTTCTGACTATATATACATACATACATATATACACACACATATGTGTGTGTTTATTGCTAGAGAAATATCTGTAAACAAATCTTATTGCATGAATTTATGAGCTAGAAAAAGGAATTTAAACTAAGAACAATGGTAGGGACACAGAATTAAGTGAAGTAGTAGAGTCAATGTACACTTAAAACCCATTTGTTGAACCACATAAAGTCAAGTTTAGTTTTTCCTCATCTTATGAATCTTGAAAGTAAAGAAAAATAAAAAGACACATTCTATGATTGGAACTTATTAGAACAACTCATCTCTTCTAGTCCCTTTCCTCCATAAAGCCAGAAGCACAAAAGTTTGCAGGGGAGTGGGGAAGAAAACATCAGCCACTCACTAGAGAATTAAAGCCTTGGTGTGGATTTCAGAGTGAAAAAAAACTTCCCTGAGAGTATAAATTTTCATTAGGTTTAATATGAGTTTGCAACCAAACTTTAAATTTATTTGGATTTTCTGAAGAATCTCAGGCCATGAATTAAGTTTAAAGTGGCCCCCAAAGATATGTAAGATTTTGATCTAGTAACACTGCTCATATTGAGAAACAAGGGGTGAGGAATTTCTAAGGTCTATCCTTTTGTACCATTTGAACTTGAAACACCAACATTATAAAATTATTTTTAAAAAATAAAAATAAAGGCATCCTAGACTGGGAGCATCTCTAGTATGTTCCTGGGTAAGGATTGCTTATAGAAATATTCCTAGAATGTTTAGAATTCTGAAGAATGGCTCCTTGGAAAATAATCACACAGACTATAGTATAAAATGGAGATGTTCCATAAACTAAACACTTAATACTTTGAAGTAATCAGACAAACCCCACTTGCAGACATTTCTTCTATTATTCTGAATTAGAGTGGCTATTTTATAGAATATAGTAACAAGATCGATTTTTTTCTCAAATTATTCTTAATTTCTTTGGTATCTGAAAGATACCTTGGAATCAAAACCGCTTCCACAAATTAGGAATGAATGACCTAAAGTGATCAGTGGCCTATGTCCTTGTTTGTTTTCTCGCTTTTTAAAGAGCTTACTAGCTTCAAAAACAAAGCAAAACAAAACAGAGAAAACTAAGAATGGAAAGGAAACTTTGAGGCACAAAAATAGATAAGATTTCTGGTTGCAAGGAGGATGTTGATATTTTTGCTCCAACTTATAACAATGAATTTTAATTTCAAGATATATTAAATAGCTTTACACACACAAATAACATTAATTCACGGAAAATGCCAGATTTTGTATAAAACAGAGAGCATTTGAAACTGTAAATTCTGAGAGGGGTCTTAGGTCACTGGTACCAGAGGAAGTTAGAATATATGAAACAAAGGATCTAAAAAGAGAAAGAGAATATTCACAGGGCTAGTGCAAAGGACAAAAGTAGTTGGACTAGGGCACTGTATCCACTGTTCTATCTGTGTTTCTGCAATTTATATTTATTACCAGAACCCCTGAATCAAAAGCTAAACATTTCTAATGGCTAATTTATCTGTCCTTGCTTTGTGGAACAGAGATTAACTGATATCTGAAATTACTAGGAGAATATCACTATCACTATTACCCCCAACACACACACATGTGTATAGTTATCAGAAGACTCAGAAACACTTTTCTGATGGATACTGGGTCAAGAAGTGTGTGCATGCACATATGACTGCTCAGTTATATAATAGTACCCACCCAGATGATAGCTAGGACATACTACCTGGTAAAAAGCAGGAGAAACAGACCTACTCACATGACACATGCATATTAACTGAAATATTACCCTCTTCAAACTATATTCTATTCAATTTTCTTAAAGCATAATTATAAAACAAGGGTAGAGGGAAAAGAAAAACTGGTATTAATGGAATGCTTACTGTTTACTAGATATCATACTGGACATGTTTATTATGTTATCACACTTAATAACACAAGTCTGTCAAGTTTGTATTCTTATTCTCATTTTTCATACAAGGCCATGAGAGATAGAGTAAACTGCCTGATATATTTTAAAAGCTATAAATAGAAACATGGAGATTTGAGTCCAAATCTCTTTGACTATAAATGAAGTGCACCGTACCAAACAATAACACTTATCACTCATTGAGAGTGCAGCATATGCCAAGCCTTTGGTAGACAAATTACATTTTATCCTTACAAGAACACTGTAAGTGTTATTTCCCACTTTATAGAGAAGAAAAATAAAATTTAAGAGATTAAGTAACAACCAATGGCATAAATTTTAATGGCTAGAGCCAAGAGAGAAATCCATATCCGTGTAACTCCAAACTCTAAGTACTTACCACTATAATTTCCTTCTTCTGTGTTTACAATTCTTGCCTGGAAACTTTTACTCACATTAGGACTTGCCAGATTATTAGCTTTGATACCTTGGGGGTCTTAGTCTAAATAAATAGAATTAGCTCACAAAATCTATGACACCTTATTAACCTCAGGATTTTTAGTGCCCTGATAGGGCTTATAATAGCCTGTCTGAGGACTCCTGAGACCAACCTAAAATTTAAAAATTTATTACAATAAGGGAAGAATCCCTACAAAAAAAAGAAAATGGAATGCCTCTCCTCAAACAAAAAAATAAATAAGGTTTTTATAGAATTTGGGGTTGGGAGTAGAGAAGTGAGGATTTTAGATCATTTTATTAAGTAGTGTTTGGCTCAAAGTAAAGCAGATCTACGTGTAAAAATGTTAGTATTATTCCTAGAGTGCAAAGTAGATTCAGGGTTGTGTTTTGTTGGAAAATATAATGTTCAGATAAATATGAAATCCTGTGTCTGGAAATTCCTTATCCAGAACTCTGCAAGACTGCTTCTATGCAATAGAAACTCAGATCATTCATGTAAGCATAGGCTGTTCTGTTCTTAATGAAATGATATCCAACTGCAAAGTTTCTGAGGGCATATAATTTTAGTCCTCACAAAATTAAGTATTGTCCTTTTGTTAAAGAATAAATGCAGTTTTTACAGATTTACAGGGTGGAGCATGCAACTTTTTGAACCTATTTTAAAAAGTGTATATCAAGACTTACTTAAGTCACATTTCTTCCCCAAATTACAACATTGCCCAGCACCTTCCTAGTTTAATGCCATTCCAATGTCTCAATGTCTAAAAACCCATGACAAGCAAGAAGGCACTCTGGAGACATGATAGAGAGGAGAAAAGTAGAGAGCCAGGAGAGTGAGTTACTGCCAGATAATGTCAATGAAGAAGGTGGGGAGCTTTCTGGATGATGAATAGGGCACAGCAATGAGTTTTGTGGACTGCGAGGTATAGTCATCTGATAGTACAAAGGAATAAATGCAAAGAAGGAATATTTCAACTTCTCCTCTTCTCTGTGAATCAGTGGGAAGAGAAAAAGTGGCCCTTCATTGGAAAGTTCTTTAAGAAATGTTTCGATTTCAAGGCAATGTTAGCTTCAGGAAGAGGAAGAAGCAGAAATCACTGGAAAAAAGTTAGGTTTCCCTCATTCAAAAGCATAGTGGAAAGACTGGCAGGGAAAATGTTAGGAGGGAGAATAATAGTAGTCATACTGATAGTTGTGCCTTGAATTGTCTTTCAACTGCATAAAGATTTAAGAAGTAGAATGTTGGAGATATAACCAAAGGAATTGATTATACTTAAAAGAAGTGAATGCTAAGTTAATGAATTTAGCTATTAAGGAAGATTGTAGAATTCACCATTTCCCAAGATACAAATGAAAACTCAGAGTTCTGTTCTGGATGTGGCAGAAATTACTAGACATTCCTTAATACCTATTCTCTATTTGCTCTCTCTTGTTAATAGAATCTCCAGTTCTAACTGGGAACCTAGGTGTGTAAATAAAAAATACATTGTCCAGACTCCCTTGAAGCTAGATGTGTCCATATGACTAATTTTTGACTGAGAGTATGCAAAAGGAAGTGAAGTGTTAAAGCTCCCAGTAAATCTTCTTTATTGACTTTTTTTTTTTCCTATTCTTTTGCTTGTGATGGCTGGAACCTGAGCAACATCCTGGAGCATGAGATAAAAAGCCACTTCCTAGGAAAGCAGAGCAGCAATCTAGAAAGTTTCCTGATGATTTTGTGAAGCCATCACACCAAAGCTAGACTGCCAACCTCCACTCATCTTTTTCATGAGTAAGAAGTAAGCATCTTGTTTAATCGAGTCATTTGTGGCTCCCTGTCACACATAGCCACATACATTCCTAGATGATGCATTGATCTTTTGCTTTAATAGCAAAGCCCTAGGATTGGCTATATTGTGCCTCCCTCTAATGTGGAGTGTCATAAAACTGTGAATCAGTTACGGAGGCGAATTGAGATCAAAATATAGTAAATAATATTGTTGGACAAAAACATGGTACTGTATTTGAAACAAATCAAAATTGAATGAAATTCTCACAAAGTTAATTTTTAAAATGGAGACAATTGAAATACAGTGGTCAAGAATACAGATTCTGGAAATCAAATCTTTTCTCTGCTACATATGTTATAAATTTGGCCAAATTACTTTGCTTCTTTTTACCTCAATTTTCACATCTGTAAAATGAGAATAATTACAGAATCTATTCTCTAGGGCTGTTGTGAGGAGCAAATCAGTTAATATATGTGAAATGCATAGAGCGATGCCTGGTGAATAATAAGTAATATTAACCGACCTATCTAACTAAAAAAATTTTTTTTCCATTTCCATAAATAGCTAAATTGAAGGGTAGACAATAGGATGCACTCTGACTAGGGAAACAAATTTAATAGAAGGTGGCACTTGATATTACTCCATACAGTATTGGAAAGAGAATTTGTCACCCATAAACTAACCTTCCCATAGATCATTCCAAATGTGTAGGCAGAGCAGGCATAATTCAGTTTTAGAGTTTGCAAATGTCACCACAGCTGTCAATGAAATGGAAAACTCTATATTATGTTTTAAAAATAACCTGAGGTATCTTTTTCATTAAATTGGTTGACTGCCAAAGCTGACTACTATAGTTAATAATGAATAACTTTTAGTAATTATGTGATACAATTTTCCTATCTATTTTATTGATATGTAACTGGGTCATAAAATAAGTTCAAAAGCAATTGACTAAATATTTTTAAAAAGATCTTCACGCATTATTTTTTAATTTCCTTCAAGAGAAAAAATTATAATTTTCTGTAGAACTGAAAGTTCAAAATGTTACAGATGTGGAAACATTTTAACAGTTCTTCTAACTTATAGATTTTTGTGTAAACCAGACAGGGATATGAGAACATATTTTCAGTAAAGTGAATAGATAGGTTAAAATGTTGTGACTGTAAGAATCCAGTCAAGGATGCTCCTTTCCCTCATCTTCTCTTATTGTCATTTTTGTTTTTTTTTCCCCTTGATATATTATCTCAGTTTTTAAATGACTTCTCTTCAGCGTGTTGAATGAAAATATGCTGGCCAATTCAAATCTTCGTCACCACTCGGTACACTAAAGATAAATTTATAAATAGGAAGCTTGAAAGGCCTAGCTGGGAAAACACAAAAGCTCAAAGAAGAATCACTCAGGATGAGCAGCTGGCCTTTTCTCTTCTTGTACAATTGCAGTTTATAAACTTCCTCTCTCTCTGAGGCTTTTGCACCATACTGGGAAACTTCCAAATATAGCTCAGTTACAGAACCATCTGAAGAAGCTAAAAAAAATCCATGCTGATCCACAGTAGAAAATATATGATGTTCAATAGTTGTCAAAACATTTCACCTTTGCAGCTGTTGAACCTATAATGACAAGGACTAAGAAGTGGTTGACAACATGAACACAGTTAGTACTCACTAGAGAGTTGAAGGGAAGTTTGAAATAAATCTTAAAAAGTAGAGGACATATTACATATTTTTTAAAGTGCCTTTTGTATATTTAAAACATATTAACATAATTTCCCTCCATTAAATGCCTGTGTATTCTAAAGTTTTAATTTTTTTCCTTAGCCTACATATGTTGACAGTCAACATTTATTAAGTTCCTCTTGTGCCTGAAACTTTACTGGACATCTGGTAGTTTATGTTTGCTCAGAGGTATATTCTACCAAATTTTGCCCATTCCAAACCTATAAACACAGACTTGTTAATGCTGAATGAGCACCAGAGTTCCCAGTCTAGGTAGGCAAAACTATTGAAAATAGTTTAATATTGTGCTGTTCAAACTTCATAATTAGTATAGGGGCAATTAATTGAAGGAGTTCTTGTAAAAATCAATATAAGGTAACTCAGAAGCATGACTGAAACTTTTTCTCCTTGTTTGTTTTGGAAATTTCACTGGGTGAAATTTTATTTTTAAATTCTGCTTCCATCTGTTCTAGTCAGAGTTCTACTTGAGTTACTTTGGTAACTAAAAAGAACCAGAAATCTCACACATTCAATACAAAGGCTGAAGAAGCAAGTCTGAAAACAGACCAAAAGAAATGGAAGCCAAGAAACAGAAATTTCAGTTGAAATTATGTCATCAGTAGAATCTGGTGAAAATGTCACTGCTACTACTACCACTAGCGTGGATGAACTAAATGACTAGATACCACCACAGATTCC
Organism: Pteropus vampyrus; assembly: GCF_000151845.1. NCBI lineage: Eukaryota > Metazoa > Chordata > Mammalia > Chiroptera > Pteropodidae > Pteropus > Pteropus vampyrus. The sequence goes on from NW_011888836.1 coordinate 8,050,560, forward strand.
AGGATAACCACCAGTGTGTATATGAGACATTGTACCTCGCCACTGATAACATTCTGTTAGAATTTCTATGCCACCATCATTGAAACACTGCTATTCCTGTACTTTGTATAATACTGCTAGTATCCCTGCCTCTAGACACAAGGTGCTATTGCTGCCACCACAGAGAGAATTCTAAATTTTTTCCTTCTTTTTACTACTTCCTCTACACAGCAAGTTTATAGGTAGGATCATGGAATTGGTTTACATTAAAAACCCATGCGTTACCTGAGAGAAAATTTGGAGCGAGAAAATCTACCACTTCTTTACAACTACTAAAAATATTTTTAAAATAAGTATTACACACACACACACACACACACACACACACACACTAAGAGATGAGATTAAAAGAACCATAAAGTGCTTAATTAAAGCAGAAGACAAAAAAAAAAGAGGAGAAAAAGACAAAAAAAAACAAATGCAGTGAATACAAAATGGAAACATGACAAATATAAACCAAACTACATCAATAATTACTTTAGATGTGAATGGTTTGAAATCGCAGATTTTAAGTGAGTAAAACAACAACATCCAACTGGGACCAAGTCTTTAAATGACATAAACTACCAATACTCATAAAAGGAGAAATAAAAAATCTGAATAGCCCTATAAACATTAAAGAAATCTAAACAGTGATCAATAACTTTCCAAAAAAGAAAATGGAATGTCTATATGGTTCACTGGTGAATTATAACCATCATCTAAGGAAGAAAATATACCAGTTTCAGTTTCTGTGATCTCTTTCAGAAAATAGAAGCAAAGGGAATACTACTTAACTCAGTTTATAAGGTTAACATTACAGTAATAACTAAAAGATAAAGACATTGCAAGAAAGGAAAACAGAAGACCAATATTTGTCATGAATATAGATGCAAAAATCTTCAATAAATATTAGCAAATCAAATACAACAATTTATGGAAAGAATTATGCACTATGACCAAATAGTATTTATTCCAGGTATGCAAAGCTGGTTCAACATTTGAAAATCAATCAAAGTTATCTACCACATCAACATTCTAAAACAGAAAAATTATAGTATAATATTATTTGTGCCAAAAAATCATTTCACAAAATCCAAAACTCAATCATTATTAAAACTACAAATAAATTAAGAATAGAAGAGGAACTTAATTCAAGCTCATAAAGAACAATGGCAAAAACAAAAAAAACAAAAAAAACCACAAACCCCACATCTACTATACCTAATGCTGAGATTCTTTCCTCCTAAGCTAAGATGGCCTGATCTCCTCAGAGATGACCTCTCTCACCACTCCTATTTAAAATTATCCCGAAAATCCTAGCTAATGCAATAAGACAAGAAAATCACACACATACACAGATCAAAAAAGGAGAAGCAAAACCGTCTCTTTCACAGATGTCAGAATTGTTTATTTAAAAGACCCCCAATAATCAATAAAAAATTCCTGGAACTTACAAGCAACTATAGTAGTGTGGCAGAATATAAAGTTAATATGCAAAAGTCAGTTGCTTTCCTATAAATCAATAGTGAATAATTAAAATTTGCAATTTAAAACAATTCAATGTATCATAGCACCCAAAAAATTAAAAACATGTATAAATCTAAGAAAATATGTATAAAATATATATGCAGAAAACTACAAAATTCTGATAAAAGACATTGAAGAAGATCTAATAAATAGATATTTTGTGTTCTTGAATTGGAAGACTCAATATTGTTAAGATGCCAATTCTTCTCACGTTTATGTATGGATTCAACACAACTTCAATCAAAATCCTGGCAGTTAATTTGTAGATAAAGACAAAGAGTTTCTAAAGTTTATATGGAAAAGCAAAAGACCTAGAATAGCCATCAAAATTCTAAAAAAGAAGAATGAAGTTGTAGGATTCATACTACCTCATCTTAAAATTTACTATAAAGCGATAGTAATCAAGCCATTGTAGTATTGGTTAAAGAATAGATATATTGATCAATGGAACAAAATAGGGAGGCCAGAAATAGACTCACACAAATATAGTCAATTCATCTTTGACAAAGGAACAAAGGTAGTCTTTGTTCCTTTTCAACAATTGGTGTGTATAAATCTAGACACAGACCATACGGTTTTCACAAAACAAACACAAGATAGATTACAGAACTTAATGTAAAATACAAAAATCATAAAACATCTAGTGATAA
>NW_011888836.1:8053452-8056717 GCF_000151845.1 Pteropus vampyrus
TGAATAATTAAAATTTGCAATTTAAAACAATTCAATGTATCATAGCACCCAAAAAATTAAAAACATGTATAAATCTAAGAAAATATGTATAAAATCTATATGCAGAAAACTACAAAATTCTGATAAAAGACATTGAAGAAGATCTAATAAATAGATATTTTGTGTTCTTGAATTGGAAGACTCAATATTATTAAGATGCCAATTCTTCTCACGTTTATGTATGGATTCAACACAACTTCAATGAAAATCCTGGCAGTTAATTTGTAGATAAAGACAAAGAGTTTCTAAAGTTTATGTGGAAAAGCAAAAGACCTAGAATAGCCATCAACATTCTAAAAAAGAAGAATGAAGTTGTAGGATTCATATTACCTCATCTTAAAATTTACTATAAAGCTATAGTAATCAAGCCATTGTAGTATTGGTTAAAGAATAGATATATTGATCAATGGAACAAAATAGGGAGGCCAGAAATACTCACACAAATATAGTCAATTCATCTTTGACAAAGGAACAAAGGTAGTCTTTGTTCCTTTTCAACAATTGGTGTGTATAAATCTAGACACAGACCATACGGTTTTCACAAAACAAACACAAGATAGATTACAGAACTTAATGTAAAATACAAAAATCATAAAACATCTAGTGATAAACAGGTTTCCAGGGGCTCAGGGGTATGGTTATTTGTGTAAAACACAGTGGATGTTTTTAGAACAATGAAACTGTTCTGCATGATATTACAATGATTTCCTTCCAAGGAGTACAGAATGGGAAGAGGAGAAAAGGTATAGAGTTACTTTAGAGTGAAGAAACCTGACCAACACTATCATGTAGGAGATCGAGGTAAATGTCAATATCAATAAGTTATATTGATAGTATGTACACATGATATGATGCAGTAAAAATGTACTTTATCTCTGTAGTTTTCTTCACAAAAACTAATGACTCTAATCATAACGAACACATCAAACAAATTCCAATTTAGGAACATGCTAAAATATATCTACCAGTACTCTTCAAAACTCTCAAGGTCATCAAAGACAAGGGAAGTTTGAGAAACCATTGCATTTAAGGAAGGAAAATGGGACAACTAAATATAATGTGGTATCCTGAATGGGACACTGGAACAGAGAAAGAATATTACTTAAAAAACTAAAGAGACCTGCATAAAGTTAGGACTTTAATTCGTAATAATATATCAGTATTGGTTGATTAACTGTATTAAGTGTACCATACTAGTTTAAGATGTTAATAACTGGATGCGGGAGATAGGAGAACTCCGTGTATTATCTTATAAGGTTTCTCTAAATCTAAAATGTCCTTAAATAAACCCTGAGATTTAGTGTTGCTAAAATATTCTCAACAATCTTCCTTCTTATCTAAGAAGCTAAATACTGAAAGCAGTAAGGCAGAACCAATCCACATCAGCAACTATAGCAGCAATAGATAATGAGAAAGAAAATAGCCAGTAGCAGGAAAGAGACTGGACTGAGGCTGACAGATGAATTGTAAAAGTACAGAACATACAATGAAAGAACAGTGATTACTTTAATTAATTTAGCTACCATGTTGCCATTAAACATATAAATCACACAGGAAAAGAGAAATTTCCCAACATGAGAAGGGCAACAATACAATTCTAAAATTGCTGCAAAGATATAAGTAGTACCTAGGTTAACCGTTTTTAATTTACTCTTTGTTTTAACCATGCTTCTCTCAATGTATAAAAGTAGATTTCCTGAGATTCAGACAGACCTAGTGTTAAATTCTAAATTTATGATTTATTAGTTATCTGACTCTTGTAAAGTTACACAAAGACAATGTATCCCCGTTTCTTAATCTACAACTGAATATAATTTCTCTTTAAGAGTTTTATTATTTAAGATTAAAGAAAAACTGTAAGTTCAGTGCCTGACGTATAATACAAGTACTGTGAAATAGTAACCCTTTCGGTTCATATTTAAGTCACTATTTTATAGGTATATTTTAAAATATATTCTTCTGTAACAAGGAACAAAGAATCAGGCTTGTCCAAGAGAAACAGAAGCCAACTTGAAAGAGCTCCCACTGGAGAAACTAGAACAATTTGAACAATGCATTTTTTTAAATGTTGTGTTGGATCTTACCTCATGTGATAATATAAATATACATGAGCTCGTATGAATATGAATTAATGAATAAATAAATAAAAAGGAGAGAAGGGACAATTATCTTTGTAGATGTATTTTATATAACGTAATATAGATACTGCCCTTTTCAGGAGGTGGAGTTTAAGTGTTTTCTTAAATGTGAACAGGATTTAGAAACTCATTTCCAAAGAATAAAGAACAAACTATATGATGTTTTGAAAAATGCAAAACTATAGAGACACTACAGCAGTTGTCAGGGGTTGAGAAGTGGGGCTGAATTGGCAGAGTACATCAGAATTTTTAGGACAGTGAAAATATTCTGTATAGTACTATAATGATGGATACATATCATTGTATATTTCTATAAACCCATAGAATGTGTAACACCAAGAGTATACCCTAATGTAAAGTACAGACTAATAATGAGTCACTGTAAGTTTATTGATTGTAATAAAAGGACCAGTCTTGGGGGTTTGGGGGGTGGTGTTGATAATGGGGGAAGCTATGCATGTATGGGTGGCAGGGGATACATGGAAAACCTCTGTATCTTCTCATTACTTCTGTGAACTTGTAACTAAAAATTATAACAATTTAATAAAAAGAATAAAGTATAGAAAGGGAAAAAGAGTTTAACTTTATAGTGAAGAAACTGGCAGACACCATCTTATTAAGTGATCAAATTCTATTTTTAATTTTTTACAGAATTTCCATAATGTTTTCCAGAGTGACAGATTTACATTTTCACCAATGACACACAAGCGTTCCCTTTTTTCATATTTTCACTTGTTATTTCTTGTCTTTTCATAATAGCCACTCTAACAAGTGTGAGGTGATATCCCTCTATGGTTTAGATTTGCATGATGATTAGTGGTGTTAAGCACCTTTTCTTTTTTCTTTTTTTTAAAATTTATTTATTTGTTTGTTTGGTTTATTTATTTATTTATTTATTTATTTATTTATTTATTTTGTTGACATTGGTTAACGAAATCCAATAAGTTTCACCTGTACACTTTAACAATAAGGCATATATATTCACCTCCCATAAATAGATTTCTTTGTCACCACATATTTGACCCCTTTATCCCATCTATCTCCCCCCTTTCCCCCACCCACTACGACTAGTCTATAGTCTATGTCCC
>NW_011888836.1:8057442-8057752 GCF_000151845.1 Pteropus vampyrus
TAATTTGAAGTCAGGCAAGTGATGCCTCCAGCTTCGTTCTTTTTCCTCAGGATGGCTTTGGCAATTTGGGGTCTTTTGTGCTTCCATACAAATCTGATGATTTTTTTCTTCTATTTCTTTAAAAAATGCCAATGAGATTTTGATGGAGATTGTATTAAATCTGTATAATGCTTTAGATAATATGGTCATTTTAACTATGTTGATTCTTCTGATCTAAGAACATGGAATATCTTTTCATATCTTTGTATCTTCTTTGATTTCTTTTAATAGGGTTTTATAGTTTTCATTATATAGGTCCTACAGATGTGTC
>NW_011888836.1:8057802-8060610 GCF_000151845.1 Pteropus vampyrus
ACAAATTTATTCCTAGGTATTTTATTCTTTTTGTTGCAATTGCAAATGGAATTTTTTTTCCACTTCTTTTTCTGACACTTTGTTAATGCTATGGATTTTCAAACACTGATTTTGTATCCAGAAACTTTACTGAATTTGCTTATTGTTTCCAGTTGTGTTCTTGTGGAGTCTTTAGGGTTTTCTATGTAGAAGATCATGTAATTTGCAAATAAAGACAATTTGACTTCTTCATTTCCTACTTGAATATCTTTTATAGCTTTCTCTTGTCCGATTCCACTCGCTGGGATCTCCAATGTTATATTGAATAAGAGTGGTGACAGTGGACAGCTTTGCCTTGTTCCTGATCTTAGAGGGAAGGTTTTTAATTTTTCACCATTAAGTATAATGTTGGCTGAGAGTTTGTCATAGATGGCCTTTTTATGTTAAGGTACTTTTTTTCTATACTGATTTTGTGAAATGTTTGGATCATAAACGAATGATGTATCTTGTCAAAGGCTTTTTCTGCATCTATTAATATGATTATTTGATTCTCATTTTTTAATTTGTTTATGTGGTATATCTCATTATTCAATTTGCATATGCCAAACTATCCCTGTACCCCTGGGATGAAGCCCACTTTGATCGTGGTGTATAATCTTTTTAATATGTTGCTGTATTCAGTAGGCTAGTATCTTATTTAGAATTTTTGAGTTAGTGTTCATGAGAGATATTGGTCTGTAGTTTTCTTTTTTTGTGTTATCTTTGCCAGATTTTGGTATCAGAGTAATATCGAACTCATAAAATGAGTTGGGAATTTTGCCTCCTCTTCAATATTTTGGCAGAGTTTGAGGAGAATAGGTACTAAATCCTCTTTGAATGTTTGATAGAATTCACTGGTGAAGCCATCTGGTCCTGGACTTTTACTTTTTGGTAGAGTTTGATGATTATTTCAACTTCCATATTGCTGATCAGTCTATTTAGATTTTCAGTTCTTGATTCAGTTTAGGAAGGTTGTATTTTTCTAAGCACTGGTTCATTTCTTCTAGGTTATTAAATTTGGTGTTATATACTTCTTCATATTACTCTTCCATGATCCATTGTATTTCTACAATGTCAGTCATAATTTCCACTGTTTCATCCCTGATTTTGTTTATTTGTGTCATTTCTCTTCTTTCTTTAGTGAGTCTAGCCAGGGGTTTGTCAATTTTATTAACCTCTTCAAAGAATCAGCTTTTTGTTGCATTTATTTTTGCTATTTTGTTTTGTTTTGTTTTCAATTTCATTTATTTCTGCGCAATTTTGATGATTTCTTTCCTTCTGCTGAGTTTAGGCTTAATTTGTTCTTCCTTTTCCAGTTTATTAAGATGAAATATTAGGTTGTTTATTTGGGCTCGTTCTTGTTTTTGGAGATAGGCCTGTAATGATTTGAAATTTCCTCTTATAACTGCTTTTGCCATGTCCCAAAAGTTTTGATATGTTGTACTATCATTATCATCCATTTCTATGTATCTCTTGAACTCTCTTTATTTCTTCTCTGACCCAGTTATTCTTCAGTAGCATGTTGGTTAATCTCCATGTATTTGCAGTTCTTCCTGATTTCTTTCTGCAGTTGATCTCTAGTTTCAAAGCATTATGATCAGAGAATATGGTTGGTATGATTTCAACCCTCTTATATCCCAGTATGTGGTCGATCCTTGAGAATGTTCCATGTTCACTAGAGAACAATGTATAAGCAACTGTTTTGGGATGAAAGGTTCTGTAAATGTCAATTATGTCCAGTTGGTCTAATGTGTCATTTAAGGATGTTATTTCCTTATTGATTTTCTGTTTGGATGATCTGTCCATATCTGACAGTGGGGTGTTTAGGTACCCTACTACGATAGTGTTTTGGTCTGTTTCTTCCTTTAGTTCTGTTAGTAATTGCTTTACATATTTTGGGGCTACCTGATTGGAAGAATAGATATTAACAAATGTTATGTCTTCTTTGTGCATGATTCCTTTTATCATTAGGAAGTATTCCTCAGTATCTTTCTTTACCTTTTTGATTTTGAAGCCTATTTCATCTGATATTAGTACCACTACTCCTACTTTTCTCTGAATGTCATTTGCTTGAAATATCATTTTCCACCTTTTCACTTTGAGTTTACATTTGTCTTTGAAGCTGAGATGTGTCTCCTGGAGGCAGCATATGGTTGGATTTTGTTTTGTGATCTATTCTGCAACTCTGTGCCTTTTTCATTTATAAGTTCAGTCCATTAACATTTAGGATGATTATTGAAATATGAGGTCTTCTTATAGCCATTTTATCTTTTGCTTTCTGGTAGCTCGATGTTTCCATTGCTTTCTTGTCCTTGTGTTTCTGTTTTATTTTGGTTGATCTTTGTAGGTTTTCCCTCTAGTCCTTCTTTTTTTATGTTATAAACTTCAGTTCTGAATCTTTGGTGTGTGGTTACAATTACGAATATGTAAAAGATAGTTATGTATATACAGTCATCTGTTTTCTTCTGCACATGCTTTATCTCTATTCCCCTTTGTGAATTTGGATCTTTGAATCCTCCCCTTTTCAGTCATTATTTTCTCAATTTGTCCCTATGTATGCTGAACATTCATTACTATTTTGCTATAGGAATTCTCTTCTTAATATTTAAGCTTATAATGCCTGTTCTTAGTAAGGGTTGCAGTTTTCTGCTTCTGTTTGCCTGATAGTCACCTTACTCCTAATTAAGATTTTTTTTTTTTTTTTTTTGGTCATTTTGTTTTAGGCGGGCTGACCCCTTTCAGTATTTCCTGTAGTGCAGGCCTTGTACTGAAGAATTCCCTCAATTTTTG
>NW_011888836.1:8060660-8083495 GCF_000151845.1 Pteropus vampyrus
GTGCAGGCCTTGTACTGAAGAATTCCCTCAATTTTTGCATGTCTGAAGAAGTCTTAATTTCTCCTTCATATCGAAAGGACAGCTTAGCTAGATGCATTATTCTAGGCTGGTAGTTCCTTTCACTTAATAATTTGAATATTTGATTCTACTCCTTACTGGCTTGTAAGGTCTGTGCTGAGAAGTCCAATGGGTTTTCCTTTATAAGTTACCGTCTTCTTCTCCCTGGCAGCTTTGAGAATTCTGTCTTTGTCATTGATTTTTGATAATTTTAATACAATGTGTCTTGGTGAAGGCCTTTTGGGGCTGAGATAATTGCGTGTTCTGTTGACTTCTTGAATTCCAAACTCTAGCTCGTTCCTTAGATTTGGGAAATTCTCATCAACTATTTGTCTGAAAATACTTTCTAGTCCCTGTTCCTTTTCCTTGCCTTCGATAATGCCCATTATTCTTGTTTCCTCTCCTGATGGTTTCAGCTAGTTCTTGAATTTCTCTTTCATTATTTTTTATTCTTCGGTTTCTTTCTTCTTCCTTCTGATTTATTTCTAGATTTCTGTCTAGAAATAATCACAGATGCTTTCCTCCATTTGGTCGACTCTATTTCACAAGCTTGCTATTTCATTTTTCAACTCTTGCAGTGTGCGTTTTTATCTCCAGAAGATCTTTTCTGTTCTTTTTGAGGGTTTCAATCTCCTTGCTCTGATCATATAATTGTTTTTTCAATTCCTGAAATTGTTGATATGACTCATTTTGGATCTCACTGAGTTTTTTTAGAAGTACCATCTCGAATTCTGTCTTTTAAGTTGCATATTTCTATGTCTGAAAGCTTATTTTCTAGAGATTTTTCTCTTTCTTTCTGAGATGCATTGTCACCTTGGTTGTTTACAGTGTTTAATGGACTATTTTTCCGCCTGGGCATTAATGGAAGTGTAATTTGCTTTTTTACCAGAAAGAAAATTTATTATATAAAGGTATCTCTTTTGCCTGTAGTAAAGAAGGAGCTTTTCTTTTGGTTTCCAGTAGGTGGCGTCTAAGCCTCTTGGATTCCTGCTTTACATAAAAAGGCTTAATAATGCCTTTTTATTCTCTATATATTTAATCACGCTTGCTAACCTCAGTTTTGGTCCCTGCCAGTGTTAGCAACAATTTCAGTAGCTTTTGTCCACGGTGTTCAGTCTTGGAGGGTAAAAGAGGAGGGGTCCTCTGGATTGGGGTTTGGGGGCTGAGGCTCTTCCTCGGTTTTGCAACCATGACTGGTAAAAATCAACTGTTGTTTCTCTGCCTTCCTGCTTCTCTGCTTTCTGCCTTGATGACTGGGCCCTGCCACTGGCCAGGTGGAGCTCACAACTCTCCCAGGCAGGGATGTTCAGAGAAGTCTCCACATCTTCTCCCCTCTCTTCCTCCTACAGAGAACTCTGGTGCCTGCAAAAGGCAGCTTCTTTGTTTCTCCCAGTCCACTGCCTGACACCCGGGGCTCTGACCTGTGGTAGCTCTTACAGCAGATCCCATGCTTGGATGTGCTGGTGTGAAGTTTGGGTGTTTTTTGTTGAGTTTTAGATGTTCAGTTTATTGTTGTTTCAAGGGGAAAGATATGGGAACGTCTCTCACTCTGCCATATTTCTTGTATAATGAGCACCTTTTCATGTACATGTTAGTCATACGTATGTTTTTGGGAAAATGTCTATTCAGATCCTCCACCCATTTGTTAATCAGATTTTTTGTTTTATGCTATTGAGTTATATGAGTTCTTTACATTTTGGATATTATGCCCTTATTAAACATATGTTTTTCAAATATTTTTTTCCCATTCAGCAGGTTGTCTTTCATTGTGTTGTTTTTCTTTGCTGGGCTGAAGCTTTTAGTTTGATGTAGTCCAATTTGTTTACTTTTACTTTTGTTGCCTTTGCTTTTGGTTTCAAATCCAATCATTGACAAAACCAATGCCAAGAAGCTTATCTCTTATGCTTTCTTCTAGGAGTTTTATGGTTTCAGGTATTACATTCAAGTCTATAATCAACTTTGAGTTGGTTTTTGTCTATAGTATAAGATAGTGATCCAGTTTAATTCTTTTGCATGTGGCTGTCTATTTTTCCCAATACCATTTATTAAAGACATTGTCCTTTCCCCATTGTATATCCTTGATTCCTTTGTCATAACTTAACCAAACATAGCACAAATGGTAATATTTGACCATATATGTGTGGATTTATTTCTGAGCTTTCTGTTCTGTTCCAGTGATCTACTTGTCTGTTTTTATGCCAACAAAAACTGTTTTGATTATTATAGTTTTGTAATATAGTTTGAAATGAGGGAGCATGATGCCTCCAGCTTTGTCCTTCTTCTTAAGATTGGTTTGACTATTCGGAGTCTTTTGTGATACTAAAGAAATTTTAGAATTGTTTGTTCTATTGCTGTGAAAAAGTCATCAAAATTTTGATGAAAATTACACTGAATCTGTAGATTTCTTTTGATTGTATGGACATTTTAACAATAGTTAGTCTTCCAATCCATGAGCATAAAATATCTTGTCATGCATTTGTGTCTTCTTCAACTTCTAACATCAATGTCTTAGAGTGTCCAGGTCTTCTACTTCCTTGATTAAAGTTATTCTTATGTATTTTTTGTTGTTTTCTTTTTTTAATTTCAGTTATAAATGGTATCGTTGTCTTAATTTCTCTTTGGATAGTTTGTTATTAGTGTATAGAAATAGAACTTATTTTTCATATTAATTATAGTAAAAATTTAACTTTACATATTTTCATGTTCTACAGAATAAACCAAACATAAGTCATGAACATCATTAAATTCTAAATTATTTCTTTAATTAGAAATTATGGGAAGATCAGTCTCTGACTTAAAATAAAGTTATAATGCAACTATCTCAAATCCTTACCCAACTATCTCAAATCCTTACCCAAAAGATGAAAAATTAAATATGGTAAACTAGGACTGAGGATTAACATTTGGACCAAAAAAAAAAAAAAACAATCAAGAATAACTTTCAAAGCAAATAAAACACAATTAAAGCTTTTAACGTTAGACTACTTTATTATATTTGGTTGGTGAAGCAGTTCTCTAAATATAAGTCTTTAATCCTTCCCCCATGGTCTGTCCTTGGATCAGCAAACAGAAAATGAGATGCTGGTTCTTTTCCTCTGCAAGGGCTACTCTTAAAAAGTTGCCTCCTCTCTATGCCCCTGATTCTTCTCTTTATTCATTTTATCACAGATTGGGACTTCAGAAAGCAATTGTGTGGTAAGTAGCAGCTTTGGCAGTGGTGATTTAGGAGATGGTGATGGAGGTGTAGTGAAGGACGTGATTGTGGTTGTGGTACATTGAATTCTAGAAACTGCATAGCCCCTCCAAGGCAAGCATACTCAGAGATTATAGGGAGAGAATTATAGAATAAGAACTCTGTTACCAATAGATTCTGATATTGTAATTTTTTCATATATTTATGTGCTCAAATTTTCAAAAAGATTGAAGTAAAAGTAGGAGATAATTCTCCAGATATGTATTATTAGAATGTTTTGCTATGTGTTAGAAACTGTACAGATCAATTTCTGATTTAGTTCTCAATGTGGAAAGAACAATAGAACAGAAACCAATTGAATAGAAAATGTTTCTAAGGCAATTCCTATAGCTTATTTGTTATAAAACACTTGACAATGAATAAATAGGAAAAAACAGTATGGGATCTATCAAATATACTGTCAATAAAAAAATAAGCATCATTTGAGGTCTCTCCAAAAAAGTATACCTGTGAGATTAATCTCCTATTTTTGATCAAAGATATTCTTAGAAAATATGTGCTTTAAAAGTCAAAGACATAAAAAGTAAGAGATTTAGGATAATAAAAAACTCAAATGAAATTTAAAAAAATAAAAGGTTATAGTGCATATTTGCTACTTTGTTTTTTCAGTCTGACTTTCCTTTTTGTCTGATAAGAAAAGCACTTTTTATAATCTGAATATGCTCTCTAACATAGTGAGACTGTCAATCACATACTAGCTTCCATGCCTTGTGAAACCAGGCTGGGTCATCTGAGTGTCCCCTTAACCTTGAGATTCACTGATGGGTCCATGGGTGGTTACACCCAGAGCAAATGTCCTTTTATTCAGGCATAACATAGAATCCTGGAAGAAGGAATCTCTCTTTTTCTGGGATCCTGGGTTGCCAGGAATCACATGAGCCAACCAGTGCTTATGTGCTCATAATTTACCTCACAATTACAATGACAACTCTAAGACAGACAAGTAAGCTCCAGTTCACAGATGAGAAGACAGCACTCACAGAGATGAGCAGCCTCTTCAAGTTCAATCAGAGATTAAGCATAACCTTGGGAGTTTTCAGAAGATACTACTAACTTTTGCTTGTTAAGAAAATGACACAAGTTTCTTTATTTTCACTTCTTTGACCTTCTTCTCAACTTTTGAAGATCTTATGCTTCTTAACACCTTATCACAGAAATGATAAAGGGGCAGCTATTCCCCAAAGTCATTCAATCTTGTTCACACTCACTATTCTATAACTGGGAGAAAAAACAGTGGGAAGAGAATGAAATAATTCCCTATTATCATGTTTAATTTTGACTAAGCTCAAGAATGCTTATGTCTCAGATTTAAATAGTGCCTTTGTATCAACGACATTGTCTCACACTTTCCAAAGGGAAACAGATGCCTTTATTTCAAGCCTGTCAGAGAGCTTAGCTTTCGCAGTGTTGTTACTACTGTCATGCACTCCGTCATAGCATGTGTCAGCGGTAGAGCAGTGACCCAAGCACACCTGCCCTCGAATGTGAGCAACTATATTGGAAAATCCCTCTACAGCTTTTGCCTTGATTTATTCTGCCAACTTGTTCTGTGTTCTCTCTCCAGGCTGGGATGATGTGTGAAAATGTGGCCTTTGACCATACCTGACGCAGTCCACATCAGCCTCAAATAAGCTGAGAATTCAGATTCTTTGCTCAGGCTAAAAATATTAGCCATGAAAACAAAGCTGTCTCCAGCAGTCTGCCTGGTATTAAAATGTATGTGACAGACTCTTGCGATTTGCCACCTGTCAATGAATCATTTGGCAAGGAATTTTTTCCAATGTTATAATTTAATTTTCACATACACCCACAACACCTAGGGTAAAAGCAAAACAAAGATCTGTATTAAGAATTAATACGTGCCAGAAATATTCATTAAAAATATTCTATTGGATGTAATCTTGCCAGATATCTTCTAAGTCTCCCATTTTTCAAATGAGAAACTAAATTCAGAGAGGTTAATAAGTTGACAAGGGTTGCATATTAGCAAGGGACAGAGCTTAGAATCAAACTCAAGCTCCAGGGCAAAATTCTCTTTGTACTACAATTACTTCTTAGAGCTATATGACATATATACTAATGCATCTTTTTTTAAAGTACAAGGAAGTCAAAGAAAAAAATATACAGACTCTGGAGGGCTACAAAAATTTACATGCTCTCAAAACATGTTACTCCTTAGTGCTCATCTCCTTTACCTCAAAGTCAATTCAATAACCTTATCTAGGATGTCCTGACTGGTGATTATACAATCTCTGAACACTTCTGGGTGCATAGTGAAAAAAGGCACACTGAGTTATAAAATTGCTTAATGTTTGGAAATTCTTATGTGTTAGAAGATGTTTTTTTTTGTTTGTTTGTTGGTTGGTTTGTTTTTTAACATTGAGCAAAAATTTTCCTGTATTAAATGTCTGTCTTTTTTAATCCCAGGGCACATTGAATAAAGTTCACAGAATGATCCCTTCAAAATGGACAGACAGGGATAATGCCTCCCAAAGTATTCCTTGGGGTGGGAATAATGTTGCATCTTTAAATGGCTCCCCCATGGCATGGCTTCTAGTCACACTTCTTTGGTACATAAAGGAACATGATATGCCAGCTGTCGACTGACTAATGTAACAAAGTGGGGGGGGGGGCAAATTTCTCACAACTTGTTCTAAATACTGTGTTTCTGTTTATATAGGCTAAAATTAAATTTGTTATTTTTCTATATGTCAATCATGCCTCATCGTTGACTCATAATGAGTTTGGACTCAGTTAAAACCCCTGATCTCATATAAATAGCTAATAAGTCAGAGCACTATATAACAGCTAATATTTAAACTAAGACATAGGAATTAACAATTATCTTGTTTAGATTAGACATTGTTAATTTCAAGACTAATAGTGTTTTTTAGAGTATGACTCTTTAAAATTAGAACTTCTAATAATAACTAAGAGATATATTTTAATATTTAAATTTCTTAGGCATTATAAATCCTATCTAATGAATCCCACAACAGCTCTACAAATTAGATATTATTATTCTTTTTTACATATAAAGAAAGCTATAGTCAGCCAGATTAAGGTTCCACAAAGCAAGTATGTGTTACAGTGATATTTAAACCCAGATATGTCTGATTCTAAAATCTTAGTCCTTTCTAGTATTGTACCATACTTCTACAGTTTTATGTCACTTCACAAATTCGACACATTTGTCTTCTATAACATTATTTATTAATGATAATAAAATAAAACAACAAAATTATAATAAAATGCAAGTAAAGATCCCTTACAAGGCTGAAAAATGTAGAAATCAAAATCTGCATAGGATAAACTAAATCAGTTATGAATCCACTTAACACTATTATTTTGTCCAGCATTACTTGCCATTCTAGGAAAGATATAATAGTAGTCTTGGCCAAATGCCTTACAGAATCTCAATTCACTCTGTACTTATTTTGTAACTCTATGAAACTATTAACCCTGTTTAAAAAAGTAAATGTCGACTTGTTTTATTCTGGTTTATTTTAATAAATTCATGTTTTACTCCAATTATTATTTTGGCTTTCGAATATTTAGAAATGCATATTTAATAACCTGCTCTAAAATTTTGCCATATTCAATACTAAGAACATTGATTTATATTTCCAGAATTCAGTTTTTCCCTTTTTCTTTTCTTCTTTCCTTCCTTTCTACCTTCTTTCCTAATAAAAAGCACATTAAATATCTACTGTATGCTAGGCAATATGTTTGGTTCTGAAGAAAACATACACATGAAGCAAAGTTTAACAGATTAGTGCAAGAGAAACGTTAACAAGTTAATATAGCAATTTAGCACACACCATAATAAAAATATGTACAAAGTGTTATAGAAATAAGAGAAGTGAATAATCTGATATAGGACCATGATGTTTACATTTGATCCAAGTCTTTGAAAATAAAGAGATGATTTCCAATAGAACACACCAGAGGAAGAACAACTCAGACAGAGACAAAAACAGAAGCAAAGTAACAGATCCCCAAAACAATGGGTCATCAGCTGAAGATGAGACATGACTGCCGGTGACATATTTTGAAAAATTTTTAATTCATGTTTAATATCTGGTACTTTGTCATGGGTCATAAGAAGCCATTGAAAGGTTTTAATGAGATCATGTTTATTTTCTAAAAAAGTAATTCCATCAGCCATATGGAGAATATCTTGGAGGAACAATTAGAAGGGTATTATACTAAATCTGGTAAGAAATAATGAAAATCTAGTCTAAGAAATTGGCATGGTAAGACTCATATACCATAGTTTGCCATAGGTGTCATGGTTAAGAGCATTCACTCACTTACTAGCCTTGTAATCTTGGGAAAACCATTTAATGCTTTTCTCTCTCATTGTATTCAACTGAAAATAGAGCTGATAGTAATAATGTATATTAAGCATCTAGGATAGTCTTCAAGAGATCTTAGCCATTAATAATATTACTATCAAGAAGAAGGATTACTATCAAGAAGAAAATTCACATACTGAATTTTAAATGTTTACAGAATACTCGCTAGAGCCTCTTAGGTGCTGGATACATTTGTGTCTCAAGAAGGTACAGTTATATATCTATGGCTCTCAAAACCATCAAGGTACAGAGATAATTCAGTAAAGATTAAGAGGAGAACAAGGCTAAGGCTGGTACGTAGAGGAACATTAACACTCATAAGCAGGTGCAAAAGGAACCTGAACAGGAAGTCTTAAACAGAAGAGTGGGAGAAGAAACTAAATTTAGGGTGTAGAAATGTTGAAAAACAGAATAGCTCAATGAGACCAAAGGTGAGAAAGATGGTAGATAACATGGACACTTTGTCTAGGTTATAAGAAGCTATTGAAAGATTTTAATGAGATCATATTTATCTTCTAAAAAGATAATTATGTCAGCAATGTGAAAGAATACCTTGGAGGGATAATATAGGAAGCATGGCTATGAAAAGAGTGGTGGCTAGAGAGAGAGAGTACTTTTAAAAGAAAATAAGAAAACAATGCAGAAGAGATTAACGCTTTAGGAAATAGAAAATAATTTTAAGTTCTATAAGAGATTAGAGAAATGAGGGTTCAAGACACAAGTGGGAAGAATAGCTTGATAAGAGGAAAGATAAATGTTTCCACTAAGAAAGAAGGGAATGACATAAAGAAAATATTGCAGTTTGGTATTGTGGATGGAACCTCTATTTGCTTCATGAAGTAGAAGGCATAGTCGCCTCCTGAGAAGAAGAGCAGGAATAGTTTTGGGACCATGCAGAGAATTGTTAGCACTAAGAGTTGGCCATGTGGGAAAGAGAGCAACCAAGAAAAGGAAACTATACATGTTGTCATGTCACACTGAGGACCAGATTGAGTTTGGAGATCATAAACTTGTACACATACCTGTACTGTTATGTAATTTTCTCTGGTAATGTTCGACTAATAGAGTATAGCAACAGGTACCGTGTATTTTAACCTTATTTTTATCCTGAGACTCTTAGCAACGTGCTTTGCATATATTTGTTCATTTTATTTAAGTTATGGTCTTAAATAGATGACTCTACAATCTTCAAGCTTGGATAGCAAGTTTCAGAAAAAAGAATCTAGTGGAATTTATCTAAATCCTGGCTCTTAGATACACCTTAAACGCTCCCTGAGAGAATAATGCTGGTACATGGAAATGAAAGTAAATCTCAAATTTTTAAAATGTTGCCCTTACAGTATAAATTATCCTTGAAATGTATTCTTAAGTAGATTCGTCATGCCATCTGGGATGGCTTCTGGCATTTGGAGTTATACATCTGTTCCAAAGTCATGTTGGTTTCAGCCAACTAGAGAAAAGGCCATCTGTAAATTAATAATTGTCATCTTTCCATGCTATTCCAGTCAATATTTGCTGTCATTCCATTAGCTGATTTAGAGATTTTCTAATAAAGGTCTATACCTTAACAGGCATTTTTTGCATGTTTCTAAATATTTTTGCTACTACCTAAAAAAAAAAAAATCAATAATATTCTAGTTCTAATAGTGTGCCCATTATAACTAATGTTGCTGGGTCTATTCTTTGCTCTGTTCATACATGCAGCTAAGAATCTAAATGTAATTAAGAGCCACCTGTTTTTCTCA
This sequence comes from Pteropus vampyrus, assembly GCF_000151845.1. NCBI lineage: Eukaryota > Metazoa > Chordata > Mammalia > Chiroptera > Pteropodidae > Pteropus > Pteropus vampyrus. Next base: position 8,070,074 of record NW_011888836.1, read on the forward strand.
TTCTAGATATCTTTTTTTCCATTAGGGATAAGAAATTGACTATTTTTGTCTCCAAAGGAAGGATGTTTTTGCCAAGTCAATTTTGTAATATATAGATGTTTTCTTTTTGTCTTTTATGACAGTAAAATTCATTCTACAATCTTTCTGTGATCTGAAAATAAACATAGTTAATAGGATTGTTTATACCTGAAGAGAATGGGCTCATAAGATAACCCGTAATGAGAGTTTCACACAAGGTAGGTGATCAATATATTTGAATGAGTGGTTAGTTTTATTATAAAACAATGTGCAATTATCAAAGAATTAAATCTTTAAGATACTTCTCTTAGTGAAAAGGAAATTATAGTTGGGATACAAATGTATCTACAACTTAATATGCATGTCTATATTTCCAATTTATCTGTATTGGCCAGTTGTTAATTCAAAGCTCACTTTTTTGTTTTTTTTTTTTTAATGAATACTCTGATTTTCCAGAGTAAGAGAAACATAAATATAAATAGTTCATTTAATAAGTGGATAAGGAATACCTTTTAAACTAAGACCTTCTAACTCATGTCTTCTAAACTGTTAATAATTGAGATTAGTTCATCTTGGTTCTTTTTAACTTCATATGAAAAATAGGAAAAATTCTCGTCAAAATATATGCCCCTAGTGGTGGGCCTGGTGTTTCTTAAGGCCAAGACTACCTACCTGGTAGCTGCTTGGTTTGGATCCAGACCCATTGTCACTCATAGACAGTGCTAAATAAATACTTAATGCTTGCTATGGATTGAATTTCTAGTGTGGGTTCTGCTACAACTGCCACTGTGACCTTGACAGATAAAAAAAGGACATTTGTAAAAAGATCTATTCAATAGGAAGATATACATTGATACACAGCTATACGTATAGCCTCAAACTGCGAAAATAAAGAAGGAAATAAAAAAAAATCCACAAAAATAAAGAAGGAAATAAAAAAAACATCCACAAACATAGAAGTAAATTTTGGCAAATATCTCTCAGTGACAGATATAATGTCTGTCATAGAATATAAAGACATAGAATATTAAAACATTAAGTAATTTATATGTAAAATACAGAATCCAACAACTACATAATATGTATTGCTATCAAGCACACATGGAACATTGCAAAAATTGTCCATATACTACATCAAAAAAGCAAGTATCAATAAATTTCAAAACAGTGAAATAAAACAGATATCTTTGATGTCAGTGGATTTAAGCTAGAAACTAATAATAGAAAGGAAATAGAAAACCTACAATGTATGGAAACTATATAATATATTCAAAATAACCTATGGGTCAGAGATGAAATCAAAATGAAATTAGAAATGTTTGAACTTAAAAATAATTAATACACAACAAGTCAAAATGTATGGGATGCAGCTAAAGTTATCTTTAGAGAAAAATTTATAGTATTAAACAAGAAAAACTGAAAATCAATTTTCTGAAGGTTAATTTCAAGAACATAGAAAGAGAATGGAAGTTTCTATCTAAAGAGAGTTAGGAAAAAAACTTAAGATAAGAAAATAAATCAATGAAATGGAAATCAACAAAAAATAAATCAACAGAGCCAATAGTTAGCTTCTTGATAAATTCCTCACAAAACCGATCAAGAAAAAAAGATGAGACACATATAATCAACACCAAAAATTTTTCTAAATGGAAACTACATATCAACAATGCAACAAAAATGACATCTCAAATTTAAATAAATTAGAAAAAATAAAACAAAATTATTTTAATAATTTTAAAGTGGAAGATTTTTGTGCAAATAATCCAGAACCTATAAAAATTATTTTCCAACTGTTATTGACAAATATAGTTTCAATTTTTAAAAAAGATTTAGTCTACAGCCATGCCATTCTGAACAAGTCCAATCCTGTTTGATCTCAGAAGCTAAGCAGGGTTGGACCTGGTTAGTTCTTGGATGGGAGACCACCTAGGAAGACCAGGTGCTATAGGTATAAAAAATAAAAAATAAGAGATTGTAACCTGACAGGGTCCTCGCAATCTGTGAGGTCAATCAAGGGTTGCCTCACCTTAAAAAAAAAAAAAAGATTTAAAAATGTAAAAAGATTTGAACAAATAGTCATAAAATACTATTTTTGTCATATTTTCAATATCTCAACAGTGGAATTTTTTAAAGAATAAAACCTTAAAGTATATTTTATGAACTTATATTGCTTTAAGAGAATGTAAAACTACAACATAGGTAATAAAAAATTTCTATGATAAAATTAAAATAATTTGTAGGAATTTTTGTGGTGATAATAAGTCATATTTGACCCTGTCACAATGTTTTGAATATGCTATGTAAAATAATGGTTTATTTCCAAAAATTAGTATTGCCTTGAGTCTTACTGTCAATTCCAGTTGCTACTATTTTATCAGATTAAAATTTCTTCAAACTGAAATTAGTTAAAAAATATCTAAGGACAGCAATAAACTTAAAAAGATTGCACAGTATGCCATTTCTATCACTAGGCCACAAATTATGTAAAATCTTTTATCATGAGTATGAAAGTTATGGTTTTGCTGAAATGTAGTCAAGGAAAAACACTTCAGGAAATAAATGTATAATAATTCATTAGTTATATATGCCTTTATTTTGTTACTCATCCCAAATCACCAGTCTTTAGAGGGAATCTTCAGACATGGGCAATTATAAATACATTCAGTGATTTTTTATAATTTTCCTGATTTCCAATCATCTTAAAACAATGAATTTTTACAAATATTTTTATTTTCATCATAAAGGTATATTTGTAATCATATGAGAAAAGAACATATTTTATTTAGCAGTTTTTTAGCATGGTTGATAATTTTTAAAACGTTTAAACATAAAGAATATGGACCTTTATTTTCACTCTTACCTGAGGCCCCAGAATTGTTAAGGGCGATTCTGTCCTGAGTTTTCAAACTGAGCTCTCCCCACTGGGATCATGTCACTCTTTTTTCATCCTTGAATGTCACTATTTGCCTACTGCTCACTTGTTCAGAAACCTTTAGATTTAAAAACCTTTTGGTTTTCTGTGATAGAAAAATATAGATGTGAAAAACTTCTAAATTATGAGTAAAATGAGATGATACTAAAAAAATTTTGAAACGTAAAACAATTATTTAAATATAATATGAGGTAATTTTAGCATTTCCATTTCCTGAGCCAGAATGTACAAATTAAGATTTCTCAAATTTTCACTTTGTTTTTATATGTCAGACCTTGTAATAATCATTCTACTCACTCAGGCAGTGATCTTAACTCAACTCAACGTACCAGCTCACTTACCTTGTTTAGCACTATGGACACAAAAGACTATTAATAATTGTGAATAACAAAGAAATGAAAACAAAACCAACTGTAACACAATGGCTGGTATAAGAAGCTGACAATTGTCTTTCGTTATGTTCCTCTGCCACCACAGTTGTAGCTGTCAATATCACTTCTTTACCTGGCAAGTCATATCATTGCTTCACCAACCTGGGCAGGTGAGATGACTTTCTGCCCTCTCGCAATCTGCAAGCATCAAAGTTGTTTTAAGCTTTTTGTTTAAACGCCAGGATCTCTGCAGAACATTGTATTTTCTCAAAGCATAAGGAGCCTTCATGTTTCCTTGGCCCTCATCATCTTTGCTCTTTTGATTATTTTTGTTTCTGAGAGTAATTTTTTATTTCCCAAACCATTATAGACTTTATTCCAAACTAGTCTTCTGATTCTAAGCTTTATGTTAGTGATATAGTTGTATTACAATAATAAATAGTGATCATATATTTTAATAAACTACAGATATAGCCAATGTGGTAGGTCATAATGTCTTATTTTCTTTGAACCATTGTAAGATACTAAAACATTTAACATTTACTATGTGAAAGTACTATGGTAGACACTGTAAAAGAGGCAAAAAAGTATGAAACCATTACTTTTAAAATCCTCCCTTCCACCTTTCCTCCCTTCTCTTTCTCTTTTCTGCCTTACTTCCTAAGAATATACTCTTAGGAATTCAGACCTCTGTTTAATATAATTAAGTTACTTCACTTTGCTGATGACTGAGTAAGGAAGATAAACATTTTCTTCCTAAGCAGTGACTTCTTCAGTGGATTCTCCTCTACATTGTATTTCTTTAACAATTCTCTAAAACATAATCTGGAAAAATAGTTCCATCAACAACATGCATTGCTTCATCAAATATATTCACTGAATAAACAATAAAATTGAAACAAAATATTAGAAAACAAGTTTTCTTTAGATCAATTCTTTTTTTTCTTCTTAACTATCTTCAGTTGTAACTTTAGAACGAAAGCTATTCAGCAGTCATACTACCTACAAAAAACTGAATGGAATTTTATTGTATTTGATAGTAATTTACTTTTCCAAGAAAATTGCATCAAAAACCTTTATATGCATCATTAAATTATTTTATGACCAACAATAACAGTCTTTTGACGTATCAACAGATGTAAATACAAAGTAATTAAATTTTACAATTAGATCTTTAGGGTACAGGCCTACTACATTTCAATATATGAGTCAGACTGAAAACCATTTCTATTCATTTGGAATGTAAATGTTTTTATTAAAATATTCATTAAATGTTTTCACGGTAATTGAAACTTGCTCTTTTGAGTTAAATGTTAATGCTGGAAAATCATGAATACCACTAATGATTCAGATATAAAAAGTAAGAACAAAAATTTTTAAAAAGTTTTACATTCATTAGGAATTGGGTTTCTCAAAAGAAATTTTCTGTGTTTACTGCGAAAATAATTCAAAATATACATTAGCTCATGCTCATAAATAACGAAAGACTGCTATGCTGAAAAAATTTGTACTGAGTCGGTCCTGTCTTTTTTGTGATCTTCTCTAGGAGAAAGTAAAATGTTTCATCTGACCATCAGTGTAATGGCTGGGGGTACCAATTCAGTTGTATAATTTAGCACATATACAGACTCTGAAATGTACATGCACATGTATTACTTATAAATTTCATAGTAAATAGGCATTAACTTCACATTAACTGTAATTTTCTTTAACTTTGTTGCAAAATACCAGTACTTAAATATTGAAATAGTTTATAAGTATAGCTGCTTTTCCCAGTAAACGTTCATATCTTTTTTGTTTCTACAAGAAAAAAAAGACAGAAAATTATCGAATAGTGTTTTAAAAATAGAGATATATAAATTTTTCACTTTTAATTTTGGCCAGTCTAATGAAGGGAATTATGTGTTCCTTCTACTTTCATCTTTAGAATGTATAATTATCTATATTTTTAAAATTTCATTAAATTTATTGGGATGACATTGATTAATAAGATTATATAGGTTTCAAGTGTACAATTATGTAATTAATTGTCTATATATTGTGTGTTCACCACCTAAAGTCAAGTCTTCTTCCATCACCATATCTAATCCCCTTTATCCTTTTATAACTCCCCACCTCTTTCCCTCTGGTAACCCCCATATTGTTGTCTGTGTCTATGAGTTTTTGTTTTTTAGTTTGTCACTTGCTGGTAGAAATGTAAATTGGTACAGTCACTATGGAGAACAGTATGGAGAGTCATCAAAATTTAAGAATAGAGTTATCAAATCCCTCTTTTGGATATCTATCCCCAAATTTTGAAAACATTTATTTATAAAGATCTATGTACTCCTTTGTTCACTGCAGCATTATTTATGGTGGTTAAGACATGGAAACAATCAAAGTGCCCTTCGATAGATAATCGGATAAAGATTTAGTACATATATACAGTGAAATACTACTCATTCGTAATAAAAGATGAAACATTGCCATTTGAGACAACTTGGATGGATTTAAGAGTATTATTCTAAGCAAAATGAGTCGGATGGAAAAGTCAAGAACCAAGTCATTTCACCCTTATGTGGTATAAAACAAAAGAGATTTTTTATAAAGAATTTGTTCACATGGTTATAGAGGTTAAGAGTTCTAAGATCTGCAGTCAACAAGCTGGATACTCAGGAGAGCCCATGGTATTGTTCCAATCCATGTTCTAGTACAAACGCAGGAGAGAACTAATATCCCAGCTGGAAGATAGTCAAGCAATCAGAGAAAAAATTCTTTCCCTTACTCAGCCTTTTTGTTCTACTCAAGCCTGCAATGAACTGTCTATGAGGCAAACCAGACTGAGGAGGGCAATTTGCTTTATTCGGTATACTGATTCAAATGTTAATCTTGTCCATTAACACCCTCACCAACACACCCAGAATAATGTTTAAACAAACATCTGGATAGCCCCCTGGCCCTATCAAGCTGGCACATAAAATTATCATAGGAACTGAATCCTAGGGTCCTTATGACTTTGATTAAATTTAGTTTTAAATCTTAGCTCTTTAAATCATCTCTCTCTGTCTGCCTGTCTCTATGTCCCTCAGAGACCTAGCCTTTCCCCAAGATAATTATCAACCTCCAAGGCACAGAAGACAATAGCCTGGACTTGACTAATGGTCGGTCACAGGTGGGGATCCCTGGCAGGCTAAAGATAACATCTTGACCTAAGTTATGTTTCAACTCCTGAGCCTTAAAGTGGAATGAACCCTTGGCTAGTTTTTATTGAGACTAGAGGGACTCCAGAAAAAAAGTCAGAACTGCTATCAAGACCTGAAGAAATGATTTATGACCCTTACCTCACTTCCTATCAATCAGCTCCCGGCACAACCCTTAATCCACCATGTCTTGTGATTTTGCCCTATATAATCTGTAACCTGTTATTTCCAGCTATATCTAGATCACTACCTTAGAAAACACAAAAGCAACTCAAAAGAATTGGAAAGTCTTCTAACAGAGATGACAAATAGACATTTCACCAAAACAAACCAAAACTACTAAGATAAACTGAAAATTGGAGTGTCTGAAAGTTTTCCTTAAAGCTAAGCTGACTAAAGTAGTTTAGAAGAGATAAAGATATACATAAAGAAGTATAAATCTCCAAAGGAAATTGACTCAGTTTTAAAATTTATCAGACGTTGTGCTAATAATATTTGGTAGAGGAAAAAAAGGTGTTGATATGGGAGTTGCTAACTTTCCTAGAGTCCTGTAATCATCAGTGTGAATAATGAGACCATACTTGGCTGCAGTAAATTACAAGGGAGAATGTTAAGACTGAGAAGATGAGAGGACTGAACAGAAGGACAAGCTCCTTCTGCTGAGGACCTTAGAGCAAGGGGTAAGCTGCCTTGTCCAACATGGTTGCAATTAGGCCACATGTGACTATTTAATTTAATTTTAAATTAAACTTTAAATTAATCAGTTTAATAAAAGTTTAATAAAAATTAAATTGAAATTTAATTTTCACTGAGTTATATATTAAATTTAATTTAAATTTAAATTGAATAAGTTTAAAATTTCATTTTCTCAGTCACATGAACCTGTCTGAAGTTCTCAATAGTCACATATTAAAGAACACGTCCATCACAGAAATATTGTCCAATGGTACTGGCCTAGATAGCATAGATGATCTCCCTGGGGGCTTTCTTTGTCTCCAGAGTAGGCTCTGCAGATTCTAGACAGATTGAATTGGGTCAGAAACCCTGTACTTATTCTCCTGAGTGAAGTTTGGGGGAATGGAAATGAATAAGAGGGTCAAAGAGGATGTTTTTGTATGAGAAGATGATTGCCTGAGGCAGAGTTAACTAAATTGTGAGGGATGAAAACAAAGGAAAAGTAGAGAGTTTGACATCTGAATGTCCTCCTAAGGGAAGATAAAGGAATTAATGAGGAAAGGAATGTACCTGGTGACTACCATTAGCTCTGCACTGGGACAGGGGCTTGTGGTTAATACCTAGAACTAAGTAGTTATCTTACAACATCAGTAAACTGAGAGAAGGGAGGGGTATGGAGTGTGGAATCTTCCTTTTATATGTTAGAGGGTTCAGTATTCAGGACTCAGGAGGAATTGGAAATTATTAAACCGTTAGCATATAACACTCATTTTTGGAGTTCTTTATCTTATGAGACAGCTACTTTTGGATCATGGCAATCAACATAATGGTATAGGGTAGAAACTAAAATGCAAAAAGAGAACTGTCACTTAACTATTCTTGCATGATAGTTAAGTATATTAAGGAAAATTATGACAGATACGGCTGGCAAATTCATGCTGGTGATTTTTGCAGTTTCGACTGAAATAAAACTATGCTTTCAATAATGTTTTCTGGTAATCGCTTTCTCTCACTTTTTTTCCGAAATCTGGTTAAGATGAATTTGTTTAAAATTTTTGTTAAGATGAATTTAAGAATATCCCACCAAACCAAAGACTTTTAAACATTTGCATTTTGGGAGTTGGGGAGTTGGGGGTGGAAGGGTATGATCCAATGTTCTGAAGGTTAAAAGGAGCTTCAACTTTTGACAAAACCACAAGCAATGTTTTCTATCAGGAATCATTCCTGCTGCCTCCTGAGCAGGAAACTTGTCTGACCTTGTCTGCAGAGCTGCTTTAGATATCTTAGGTTTTCTTTTTTGTGTGCAAATAGTTCCGATAATTTTTGAAATCCTAGATACTTATGGTACATGCATCCAGAAATTCCATTTGATACTCCAAGACTAGAGTGTATCACTTCTTAAGATATATAAAATTAATATATAATGTGTGTGTGTGTGTGTGTGTGTGTGTGTGTGTGTGTGTATGTTTGTATATATATAATCACAGGGAAAAAGTACATTGCATTCTGATAATGTGCTTCATTCTTCACATTTTACCCATTTGTAGTTAATACCAACTTTACCCTGTAAGGAAAAGTTTATGAACGAGGTTATATATAAACTCAAAGTAATATCAAACTTTTTCAGAAACATGAGATGTTGCAATTGATACCTTCTAAGGGGATCTTTCTCGGTGTACTTATGTGACTTTATTATCAGCATTTATTTCCTATTAAAAGGACAAATGATTTTGCCTGATAACATGGTATGTGAGTCATCATTGTACTACTTGGAACAATAACACAACAAAGTCAAATTTCTTATTAAGCTTAAAAAGATAAAAACTGGGGGCAAAATGGCATAGATGGTAGAGGCTCTGTTCATCTCTCTGGCGACCAAATCAGAGTTGTGACAGAAACAAGGAACAAGCAGCAAGGAAAAATCGCCTGGGATTTAGATGAACAAGCCATACAACTAGGGAGAAGTCGAAGAAAGCACCCTACAACAGCAGAAGGTAGGACAGGGTGAGGACGTGGGGCTGCCCGGTCCTGAGCGGCTGAGTGAAATGTAGGCTGCGGCAGCGGCAGAAGCCTCTTAAAGGGGCCGAGTCTGTGAGTGGATTTTCGCAATGACAGACCTGCTTGCTCTGAGCACCAGTGCCAATTTGGGTGCGCACAGGGGGCACCAAGGACTTACAAGGAGACACTGTCAGAGTGAGGGCCGGAGGTGAGACCTGCTCTGTACCGAAGTGCCGGTAGTATCCATTGTTACCTTTTGAGCCCTCCCCTCTCCCAGTGCACAGACACAGCGTCGCCATAGCAGTGGTATCAGCAAACTAGATAATAGAGGTTGCTCCACCCAGAGGATTCCCTGAAAACTCACCTCCCTCAACTCGCAGCTTCACCCAAGCCACAACCAGATATATCCTCAGCAAGTCAGGTGCTCCTTGCTGAGATTCACACTGGAGACAGCCTTAGTTTCTGGTGTGGCCTTTTGAGGCAACTATAAGCACAGCATCTGCTTGCTGAATCTTAACAAGTGGCCCCAAAAGGGTAGAAGGTTGGCCTGCAGCTGAACCCCTCTCAGGACTGTGCCACTGGACACCTACTTCACAAATCCACGCTAATAAGACCAGAAGATACTTAGGAACTTTGCTTAGTACATAGAAACAGACACAGAAAGGCAGCCAAAATGGGAAGACAAAGAAGCAGAAATCATATGAGAGAACAGAACAGAGATTCTGACATAATGGAGTCAAGTAATCTAACAGATGCAGAGTTCAGAACACTGGTTATAAAGACGCTCAATGAACCTTTGAGACATGTAGATAAATTCAGTGAAAACTTCAACAAAAAGATAAAAAACATAAAAATGGAAGTGGAAATTATAAAAATCTGAAATGAAGAACACATTATCCGTGATGAGAAGTATATTAAATGGAATAAACAAAAGACTAAACAAAGTGAATTAAGAAGAGGATCAAATGCCCTCTCTAGAGGACAGGAAAGCCAATCAGGACACTCAATCAGAATGTCAAGAAAAAAAATGCCAAGACTATAAAAACAATTTAAGGAGGATATGGGACATTATTAAGGCTTCAAATATTCACTGATTGGCCTAAGTGAAGAAAATCAAGATGTTGAATGATGTTTGAAGAAATAATGATGAAAAACTTCCCTAACTTGGTGAAGGAAATGGACATAAAACCCCAGGAAGCTCAGAGGATTCCAAAAATCAGATATCCAAAGAGGCCCACACCAATTAAATGCCAAATTTAATTAAAATTCCAAAGGTTAAATACAAAGAAAGAATATTAAAAGTAGCAAAAGAAAAACAAATAATTACCTACAAGAGAATATCCATAAGACTGACAGCTGATTTCTCAAAAGAAACTATGCAGGACAGAAGGGCTTGACAAAAAATACTCAACAGAATGAAGATCCAGGACCTACAACCAAGAATAATATATCCAGCAAAACTATCATGTAGAGTTGAAGGACAGATAAAGAGCTTCCCAAACAAAAATAAGCTAAAAGAATTTATCAACACCAAGCCAGTATGACAGGAAATGTTGGAGAGACTTCTTTAACAGAAAAAACATATATCAAAAACAGGAATAAAGAATGGTAACAACTATATTCCTATCAATAAGTACCTTAAATGAAAAAGAATTAAGTGCACCTACCTAAAGATAGGGTGGCTGAAAGGATAAGAAAACAAGACCCCTACATATGAAAAGAAAGGAGATGGAAAAAGATTTGGCTTTGATGGACCTAGAAGGTGTTTAAGTCAGACAGAGAAAAATAAACATTATATGATTTCACTTATGTGCAGATTCTAAGGAATAAAAAGAACAAGCTAATCAAAAATTAAAAAAAGAATAAGAACTTAATTCATTGCCAAATTATTAAGAAAAAAAGTAATTTCTATTGCAACTTTTATTGTCAAAGATTGCTTTTTTCTTTCTCTTTCTATTTTTTAATAAACTTCTCAAGATCCAGCCATTTTATTCACATTCTAGGTGACAGAAGAAAGAAATGACAAAAAAAGAAACTTCCTTTTGAGTTTCCCAGAAATCCTATATTATACTTCTGTTTACATTTCCTCATCTAGAACCTAGTTATACAATCATAGCTATTTTCAAAATAAGCTAGAAGAACAGTTTCTTAACTAGATGCCTTGCCCCCACTCAATAAATCGGTGAATACAGATCTAGGATTGTCACAATTAAAAAGATGATATTAGTGCTTTAAACCACTAGGAGAAAAATTAATACATGTCAATACAGAGAAAAATAAAATAATAAAAACAATTAAAAAGTAATACAAAATAAAAGTATATTGAACAAATAATATGAATGAAAAAACCAAACTACTTACAGAATGTAATTCTCATATTGAATAAAGAAAACAAATCAAGCTACATTATGTATGTAGAATACACGAAACAAACTAAATACAAAAAATAGAAAACCATCCTAACAGAATGAAGCAAATAAATAGCTGAAATAATAATTTGATATATGAAACTGTTGAATTAAAGGTAAATGCATAACATAAAATAAATGCTATATTAAAAATAAGAATATATTTGCTATCTGTCATAAATGTGTGTAATACATAACATATCAATGAGAATATTTACATAAAAAATTATAAGAAAGTGCAGAGAAACCCATAAAAATGTTATGGATGAAAGCAACTATTATCTTATCTCTGCCAAAAAATAAATAACTAAGTGATAAAATATAAAGATTTTGAGAGACAAATTCAAGACTGATATCTGTCAACTTATTCACACTGATAAAACATTAACTTTTTTTTGATGTTGTGAAAATTTAAGGAATTGACTGAAATTTTATCACAAAGAATACAGGGACAAGCTCCAAAAAGTAGAATAGTGCATAATATATTCTCTGACAAGAGAACAATAAACTAGAAGCTAACAAAAGAGACTGGGAAGGTAAAGTAAAAAAGATAAATTTAATACTTTAAGAAGGGTAAACTTTATTATTAAAAAATCTTAGGTAAAAGAAAATCAAATTAAAAATTACAGAATAATTTAAAAATGTTAATAACAGAAACAAGTCATATTAAAATCTCTAAATTTCTACTTCTGGTAATGAATAAGATTCTACTGAAAAGATCTTCAAATACAGCTACATATCCTATAGATTATAAAATGATAGCTTTGTGATCACACAGCAAAGTTAAATGAAGCATGGACGATTCTGGTAAAAAGTACATAAATATAGAAGATTTGCATGTTGTACATTTGCAACTTTGTTTTTGTTTTGTTTTGTTTTGTCTTAGGTTGGGCTAGATACAGTTGGCATGGCATGTGGGCTAGTGAAGGCTTCGGTGGAAAATTAGTCAATCTTTTCTGGGATTTCAAAAGGGTAAATCTAGGAAAACATGAGCACTGGAGAAAAGAACAATCCACAAAGAGAAAAGGCTAGAAGAGGATTACCAAATTCAATCTACCTTCATCTATGGCTAATCCCAGAATGAAAAATTCCAGAGTAAACCCAAAATCACTCAGCTAATGACAAATCTGAACTCAGATCATAGCTGCTATCCAAGAAGCAGAGTTTGTTGTTCAAGTCTAATCAATATAATTGTCTGATAAAGTATTAACCACAGAAAAATAACAGAATTCAATATTTTCATAATTTAAGTCATAATATCCAACATGCAATTCAAAATTACGTGACAGCTGATAATCAGTATAATGATATATAGTCTTAAGAGAAAATTAAAATTAGTAAAAACACATACTAAGATGAACTACATATTGGAATTAACAGGACAGAATTGTAAAGCAGGTATTATAACCAGTCTCACAAATATATATTTTAAAAAAAGCTTGTGATGAATCAAAAGATAGAAAATGTTGGATAAATAGAAATGATTTTAAAAGACCAAATAAAAACTCTAGAAATGGCAAATACAATATTTGAAATAAAATATTTCCCATAGAGACTTGACAGCAGATTAGAGATGACAGAGGTAAGAGTAAGTGAATCTGAAGATAGATTAACAGAAATTTCAAACATGGAGAACAGAGAGAAAAATGAGCCTGAAGGACCCCTATAGATAATATCAAAGTATCTAACATACAAGTAATTGGAATTCCAGATAAGATAAAAGGTAGGATGGACCCCCAAAAAGCATGTGTGTGGCTGTGTGTGTGTATTTGAAAAACTATGGCCAAAAATTTCCCAATTTTGATATATATATTTATACATTTAAAATACCCAGTGAACAC